>NC_052510.1:11718659-12053659 GCF_014356525.2 Nilaparvata lugens | reverse complement strand
ATTAATGTTTAAATGGTTTCTCTTCTTGTTAAATGTAATATATCCAGTGTGTTAAATGTGTAGCTCCTCTGTAGTCTTGTGCTCTTAAATTAAATTGGAAGGCAAGTTCAATTTGTATAAGCTTATTCCTGAGGAAGAATTGTGAAACTAAATCCTGGGTGACGCCATTCCACGCCAGATCTTCAAGTGAAATAAAATTATTAAGTGAATTGGGGCCCCACGATCGAGTTGGTGAGCGAAAAATACTTATTCTATCCAATCAGTGAATTGAGAAAGCTACAATTTTCTATCAATTAATTATTGTGAAAGAGTGCAGGACTATATCCTCCTATAATACCGTGTAACCCCTATTAAAATCCTAATTGCACTATATTACCAAGAACATTCATATTATTATCTCATATCAAGAACATTTATTACCAAATTTTGAAAACTCTATTATTCCAATTTGTCAATTATTTAATTAATTATTATTATTTGATTCTTAACGATTATAATTCATCAATAAATTTGCATAATTGTTAACCAGTTTCAGTAATTTCTCTAATTAGATCCTGCTCAGTTCGGTCTATAATTACCATATTGGTTTTCCTCTGTAGGAATTATTTCAGGTATTGGAATATCAATATTGAATTTACTTGTTATTCATAAGAAATAAATTACATTCGCTGTGCTCGGGTTTGAATTGCCTGGAGATATTGGTAGGCTATCACACTGATTCTCAGGCAGTTTATATCAGAGTACGGCGGAAATATTATTTCTTGTGGAATTGTAGGATATTTGGACGGGTGTAGGCAGCTCTGCCGGCTGATTTTTTATCCAAATTACAGGTGTTAAGCGTCCAGAGGCTCTTGCGAATCCACAAGATTGGCGCCCGAACACAAGACGGTGAAGGAGAGGGAGCTTATTTCATCTTAATAATCATAAATTTATTTCAGAGATCGACTTATCTACGCTTGAGAGGGAGCAGAAATATAAATATTTCTTTTCAGTGGAGTCGTGGGTCGCCTAGCCATCAATACTCTGTTCAATATTGTTGTTCAATTTTATTTCTTAATAATTATTGATCGAATTGAGCAGGTATTTTTGTTGCACTAATGGGGGCTACACGGTGTTACTCTGATGTATTAATCCCTGAAATGAACAAGCTTGAGGTAGTCGATTTATTTATTAATTTGTGATTGTTCATACACTGGATATTATTTTGATTGTGTTGAATTTTATGTTGATCATTACGGTATATTATATTGTAGAGTATTATTGTATTCTAAAACGTATTATTGTCGCGATTTTGTCTTGCTTTGAAGTTGTGGGAATTAGTCAGCGGTATTAATTCTTCAGAACTACAAGATAATTTGCACTGACCTGATTCTGTTATTCCAATTTGCGCGCACCACTATCATTCACTCACTATTTTTCACTTATTGGATTTCGTCTACACTTCACTTTTTGGGAGAATCATGGCAAACCCCGCCACGGAACTGGATGGGTCTACCACATTGTTTACACCGGCAGATCCTGTCTCACCCGAAGCTCCTCCAAAACCGGCAACCAGCGCGACTTCAGTTGACTTTGAGCGCGGCATTCGAGAGCGTTTGTCATCGACTCAGCTAGAGGAAAGTCAGCCAATACTTAATTCGGTGCAATCATCACCAATCGCCAACGTCGATCGGCGCGAGGTAGATCGTCAAACGTCTTCCAATGATGTCGTTGCTGCTGAGTTGGAGACCAAACAGCCGCAGGGGCTGCCATATCTACCACCTGGGACGATCGAAACCATACTTGAAGTTTTCAAGACCACTGCTGCTGGAATAGAAAAGAAATTAGAAGAAACCGGCAATAGATTGGACAAGAAAATAGAAGAAACAAGTAATAGTTTGGACAAGAAAATAGAAGAAACCAGTAATAGATTGGACAAGAAAGTGGAAGAAATGACCGCAAACTTTTTGCAACTCAAAAGTAACGTTGAGGATTTACATCGAAAAATGGATGAAAAACAAATTGAAGCTAAGAATTATACAAATGAACAAATACAAACGGTGAGAAGTGAATTTGGTGAAAGAATTCTAAACCAACACGGGAAAATACTGAAGCAAATGGTGAATTGGAGAGCAAGATTACCCAGGCCAATGCTAAGCTAGCTCAGAATGATGTGAGGTTAGGTGAATTGGAGGCTCAGCAAACAAATCACACGGCCCAAATAAACCAGCTGAGAGCAGATGTCACACAGAATTCAGCTGAAACTTTAAATCCCGAAGTAATTAAGGGATTGAAAACTCAGCTAGATCAAACTAAAGCCGAGTGTCTACAAATAAAGAATAGTTTGGCTAACGTTTCTGGTGGTAATAATCATAATACTGGACAAATCTTGTCATCTTTACCAATATTTGATGATACTGAGTGCACCATTCAACCACGGGCATTCATTCAGCATTTGCAGGCTATTGATTCCGTTACTACTATACCATGGATTACGTGGAGAATGCATCTTTTACTATGTCTACAGAAAGAACCACTGATACACTTCAGAAGTCGCATTACTGAATTCAACTCGTTAAAGGATTTTATTGACAACTTCTTAGCTACTTTTTGGTCTCCGCAAGACAGAGAAATTTATTGTCTCACATTATTACATGCAGATATGACAAGCAGAATACGGGGCTGTCCATGAGTGCCTTTTCAGCCCACATTCGCTATTTGAACAATCTGATGGATAATCCAATCGAGAATGGAAATTTGATCGAAATATTAATTGGGAAGTTACCTTATTCCATTCAGACGGCATTAAGCTCGCAAAGTTTTGAATCCTATGACAAGTTTGAGGCTTGTTTGAGTCGAGTACAGAGTGTAGACGATAAATTTGGTTCACGGAATTTCAAAACAAACCATCAGAAGGATGAGAGATTAGGTGTTGTCGTGAATGAAGTTGAAACTCCTCATCGTAATTATAATCGAGGCAGTCAACCGAGTCGACCTCAAAATAATAGCCGTGGATTTGGAGATAATCATCGGAGAAATTATAATGAGGGAAGTTCATTTATTCCAAATAAATCAGTCGACTCAACTACAACTCCAGAACAAAACATAAACAGAAGCGATGACGTCACTCAACCGCAGCCATCTGTATCAACAACCAGTTCGTCGCCCAACCAACCATCCCAGTCCAACAAAAAGCAGTTCCATTCTAATAATCAGAAGGGAAATAATTCTCAGCGTCGTAATAACAATAATTGACAACCAGTTTCGACTGTCTCTGGCATCAATCATCATAAAAACGAGACAGTCAGAAAAAAAGTTATTCCGATCGTAGGAGTAACCGACCGTGAGGTGCTGCAGTCTGGCGGAAAAAATTCACACTGCTCCCAACCACGTGACAGCGGTAAATCCAGTCATGAAGAAGAGAAAAATCTGCCTGCTCGTATTGCGTCAGCTAGTAGTGACAGTTTGCGGGTTCTGCCCCACGAGGCTACTAGTAGTGATGGTTTGCGGGTTCTGCCTCCCGAAGCTGATAGAGTTCCCATCCAAGTGTTAATAACAGGAAGGCGAGACCTACTGAATTGGTCTTTACAAATGAATTCAAAAATAAAGACAACTCCAATTTAAATCCAATATCTTCACCCATTATTCTCGAAAGTTACACCATTTTCCGAGAGGATGTCATAGATGATTTGTTAGATGATGAAGCTCCACAGGTCCATAAGGATAACCATGGACAATATCAAGCCTATCTGGATATAGAATTGTATGGTCTGAAATGTAGAGCTATGATAGACACCGGATCACAGTGTTGTCTTATTCAAGGAGATTTCTTTGCACAAATACAGAGTCTGACACAAGTACCTCTCTTACCACTTACTACTACATTTATTAGAGGCATCAGTCAAGGAAAGCGTATCAGAGCATCAACCCAATGCCTGTTGGATGTTGAAATAGATGGCATTTCCTTTCCACATGCCTTTCTTGTTCTACCAGTAAAATGTCCGCTCTTAATTATTGGGACAGACTTCTTGAAATATTTCCAATGCATCATCAACTTGAAGCGTATGTGTATTACCATTCACCACAATGAGGAAGAGGAAGTTTCAGTGACTGTTCCCTTACTGTTAGAATCACATAGCGGCGAAGTTAAGACAACATTCTGGACTCAGGTTACCAGTGACTTTGTTCCTCGTAGTGCTAGTATGCATGAAGTTGAAGAGAAAATGTGTGAATTCAACATGCTCATGAGCGATAAGAAGGCAAGAGTAATTGATGAAACCGACAAACATTTCTCCATTCTACTAGAAAATATGCAACAACAACCTACCTGGTCTCCAGATTTGAAGGAGAAAGTTCTGGCTGTACTACAGAGAAATCGTCAAGTTTTTTCCGAGTTACCTGGGAAAGCTACCCACTTTACCTGCAAGTTGGAGGTGAAGCCTCATAAGATGTACTTCCACAAATCCTACCCAATACCATTTGCCAAGCGACTGGCAGCTGACAAGGAGATCCAACGCATGGAAGATATGGGAATCATTGAACCATCCACTTCACCATATAGTCTTCCTCTAGTCTGCGTCTCCAAAAAGGATGGGTCGGTACGCCTTTGTCTTGATGCCAGGGCCCTCAACAGTGTATTGGAGAATGATCGCGAAAGTCCTGCTCAAATTGATCATCTGCTTCAGACCTTTCATGAGAAGAAAATTTATTCAACAGTAGATCTCTCCAGTGGGTATTGGCAGCTTGAGGTAGAACCAGAGTCAAGAGACTACTTGTCTTTCATCTATAATGGGCGCAACCTACGCTTCACAAGACTAGCATTTGGGATCCGCAATGCAATGGCATTATTTATAAAATGTTTGAGGAGTGCCGTTGGAGAAGATATAACCGAATTCTGTACCCTATATGTCGATGATGGCATCATTTCATCCCAAAACATTGAGGAACATTGCGAACATCTCAACATTGTCTTCCAGAGGCTCATCAAGTGTGGCATGACCCTTCGACCCTCCAAATGTGATCTGTTCAAAGAAAGAGTCAAGTTTTTGGGTCACATCATTACACCTGAAGGCATCATCCAGGATGAAGATAAACTGAAGGCTCTTGAAGACTTTCCCTCGCCTAATAATCGTAGACAGCTGCAAAAGTTTCTGGGATTCCTGCAATTTTATCGCAGATTCAGTCAACAGTTGTCACATTATACGGCACAGCTAAGCCATGTGTTATCTGCATCCAAGCCCTGGAAATGGGGAGTAAATGAGGAACAAATCTTTAAAGAAATAAAAAAGCAATTTCTAAATACTGTTATGTTGAAACACCCTGATATGAGTGAGCCATTTCATATCAATGTGGATGCATCACATTACGCAGTAGGAGCCGAGATTTTTCAGTTGGATTCAGAAGGAAACAAAGGTGTTGTTGCATTTTTTAGTAAAACCTTGAACCAGGCACAAAGGCGTTATTCTGTGACAGAGAAGGAACTTCTCAGTATAGTTCTTGTATGCCTCAAATACCGAACCTTGCTGCTGGGTCACCAAATCTACATCAACACAGATCATCGTGCCTTGACCTTCTTCAAAACAGCAAAACTCACCAATAATCGTCTATCCCGATGGTTCCTAGCCTTGCAGGAGTTCAATATCGAGATGACACACCTTCCTGGAAAATACAACCAAACTGCAGATTTCCTATCAAGAGAAGTGGATACCACCTACCAGAATGAGCAAACATTTACCTGCTACCTGTTGAATCCTCATCAAAGCGTGCCTTTCCCAAAAGGAATACAACCAATAGAGGATATTCCACTTCTGTCTCTCCAGAAACTGCAGGAGGCTCAGGCTAAAGATAGAAAGATGGCCGATATCTACAGACAGTTGAAGGATCATCCCAACACTAACCATGGGCATTTTGCATTCTACAAGCTTCACCAAGATGTATTATTCCATCGGTCTCAACCAGACTCCTTCAACTGGAAGGTGGCAGTGCCAGAAGAATTAGCTGAAGATGTCATCAAAGAAATGCATGAGCGACTAGGGCATTTTGGAGCTAAGAAGATTTTGAAGGCTCTTAAGGATGTTTGTGTCTTCAACAACATGCATCGTCGAGTCACCCGTGTAACTACTTCTTGTGATACATGCCAGAAAACAAAACATGAACATGCACGTCTCCGAGGTGAAATGCTACCCATCCTGCCAGAGAATCCACTAGATCTACTCTCCACAGACATCTATGGCCCTCTACCACGTGGCATAGGACAGAAGAGATTTGTGTTTGTTGTAAAAGATGTCTTCTCAAAGTATACAATGTTCTTTGCTATTGGCAAGATTACGGGAGAGAAATTGGCTCAGTGCATAACTCAGGGGTGGATGGACAGAGTTGGTAAACCTCACAAGGTACTGGCTGACAATGCCACCTACTTTCGCAGTAACAAATGGCGAGAAATTCTGGAAAGAGAGGGGATTGAATTATCATTTACATCCAGCTACAGCCCCAGTGGTAATCCAGTTGAGCGTAAGATGTCAGAAATTTCACGGTTCATGCGAGCATACTGCAAAACAGCTCATCAACATTGGGTAAAATATTTACCATTTCTGGAGTACTGCCTTAATCACTCGTACAGTGATGTGACGGGATGCACCCCCCATGAAGCAATTTTCAAAACCAAAAGTAACAACTTCTTGAAAGAACTAGTTTCTTTTCCCAATGAGACCACTACATCACCAATACCTACTGTGCAACTAATCCGGCAGAATCTTGCTAGAGCTGCAGCAAGCCGGAAAAAGTACCATGATCGGCGTATCAAGTCTCACAAGTATGAAGTCGGACAGGAGGTATTGCTGAAAACACACTGGTCATCTGATGCTCTTGGAAAATTAACAAAGAAATTTTTTCACTTATTCACGGGTCCCTACCTTGTAAAGAAGGTCTCTAACCGAAACACTGTTCTACTTCAAAACCCAACTACTAATGAAAATTTGGGATGGACCAATGTGCTTAATGTCAAGCCCTACAAACATTGACCACATCACACCAGCTGCTTCACATTGCTCACGATGCTCCGGCTCCACATTGTTCCAGTGCATCGCACATTGCTCCACGATGCTCCGGCTCCACATTGTTCCAGCTGCTCCACATCGCACCAGTTGCTCCACGATGCTCCGGCTCCACATCGGTCCAGCTGCTCCACATCGCACCAGCTGCTCCACGATGCTCCGGCTCCACATCGGTCCAGCTGCTTCACATCGCACCAGCTGCTCCACATCGCATCGTTGGATCTTCACATTATCATCACAGCACCCACAACTCAAAGCAAGTTGTTTATTTATTGTATTATATTGTTTATTATTGTAATATAAAGATTTGCTCACTGGCAAGTTAAGCCTACCCGCAATTACAACTAAATTTGAAATTAATTCTAAAATATAAAGTAAAGTTATTTTGAATTATCCAGACAAAAAAAAAAAAAAAAAAAAAAAAAAAAAAAAAAAATTATAAAATAATTTGGAAAAATTAGCTTATTAACTTACTCTAAAAAAAAAAAAAAAAAAAAATTGAAGATAAAATAGAAAAATAGTCTGCTGTGATATTTATTAATAATTTTAGGTGTAGGATATTTTTGTGATTGAAAATCAACCATTAAATGGTCTTCATTATTATTAGTATTGTTTGTTTGAAATATTATTGTTGTTATCATTTGTGCTGTTGCATTATACATGCACTATTAACTATTAATTATCATTTGGTGATAAAATTATCTTGAATATTATATTTGTAGCATGAAAGCTCACTATAGATTAGAATTCTTAATTTATATGTTATTATTGTTATTAACTTAATGAAATTATGGTAATCACATAAATGTGATTAGTATTTTGAAAAAAAAAAATATGATGCATCAGAAATCTAAAACATGCATTCAGCAACTAATTTATAGGAAAATTTGAATATTATGTTACTTATTGTATTTTTGTATAGAAATGTTGAGAAATGAAGGGAATTTTGGAATCAAGCTTTAAAAATAAACAGGGTAGAAATTTTGATTGAACAAGTGGAGACTAGTTAAATGTATTGAATCACAGAGAGATATTATCAATCTTTGTAAGCTGGCATACTTGATGAAACTTGGTATAGTTATATTTTAACAGACCTGCAATATTGGATTAAAATTGTTATTAATGTTAAATTGTAAATTTTTGATAAAAATTGTTAATTGTTGGCATGGCCCTTTGATATTGTTATTTTGGCATCTTCTATGCACTCTATGCAGGTCTATTTCACTCATGCACCTCTGCTCTTTATTCTGTGAGGAGTGATGGGGGGCTTGTGCACCCATCCTCTCACCGTAGGGATTTTTTGGATTCTGTGCATGTGGTATTATCCCACCTCTGTACTTCCTTTGTAAGTCTGACTGGGCAAAAATCCCGGGACCTTAGTTTGTGGTTTCTGGCACCACTGCTGCGGCACAAAGCCATGCATATTTGTTGTAACATCATGCTTTTTTGTGCAGATTGTTGTTTGGCTGTGAATTTTTTGTGATAGACCCTAAGTCGTAGTTTTAAGTTAGCATATGTCATTGTACCCTTCTTGATTGAAATTAGAAAGCCTTAATGGCCTAAAACCTTTCTAATTTGGGGGCTTTATGTCAGGATACAAAGCCTATGCCAGCATATTTTCTAAAATTAATGTATAATTGAGGCATAAATCAAATGTACTCACGTCAAATTATGTAAAACTCATTTAATTATAGTTTTATTAAATTCTTACAGTATTATTTCGTATAATTTACAATTTATTGTCAGAGTCATTCGTCAACTGCCTACCAATGTTTGTTTACTACCTTATTTTCAATAATTAGGTTAGAGTGAATTGCGCCAAAATTGATGACAAGCCTTATCTGTCAGCTGTTGATACTGCCGGCTACTGTGCTACTGTGATATCTCTATATTGTCTGTTTTCATTTTAAAACTAACTCAAGCTTGTTCATTTCTGCAACCCCTGTTATTTTCTGTTTATCTGCTTTAATTTTATAGTCTTCCCGTTTAACGTAATTTTTTGTCATTTTCTGTGTTTTTCGAACCTCTGTGTCTAATTTAAATATTAAAACCGCGTGGAAAAATTCCCATTGGTGGACTTTTCCTTATTAGGCACAGGATTGGTTCTTGCCCAAATCACGTGGTTCTTCTTCTCAGAAGAAGACCAGGTGATTTCGCTTTTTTGGGAAGAAGAGACACTTGCCTTCTGAGAATCGAATTATCAGGACCCGTTTAATTTGTCCTATTAAAATTAATGTTTAAATGGTTTCTCTTCTTGTTAAATGTAATATATCAGTGTGTTAAATGTGTAGCTCCTCTGTAGTCTTGTGCTCTTAAATTAAATTGGAAGGCAAGTTCAATTTGTATAAGCTTATTCCTGAGGAAGAATTGTGAAACTAAATCCTGGGTGACGCCATTCCACGCCAGATCTTCAAGTGAAATAAAATTATTAAGTGAATTGGGGCCCCACGATCGAGTTGGTGAGCGAAAAATACTTATTCTATCCAATCAGTGAATTGAGAAAGCTACAATTTTCTATCAATTAATTATTGTGAAAGAGTGCAGGACTATATCCTCCTATAATACCGTGTAACCCCTATTAAAATCCTAATTGCACTATATTACCAAGAACATTCATATTATTATCTCATATCAAGAACATTTATTACCAAATTTTGAAAACTCTATTATTCCAATTTGTCAATTATTTAATTAATTATTATTATTTGATTCTTAACGATTATAATTCATCAATAAATTTGCATAATTGTTAACCAGTTTCAGTAATTTCTCTAATTATTGTAGGGAATCGTCTCGTTTCGTAGTTTCAAGAAAGAACTTGTAAATTAGCCTAAATATGCTTCTTGTGAGGCAAAAGGCAAGAAATTGGCGAAAAATTTCATAATATAAGTATTTCAATTTTAGCATGGTTAGCAGTGTTGTATGAAATGTTGCAATGCTGTGTGACATTTGAACAGTTCATGGTTGCATGACCGGAAAAAATTGATTCCACGTTATCTGCTTTACTATAATTTACCCGGTATTTCGGAACTCACCTAAAATTGAAGACTTACCATGTTTCCAGTAAAATGGCTCACACTGCGAGGTGGAGTACCCTTGAGGGCTCCCTACCAGTAAAAGCCATAGACCCACACTTTATTAATAAATTCATTTGATAAAATTCAAAGGGTGAAATTCCAGGGCATTCACTTCACATATAAAATAGTCTACTTTATGAAACTAAAAATTTCCAGGGAAACATCAGATCTTTATTTATTTCTCCCTAAGTACAATTTTTTCTTATGAGAACCTCACGGAATTTCACCCTTCCATTTTTCAACTCATTACCGTACTGTTGTCATCAGTACTTTTGTTACACAGGATCGGTGCATACACATTGAGTTAATTCCAGTGGTTCAGACTTCTTTGAATCTAAATGATAATCGATTGAACGCACATCCATGGCTGAGGGGGGCTGCGGGGGTTGCATTTCATTAGGCCGCGACAATTACGAAGTAAATAGCTGAAGCACACTAAATAATAATGATTGATTTATTTCCCAAAATAAACAAAAACAAAACATTATAATACAACACTTTACAGCAAAGAGAAACGCTAATGAGATTTACAAAACAGTGTATAATATAGAAAAATACATAATAATAAATGTTAATCTATGCAAAAAAGTACAGTACACTAACTCAAGAGGAAAATATTAATACCTGCATAGGCGTTGAACCTGTGCGCAGATATGAGTCCTATAATAGAAATCAATAGTAGTTGAAAGTGATGTTGGGGAGAAATAAATGAAAAAAAAAACAACTCAGAATTAGCGGTTAAAAATAATAATTGAGAGAAGAAAAAAAACTAAGAAGAGAGAGACAGGTTCATCAAGAAATTTTTATGTTTTTTTTAATAAAAAATACATAACAAAAACATTTTTTTATAATGTTATATATATATATATATATATATAAGGCTATCATATTTTCATGTTTAGTATTATCCATAATGACGCAGACCCAAAGAAGTATCAACTATATTGAGTTATTCTATTATATTAATTCGCTTCGCTCGCCATATCCGTCTAGCAAGGGGGCTCCGCCCCCTGGACGACCGACTGGATCGTCCAAAAATGAGATCAGCGGGCTCGCTTCGCTCGCCTGCATGTAGACCTCAGCGGAACCTCTGTACCGAATTCTGAACCCCCGACTGGATTGTCCACAAATGAGATCAGCGGGCTCGCTTCGCTCGCCTGCATGTAGACCTCAGCGGAACCTCTGTACCGAATTTGAATGTATTATGTAAATTTGATCTCGCAAAACATCTGTTACTATATCGGCGTATCTTTGGCGATCAAAATTCTCCCACCTCAGCTAAACCTGTTTACTTCATTTTTTAAAATATATTTCCATCAATTATTGAAAAAGGTGAGGAAATGCAGAAAAGCTGAGAAAACGCTAATTTTGGTTAACTGGATAAATTGGTATTTAGGAGGTCCTGGATAAATGCATTTCAATCTTCAACTAACCTAAAAAAGTCAACTCAACTTGATGCCAACCTGACAAAATTTTTAATTTAGTTACCAGAACAACTGTTTCAAAGAGGTACTCTCTCTAGATTATAGTTCTATATTAACATATGGTATGGACATTTCAATTATAATTTTAAGATATTGGAATAAGAAGAATATACATGCTAAAAGAACTTTAAACCCTTAAAAACCACCCTTAGAGTTAAAATATCGCCAAAAGATTTCTTAGTGCGCCTCTAAAGGGCCAACTGAACATACCTACCAAATTTGAACGTTTTTGGTCCGGTAGATTTTTAGTTCTGCAAGTGAGTGAGTCCCATTTCGCTTTTATATAATATAGATGAGTGAATTATTATGTGAGTTAATATTGGATAATACCTGTGTTACCTCTTATATAATCAATAGTGTAGAGTGTATTTTAGTTATAATTGATAGAATTATATTATTAAAATATATGTAATCAGGGCTACTTATTTTTATATATAAAATAGCATTATACCCTTTCTTGAAATTAATATGATAATAGTATTTATAATAATAAAATATATATAATAATATAAATATAAAATAATAGTGTATTTTAATTTTTGTGTTTTTAATCTATTATTTTATATTAATTTCAAAGAAGGTACTAAATGCTATTCTATAAATACTTCATTTTATTATAATTCAGTGTACTTAATCATATTGTTAATTTAATTATTTGCCGCTTATTTATTTTGGAATAGTGAACTCATAACAAAAGAATGTAGGATCAACTTTACTACTTTTCTCATAGCATACAGTGAAGCACAAGTCTACTGATAGTTGTCTGCCTCTGCCTGTCTTGGGCTGCAGAACCATATTGTATGGAGAGTAATCTCAATTGTCTTAGGCTATTTGTCGCCTGTCTTGGTCTTTGGTTATGGAATTCTACCAAGCCCCACCCCCCACGCAATACTACTACTATTAGGTAGGCTACAAACAATAATAATAATAAGAAGAGACAGTTGATTTGGAATACATTTATTACAAGTTCTCATGAAAATATTAAAAAAGCAATTTTGAAAAAACACTTGAAACTAGGTCATGTTCATGAGTCAAAAATCTCCATCATCCTTGATTTTGGCAATCATTATCGTTCACATGGAAATCGCCTTTTATCCAATACATTCAATAGAAGTCTACATGTAAAAATTGAAATAACCAAATAAAAAAAAATACTACTCGAAACTAGGTAATGTTCATAAGGCAATCTTTTTCATCATCTTTGATTTTAGTTAAAGAGCTGCTTAACGTCGGGTCTTATTGTCCATTTTACATTAAAACACCTAATGTAGGCCAGTCACTGTGTTTGTTTAAAAGGTACAGAACTGTAGCAGAGTCCACATATCTTCCGTTTTTTCAACTGATTGAGCAGTTAGGTTCCTGAAACATTAAAAAACAAATAAAATAGAATCAGCAAATTGGTTTCTAGTTCAGAAATCTGTAACAATAACATGGCTCTTACAGAGAGGGAGAGGTGGAATACCTATAAGTACCTCCCCACCAATAAAAGCAATACACAACTGATGATCACTATTAAACATTATTAAATCAAATCTAAAACTCTTCATTGCTAGAAAACAATACATACATTTAATAATTAATAACAATTCAAGCATACAGAAAGAATTTAACTGACAAGAACCAGTCCCATGCAAGGGAAGTTTCCCTGTTTACATGGAGGAGTTGCTGAACACCTGAGAAACTTTAACATTATTAATTCAGTTGCTTGATTATTTTTAATAGCCCAATGAATAAGTATGTAATCTAATTTAAAAAAAAATTATATGTCAAGTAGGTGAAAGTAAATGTTCAGACTTGAAAAATTCTAATTCTAAAGAATAACAGACATTCTTTTGACAAAATATAGAGGAAATATAAATAATAAGACTTGGAATAACTTAAGGATAGAACTATTTGGGATAGACTCTCGAGAAATCATTGAACAACCTATAATAATGCCTCAATCTCTTCTGGAAGATGATTGAATAGTCACTTTCTGACTAATCTACAAAATGAGGAATATGACTGACAGCAGAAATTGTCACTATTACTGTTAAACATCTCTAATACTTTGAAAGCATACATGTATCTAAGTAGTATATACAGATTGTTCTGAAAAAAGGTGCTCATAAGTCAGGGTGTGATTCCTTACATCAAAAGAAGAAAAACTGTTTTAATTAACGTAGGTCCGAAAATGCTTAGTTAACAAGTTATACAGAGTGAAAGATTTTGTCTGCATTTTTGTGCCGGTTCTGAAACGAAGCCCTACAGATATTTGTTGGCTACTAATTAAGATGTACAATTTAGCGTAATTTATGTGAAATTAATTGAGAAATTGAATAAAACCGTTTCTAGACCTGTAGTTACAGTAATTTTCATGATATGTGACACCCTTCCAGCGTAATTTATGTAAAATTAACTGAGAAATTGAATAAAACCGTTTCCAGACCTGTAGCTACAGTAATTTTCATGATATGTGACGAAATACGCGAAACTTGGTCCTGAAAAGCAAGTTCCTATGGTTTGAAGCAGAGTTACTATGTTAAATGTACGATAAACACAGAATAATTTTCCACAGAACTTGTAGAAAATTTAATTTCGAAGAGAGAGTTGTAGAATAAGTCTATAATAGACAAACGCAACCTTAAAAAATAATCCTTAATTACATATGAAACCGCATGAAAAATAGAAAGCTTAATAGATTTTGTCTATTTTATAATATTCAAGTGCACAAAGATTAGAAAAAATTCATGCCTTCTTGTCTTCCTCAAAATAATTCTTGTTTATAAATAATTCTAATTTTGCAACCTAGATAGCAGTTTTATTAGATATTCCTACCATGCTAAGGAAAATTCAATAAAAAATATTGAATAAATTCAATTCATACCGGTGAAGCTGTTTTCTCCATATCCATATTAGAATCTGAATTAAAATGAATGTCATTTTCATAATCTTTGTCGTTGTCGTCGTCTTCATCATTATCATCATCACAATCAACATCATCATAAATATAGAGGAACAAGATTTTACTAAACAAATTACGCTTGGCTCTCTGAAACAAAAAAAGAAAGATTTTTATACCTCATTAATGATTATAACAAGTATAGCGATTTTACTAAGTAATTCAAACACAACGAATTTCCTTTTTCTCACAGTTTTTTCAGCATCAAATTGCTTATTTATAAACATTACTATTTTTGCTCATGAACCGGGAAAAAAATAAACCTTTCAAAGATTGGGATGCATTATTTGGCATTATAACTCCAAACTTACAACAGTACACTTTTACAACATTAATTATTAACTAATATTCAATCAACAGTTGAAGATAGGATGACAACTGTAGAAGAAATATTTATTATTCATTATTATAAAATTACAAATTCTAATGATGCTGGAATACGGAGAGTTCAGACCTGATTTACAACCGAAAATCAACAGCCCAACATAAGAAAAATTGCATCTAACATAACAGAGCACTTTCACACCATCCGATAGTCAGTGCTGACCATCTGTTTAATGCAATTTTTATCAAGTAATATCTGGCCGATAATGTTGACTGATGTGAAAACAACCATTAGATTGCTGTATTTTCAATGTGAGGTTAGCCTAACCACTTGAGGCCTGCTCTGCAAAATATGAATTATGAGAATTAAAATTGCTTCCCATCGTTTGGAACCCACCTAAAGCTGTAGGTCCATTGACCCACTTCTTCCTTCTCATTGCTCAAGACCTTTAGTGAGCATCACCTTTAGGAAAAATATAAATAAAACAGAGAATTCGAGCAATACAATACACTTACCAATGATGTGTTAGCCTTAATTTTCATCTCTGTTGTGTCTATTCTTTCATTCAATTTGGTAATTCTTCTTTTGTAGATTCTTTCAATGTAGGTAACTATTTCAGCCGTTGCTTCTTGTACCTGGAATGAAATATTAACAAATTGTTAAAAATATAAAGTTTTGAAACTTGAACCGGAAATACTAAACAAATTCCGTACCGTATTCTACTAATTCTACATGAATACGGTTATCAGTGTTCTACTTGTCTCTGGTTGAGCTAATAAATAATAGCAGCCTACTAAGGTACCTAGCCTAGGTCAAAATACAAGTTATCAGAGAAGGATGTAATAAAATCTCATTATGTTATATATAAAATAGTCACTATACTTCATAATCATACAATAATTAATTGAGAATAATTCAAATACGGAATAATCAAGCATGTTTCTCCCAGATTTGTGGATTATTTATTTTCTCATCAGGACAAGTTCAATTGAAAGTTTGAAACTAGTGATAGACGATCATTAATTGAATAATAATTTGAATGTAGGCCTACTTACTTTTCTCAGGAGGAGGCATTTCTTTTTCTGAAGCTCACCGTCGATTAATATCTTTTTATATAACGTATTAAAACCAAATACCACAACAAACATCATAACATAACCTCAATTGCAGAAATCACAATAATTATTAAGATCACAGAAGTGATGTTGGTATGGGGCAGTTGTCAAGGTTGGCAACGCGTGTTGATCAACCAATGAGAGCGCGGTACGAAATGATACTATTAATGGTACCGCGGTACGAGATACGAACGGATACCAAGGGATACCGTAATGCCCAAATCGATACCTAGATAGATAGATAGATAGATAGATAGATAGATAGATAGATAGATAGATAGATAGATAGATAGATAGATAGATAGATAGATAGATAGATAGATAGATAGATAGATATAGATAGATAGATATACTGCTTTTTCATAAGAGAGATTCCGATAGAGTTAAACAATAGAGACGAGATACATTATAAATCTGTATCAAACTGAAAATTAAAAATATATTTCTATCCCGCACAGCAATTAACATTTCAATCGGAAACGACCCGTTTGAAACATTGAATATTTTGTTTGTCAGGCGCATGCATAACATAACTGAGCGCTGCTTGTTTGCCTGGTTCAGCCCACCTTCTCATGAAACCCAATTAATTAGGCGAGAGCAATTACAGAGCGCGTTTGTTTACAAAGCAAACAAATTTCGGGAGATGGTTTTGCTATCAAAGATGTAACAATATTTTCCGTCGACTGGGAAAATCGGAATAATTATTTGTTTGCATGGAACAAGCACCTATCTATGTGCTCTTACCGGTATGTTTATTAGTGTACCCACTATCGTATGCAGATTACCTTTATCGGAGTTTCAGTGTTAATGAAGCCAGGGTTTCTCTTGTGAGAAGATGCTTTGTCCTGTATGTGATATTATTATCATTTCGGTGGATTATATTGGATTTTCTGTTCTTATATTGTTATTATTTTTTCCACTCAGAATAATACTTTGATGATAATATTATTATACAATTATTATGAATGGAGAAACTGGCTAGTGTGCAACCACAAATTCATTGAAAATCGAGCAATGATGATTTTGATAAAATATCTATCAATCAATCAATCAATTCATTTATTCTACAAACAAACATAATACAAGAAAAAGAAAGATATAAAAATGTGATATCAAAGTAGAAAACAATAGGCATAGAAACAATAACTCTTTTGTTTCTCTATGCCCAAGGCATAAGCCCGATTGGGCTCTGATTGTAATATGAAGCACAACAATCAAACAAATAATTATTTGATGATATTATTCAATTCTGAATGTATATTGTCCAACCACAAATTTAATGAAAATCGAGCAATGATGATTTTGATAAATATCTATCAATCAATCAAACAATTCATTTATTCTACAAACAAACATAATACAAAATAACAAAGAAAGTTATGAAAATGTGAAATAAAAGTGGGAAACTCTAGGCATAGAGAAACAATAGCGTAAGTAGATATCCCATGGTATAGGGAATTTATGTCGCAACTTTTGCTGTTATCTCAAGCCGATTACTGTTGATTATTGTCAGTTTTTACTGTGTTTTTGGGGTGAAAGTGTATGAACGGCACAATTTGAGAGACTACCAGCGTCACACAGCTGCATGGGAAAAAACTACATGAACTATCGGCTTGAGATAACAGTAAAAGTTGCGACATAAACGCCCTATACCATGGGATATCTACTTACGCTATTGTTCCTCTATGCCCTAGACATAAGCCCGATTGGGCTCTGATTGTAATATTAAGCACAACAATCAAACAAATAATTATTTGATGATATTATTCAATTCTGAATGGATATTGTCCAACCACAAATTTATTGAAAATCGAGCAATGATACGATGAAATCTATAAATATTAGGTTTTATTTTTTTTTATATTTTAACTGATATCTTTTCTTTACTTAATAAAAATATTTTTAATTTTATAGGACAAATTTTTGATTATGATATGAGTACAATCGAACAAATTATTCTTTTTGAGGTGCGTACAGACTTGAGCGGCAGGAATACAGTAATTCCACTCTTAATCAGCTGATGCTATGCTCATTATATCTGTACTATACTGTTGCTGAACAAATAAAGATATAATTAGCTGATGAAAAGTAAACTGCGCTTGGCGCTTAGGTCTGTATGAAGCTTTAGAAAATAATGTTACATCATTGATATCAAAGTGAAATAATTCCAACGAGTTCTGACTGACAGTGAAAGAAGAAAACTTGTTACAAGTTGTAGAACAAACTGAGTGAATGAAAGCACTCTTTCCACTTTGAGCCGGGTACATACAGTCAGGCAGCGTTCCGATCCCACTCCGATCATACAGGCAGACTGTATGACAGTGGACTAGACACATTCACCGATGTTGATCTGTGGGATCTTCCCTTAATGCAGCAATCCTTACCTGTCCTGTCAGTCATATGACCTGTGCCACTACAACGTCTGCACTTTAATCATGGAAGCTGGACATGAGTCGGATCGGAACACTGCGAATATTACAAGTGTAGCACCGGTTGAAGACTACGAGCCATCAGAGTAATGAAGTTTTCGACAGTGTATCAACTCTGTCAGATTTTGTCAGTGGTATTTGGAAGATCATAACAGGATTATGAATAATATAGAACGTGTTCAGCTCACATTATTACTATACAATAAGAGATAATAACAGAACGCATGTGAAGATTCAAGCTTTCTATGGACCTTCTAAATCTATGTGCCGGTTGCACAAAAGCCGGTTGAATTTTAATCGTGATTAATTTAAAGATAACCAATCGGAGAAGACATCTTCTCGAAAAAGCCTTCTCTGGTTGATTCTCGTGGAATTAATCACGATTGAAATTCAACCGGCTTATGTGCAACCGGGCCTATATCTATCATATCAATGTCAGTGACTTTTAGGGCCGGTTTCCGAACTCGGGATTTAGCTAAGTCCTAGACTTTAAACAGCTGGAGTCAGAAAATTGGCTTTCCAAAACGGGGCGTATTCGCAGCTTTTATAAAAGTGGTCGTAGTTTTTATTTTCTCATTTCTATAATTGGAAACGTTTTTCCTTGACGAAATTATACATTCCTAAATAATTCAAAATAGCTGAATCTTTCACCATTTCTCTTTATTTTATTTTGTGTTTAATTTACTAGTTTTCTGAAATTCAATTCAAACGTGACTTTTACAATGACTGTGACTACGCCCCGTTTTGGAAAGCCAATTCTCTGACTCCAGCTGTTTAAAGTCCAGAACTTAGCTAAATCTCGAGCTCGGAAACCGGCCCTAAATGATTTTATCACTCCACAGTTGTTTAATGGCATCGATCTTCATCTCGACTTACTCTTTCTCTTCGCAATATGAGGGATTGTTACTTTCCTTGCCCTATTACCATAGGTAAGGAAAGTATTGCTTTCCAAAAAAAATTAAGGTACCCCAATTTCTGAATTTCTATACGTTTCAAGGTCCCCTGAGTCCAGTGTGTGTGTGTGTGTGTGTGTGTGTGTGGTGTGTGTGTGTGTGTGTGTGTGGTGTGTGGTGTGTGTGTGTGTGGTGTGTGTGTGTGGTGTGTGTGTGTGTGTGTGTGTTGTGTGTGTGTGTGGTGTGTGTGTGTGTGTGTGTGTGTGTGGTGTGTGTGTGTGTGTGTGTGTGTGGTGTGTGTGTGTGTGGTGTGTGTGTGTTGTGTGTGTGTGTGTGTGGTGTGTGTGTGTGTGTGTGTGGTGTGTGTGTGTGTGTGTGTGTGTGTGGTGTGTGTGTGTTGTGTGGTGTGTGTGTGTGTGTGTGGTGTGTGTGTGTGTGTGTGTGTGTGTGTGTGTGTGTGTGTTGTGTGTGGTGTGTGTGTGTGTGGTGTGTGTGTGTGTGTGTGTGTGTGTGTGTTGTGTGTGGTGTGTGTGTGTGTGTGGTGTGTGTGTGTGTGTGTGGTGTGTGTGTGGTGTGTGTGTGTGGTGTGTGTGTGTGTGTGGTGTGTGTGTTTGAGTGTATAGGCGTCTGTGTACACGATATCTCATCTCCCAATTAGCGGATAATTTGAAATTTGCAACTGAAAGTCCTTACTCTATAAGGATCCGACACGAACAATTTCGATCAAATGCAATACAAGATGGCGGCTAAAATGGCGAAAATTTTGTCAAAAACAGGGTTTTTCGCGATTTTCTCAAAAATGGCTCCAACGATTTTGATCAAATTTATACCAAATATAGTCATTGATAAGCTCTATCAATTGCCACAAGTCCCATATCTGTGAAATTTGCAGGAGCTTCGTTCCATCTATGCAAAGTTCGATTTTAGATTCCAATTATCAGGCTTCTGATACAATTTAAACAAAGAAAAAATCAAGTGGAGTAGATTGAGCATAAAAATCTCTACAATTAATGTTCAGTAACATTTTCACCTAAAATTGAAAATCAGCTTCAAATTCGAGAAAATGTGATTATTCAATTGCAAATTATTGTTGATTCTCTTAAATAATTCACTATGAAGAGATAGCAGACCTCATGTGTGTCTCCAGCGTTATTGCCCTGCCACCAGCTGGCTCAAATCTTTGAATAGTAGACTTGAGATGCGCGGGAACACTAGCGTCAGGTGATCAATTTCATAACGGCAAGGAAAGTTGTGTTGTGCGCCACACCAGATTTTTCACTTTGTTCTCTTCGCAACTTAAGGTATTGTTTGTTTTTGTTATTACTTATTGCTACATGCTTTAGCCTATCTGTATTGTATTCAGGATATTCATATTTGGATAAATTCAGGCTATAAGCCTATTCTCCCAAGTGTGGACAAACATGGAGAATGAGACATCAACTACTGAGAATTCAATTAGATTCCACTGTTAGATCTAGTTGGAAGTACAATTGAAATGGAGTGATTAAGAACAGTCTAACTTACTCATAGCAGAGGCTAAAGTCAAAGTTTCCAGCCATGATGATTATTCATGGAAACGTTCGCAAACGTATTCAGTTAACAAAATTGTAAGCAGTGTTTTTCGAAAGGGTTCTTGCTCCTGCATGAGAATTTCTTCTTGTCTGACAGCTGCCGTTCAACATGAAGAAAGTCACATAACAGATCTAGTGAGACTCAGTACAATCTGTCAGCATTCGTTATAAATTCCGCCAGTTTGAAATGTATATCAGTAAAGGGAGATAGCAGATGGAAGCAGAAGTGTCAGTGGAACGAACATAGATTTCAACTGAACCAGAATGATATTATAATAATGATGTTACCATGTCTCTCTTGTGAAAGGCATCTGTAAGCTCTGCTCAAATTATAGGGAGATGATGATAAGGGAGAAAATGATGATGAGAGTGGGAGACAAGTGATAACAATTGAGAGGGAGAGAGATTGAGTGAGTGTGAGAGAGAGGTGTAGCCCAATGGTAGAATGGTGGAATGGTAGAATTGATAGAAATGGTAGAAATAGAGATTAGAAAATGTGATGTAAGTGGAGAGGTGATGATAAAGGGATTCATAGAATGGGGAAACATGGAAGAGTTCATGATACTTCAGATCTTCAGATAGAGGAGTTAATAAGAAAATAAAGGTGATGGTTTCAAATCAAACAAACTTTTGATCATAATGATAAAATCACGTGTTATTCCTAACCAACAAAACATTCCCGGTCGGCACTGTTGAAAATGATCATCGCGAGACGGTCGAAAGTACTACAGTCAGTAAGTAAAAGATTTTAATTATTTACTTAAATATTCGACTACATGTTGCGTGAAATACATAGAATAAAGTGTGTTAATAAGAATATTGTGAGGGGAGAAAGGAGAAGTGGTAGAAGATTGGAAAAATGAGTGAAAAGGGTAGAGAGGGGAGTGGAGGAAGTGATTAGCAAAGGAAAATGATATGATTGGAGAGAGAACTAAATGCAGTATTTAGAGAACAGAAGTGTTATGAGATTAGTGGGAGATAGGATGTAGTGAAAAAAAGAAATAAGAGCAAAGAAAAATAAGAGAAATGTGGAAAAAGGAAGGGGATAATTCGAAGAGTTGGAAAAAAGCTTTGATTGAATACATGAGATGTAGGGAGGCCGAGAAAGAGATGGGTACCGGAACAGGTTAATTGATAAGCCTAATCCCTGAAGTGAAGCTGATGATGATGAAGATGTAGAATGAGAAAGGTGGGGGAAGAGCATTGAATATTTTAAAATGATGAATACATGAGCTGTTCAGCTTGTAGTATGATGACTATAAACATAGGCTACTCCTAGACTATGTTTTTGATTGATTGATTGATTCAATGATTCATACAATAAGCACATCATCAAAATGATAAGGAGATAAAGAATGATAGGTCACCTTGTGCTATTTCTCTCCCAAATTTAGATAAGGTTGAACATAGTCCGAAATAGGTTAAGTCTTGTAATTGTTCGTTCACTTGACAAAAATTTTTGTCCTTTATTATTTTCATGAAGTAGATTTTCGAATTCAGATGCTTCAGAACCAAACATAGAAGAAATATTTCATATTATTATCACTAAAATAGGAAATATTCACATATTAGAGAATAGTTATTTGTATATCTAGAGTGAAAAGTACGACTTTTTCTCCCTGTGGGAAAAAGTTTGAAGCCCGAGGCGAAGCCGAGGGCAACAATTTTTCTGAGGGAGAAAAAGTATTTTTCGCTCGTGATGTACACAACATTTTTCCTCCATCTACATTTTTTTATAGAAACTGCAAATTAAATCATTCTAATAACTTACGTATTGGTGACAATGTTTCCTAACAACATAACCTAAAATCTAAAACCTAAAAATCGGTTGTCTGATTGGCACTGCCGATTGCGCTATCTATCGGCCAAAGTTGTAACAATTATATCAGCTGGGCAGGCTACCAAAAATGGCTGACTCCAGATCACGCGGTTCAGATTTGAATATTGCAGATTAAAAATATTTGTTGGCTGGTATTTTGAATAGAATAAAATATTTTAAAAATTGTATAAACTTTTATTGTCTACTAATATTAAGAATATAATATCATACAAACATATATTTCATGAGTTGATCAAATTTCTGGTTGTGGTATTGAATTCAGTTGACTCAATGACAGACACCTCTATTACGCTTTCTCATCTGAGCTTAGACCTTCTAACCCATTACCATGTAAGTTTTTAAAATAGAGATGCTTCCCATGTTATTTAAATGGAGTCACTTTTCCTCCCTAGGGAGTTTTTCTGTTTTTTACTACCGAGAGCGAAAAAGTGACACTTTTGGTATTATGTTTCAGGGAGTAAAGTAAGTACTTTAGACAGTAGGTGGAGGAAAATAATTTTTCATGACCAAAAAACAAACTTAATATTATGTTTTTCATTGAGTGTAATCATGATGTAAGAATTTGGAATTAGGTATGAGGAAGAAAAAGGAGTTTAAGAATAAGATGGAGTGAGAATTGGGAAGGCTGTAATGAATAGAGAGAAACATTTTTTTGAGAAAGTATTCAGAAACATGAATGGATAGAAAGTGGGAAGAGGAAAGCCTGAAGAGAAGGAAAGCTACAAATGATGAGTGAATAAGTTAGAGTAGAGTGAACTCTGGAGAGAGGAGAGATCACAAATAATTATAATTTAGATCAGCCGTCAACGAGAATAGAATAACAGAAAGGGTTCCCGGGTTATATTGTGACAGCGTCACTTTGTGAACACATCATTTTGCATGCATCATTATACATTCTCATATATGCATACGTTACTGCAAACACATAGTTTCAATAATACTCCACTAGGATTTACTTTAAACAGTCAGTATTCCTCATGATGCTTGTCATCCACCAATGCCGAACGTTTGAAGTGAATATAGTTGATGGGACCATTATTTCCCAGCGTGCCATTTGATGAATAACAAACTCAGTAAACATAACATATTTATGGAAGATGAATGTGAAGTTTCCAATTCTGATCGGTTTCGTTCCATTGTGGAATAATTAACATTCAACTCCATATTATTATGCGGCTCTATTTTCGTAACTAGTTTGTTATTATTTGGATTTGAAATGGATGCGTAAAGTTGTGGTAGGTCTGTTTCCAGAAGTGATGATAGTTATAATTCGTTATAGTTATAGTTCACCAGAAGAGATCTGGTTTTCATTGTTGACAATGGTTTTTTGGATGGCAGTCAGGAGTTTTTCCTGGTGAATTGGTTGTGACTCTGTTAATAAGTCTGCTGTTTGGTTGGTGATATAATATGATAGCAGAGATCACAGAAATATTATTTATTTTAAAAATAATAGAAGACTGTAAATTTTATTTACTCTATGATGATACTGAAAAATGACTAATAGAAAAATAGAATGGTAAAGAAATTGAATATTGAGTGAATTAATCAATCTCCTTGAAAATAAATTTTGTTAAGGATCTCTCTCTCGGATGATGGCAACCAGCATGGCAAGCCTAATTTTGTCCACAGCCATGCGGAAGAGTTCAGCTGATGTTTTTCCCGTCCACTTTCTAAGGTTATGCAGCCAAGATATTCTTCTCCTTCCAGGACCTCTTTTTCCATAGTTTTTTCCTTGGACGTTTGTCTGGAGTAAAAATTACCTGGAGTCGTTCCTCATGATGTGGCCCAGATATTGCAGTTTCCGGGTCTTGATAGTGTTTATAATTTCCCTTTGTTTATTCATTCTTCTCAGTACCTCTTCAATAGTGACATATTCAGTCCATGATATCCTTAGCATTCTTCGATAAAGTCGCATTTCAAAGGCTTCAATTCTCTTGGATATGTTCTCATTGAGTGTCCAAGATTCTGCTCCATACAGGGAAACAGAAAAGATGTAATATCTCAGAAGTCTCACCTTTGTTTCAAGAGTAAGATCATGGCTTCTGAAGAGTTTATTCATTTTGTTGAAGGCGGCTGTGGCTTTGGCAATTCGTGTTTCGATTTCTTCAGTTATATCCCAGTTCTCATTTATGCAGGTTCCCAGGTATGTGGTGTGTTTCACTTTCTCTATTGGCTGATCGTTGATGAATAGCTGGATGTTGTTAATCTTGTTTTTGCTGATAACCAATAAGAACAATGTTAAGGATAATAAGAACAATACCATGTGAGTATGTAGTCACCCAATTAAAATAGTGACATTTTTTATTTATTAAAACAGTCTTGTTCAAGTCACACTCAATTCTCTTCATATTCTTTGAAAACTCCTCATGCATTTTAGTATCATCATTTGATTTACAGAAATCATCTCGGTCATTCCATTTTCAAAATCATTCCAATTAGCAGACCATCAGAAATTTATGTTTTCATAGAGTAACATTATATTTCCATTCATACAATGCATGTGGATGAATATTCCCTTCCCTATCATGAAAAATGCATTATACTGAGACAATAGAATAAAACGTGATGAAATAAACAGACCTCAATTTTTGACTCGACTTAAATGTGTACGATGTTCCATACCTAAGACCTCAAATACAAAGACAATAATGATGATTATCTCCATCAACAATAATATTAATTGAATCTTGCCTCAAATTTATCCATTTTTACAATATTTATGATCTGTCTCGTGAATAATATGGATAATAATTATCCATAATCACATTCATACTCATGATTGTTTGTAATGCAGATAACGGCCTCCTCAACGTTATTCTGCATTAATTCATGATACATTCTCCAAAATATTCCGTCTTGTGATGGAATAAGATCGTAGCCCGAAGAAACTCCATCTTGAAATATTCGCAGAAGCTGCAAGGCAAGCACGCCAAGTATCCAACAAATCGGATGCTTCACTTTTTCACTTTTATTTCGGAAAATATTTCTAGTAAACTGGAGGGTGTACGGAGCCATATACTTCACGGAAGATTTTCATAAATATTGATGGGAAACAATATGGTGGAAGGGGCCTTCCGGCAGAGTTTCTGGAGAGAATCTCCGAATTGTTTTCGACTAAGATAACCGGGCTGCTGTTATTGTTTCTTGGAGATTTATGAAAGTAGACGACGGTTGAGTTTATATAAGGCCGCAAGAATACCCCAGCTAACCAGTAAACCACCTCATGGGGTGGGGTGAGATATCTTTAATCCTATCTGAGACAATCTTGGAGAGTCTGTTGGAGACATACGATACAACACCGGTCTTTTATTCATGTTCGTTTTTGCAAGAGAATACAGAAACTTCAAGACATATCTGTCATGCAAATGTGTAAAGTATCTATGTTCTCTTACTTGAAATTTTCCGTCAGTCAAACAGTTTATTTCTTGAGTTTAACTGTGATATTCTAATAGAGTATTTGTTTGATTGTTAGTTTAATGTTTAATTGTATGTTTAATAAATAGTTTTATGTTTAATGGTATGTTTAATAGTGATAGTTTTATGTTTATGTTTTCATATTGTACTTCTTCTATTGGAAATACCGATGTAGCTTTCTCTCAAACACACATGAAAAACAGCTGTACTGTGTAACACAAAGAGAACTGTACCTTTGGATGTAGCATGGGAGCCTGACAACACTTTTATCAAATCAATATTTCCTATGATCGTCAATTAATTGGAGAATGGATACAATTCATTTATTATCCGTTTACAACTCGTACGATTCGTTGAAATTCATTCATAATGAGAAATTAATTACTTTATCTCTAACAAGGCTTGTTGCAGTAGAACTTGTACTTATAAAACAGTTGTATTCGGAGTGTTGATTTTCGAGTCCGCTTATCATATCAAGTGAGATTTCCATGGGATGTAGAAAATATTTTTGGAGTAATCTTGATTTTTTCCTGTGTATCCCTCCAGTTGTCCTCCCTCGTGCTTTCGAGTGCCAGCTGGTCCTTTTTCTCCGAACTGAAAATTGAAAAATACAATGGAGAAACATTCAAAACACTGCGACCCTAATGTCTTCTTTTATCTAATTTAATAAACCGTAAAATCATTCTTTTGTTCAATTCAACGTCTGCCGGGTTTTCGGAGAGGCTTCTTTTGTTTGAAGAGGTGCACAGAAAACTCGCAGGCTATAATACGTGGCCATTCCCATATAAATTTACTATATGTATAGAACTTTGGAGTTCTTGTATTTAGCATTTTTATGGTCACACCGGCTCTGAAAGTTTGTTCATTAGCCGGATTTTTCAACGGTGGCAAGGGAAAAAGGAGAACCGCGTCACCTAGCTTGGGGGAATAGAAGTTTCCTCTATGTGCGATGGTATGGGAGATAATCTGGGAAATTATCATCGGAATTCACATAGGGTTCAATTTCAGAGCGGAAACTATGGACGAGGTACAATTTCACATTGGAAGAATTGTCTCCAATTCCATGCTCCATGGCATAATGTTCAATTCGAGTCATTCTGCTAGTCAAGTGAAGCTACATACCAGGCTTAACTAAGGACCGGTTGCACAAAAGCCAGTTGAATTTTAACCGTGTTTAATTCCACGTTAACCAATCAAAGAAGGCATTTTTGAAAAGACAGCTTCTCTGATTGGTTCTCGTGGAATTAATCACGATTAACATTTAACCTTTTGTGCAACCGGCACCAAGTTGTGCTCTATCACATGAATTGCTTACATTTGAAGTGTAGCCGATTAACAATACTCAATCGAAGACTGCTATTTTTGAGGCTGGAGTATAATATTTCTAGTTGAATTTTATACTTTGAAGTCATGTTACCTGAAGAAAGATTAATAAGAAGTCATTTCATACCTCAAGAATGGTAAGACTAGAATAGACTAGAACTCCTCATCAGGAGGCTATCGCGAAAACAAGGAATATTTCAAACTATGAGGCAGGATCATCCACTATCAAATAAAAGAATCAAGCTCTATAGATGAATTGATTATTGTGTCACTAGGGTTAGAATGATTAGTATGGTAATGATTCACTCAACAATAATTTTTTTAGGAAACTTGAGTATTGTTTGAGCCATGTTCTAATTGATTCTTGAGTAATATCACATGAATGTTTGAGAAAGTTTCGAATAATAAATAGAAAATGAAGTTTGTTCTTGAACAACAGACGTGGGAGATTAGATAAGATGAGATTTTTTTATTTATATAAAAACTTTCAGTACCCTTTCATTAAAAACTTTTAGTACCCTTTTATCAAAAACTAAAAAATATTTCAACGACTAGTTACGTCCATAGGTCATTTCCAAGTTAAAGGGTACTTTAAGATGACCTATGGTCGGAACTAGTCGTTAAAATATTTCAAAGTTTTTGATAAAAGGTTACTAAAAGTTTCTTTATTGTTTTTATTTGAATCAAGTAGTACATATAAACGAAATGATTTTTTATTTATATACGAGTTTTTCATTTAGAGTTTTATACTGGAGTTTTTTATTTTTATACTCGTATGTTACAATATGGTGAGATGAGATGGGAGACCTGGATGATGAAAAACAAAAGAATAAATATTATGGAAATGGGAGAGAAAGCATTCTAGAAGGATGAAGAGAGATGTGAAGGATGTATCGTGAATTTTTAAGAATAATCTGGAAGAAAAGAAGAAGTATGAAAAAAAGAATAAAAATGACAATGAAGAGGCAGAAGAATAGAAAAGAAATGGAGGGGAACAGAGCAGAAGACAATGAAGTCGAAGAAGCAGATATCCGAAAATAGAAAGGAGCTCAATTGAAAAAGTCGTTGGTCCCCCATCTCTTTTCTTTCAGTGACAAATTCACTGTCTTAATGAAATTCCAGTTGGAAATCTCAAGCACCGCGAATAAAACTGTCTGTCACTGGCATGTTTTCCCCCTTGTTAATTTCCCCGCAAGCGCTGCCATTTCGGGGGAAACTCAGTCGCTGCAGGGGGGATTATTTCCACCATTATTTGCAGGCGATCGATCCTCTTACAAAGGCATTATCTGTTCCCGGAAAGGAGAAACGGGCTTTGAATGGACAAATCCAGTTATATAGATATTCAGTATAAGTTAGTTATTTGGTTAACATCAGGGAAGCATCGAGAACGCGAATGACAGGGTTTGGGATCAAAATCAAACTGAAGTTGTATGAATTTATTGGAATAAGAATGCTGTAGAGTTATAAACAGAGAAAAATTTTGATCGAGCATTGTTAGTGATTTCCTATTTTTGACCCAAGATCAAAATAGTTGTCCGTCTTTTCGTTTGTTTGTATGTTCAACAATAGATTTTAAACTCTTTGAACAAGCAGCTTCAAATTTTGAGCACATATTCTTCGAATCATTCAACAGATCAAGTTCGTTGGACAATAAAATTCAATGACTTCGTTCTTTTTTAGACAAAAAAATAGACTCTCAATATAACTATGTATTGTTGATGCTATAGATGTAGACTATAATGTCCTATTTCGGACATTTAAAATGTTATCTAAATTTGGGAGAGAAATAGTACAAGGAGTGTCCTTAGTTTTTCTCTCCCAATCAGTGCTACTTTGTAAAAATTATAAATAAATGAATAAATAAAGACTACAATAATGTATGCAGATTTAGTATACAGAGAAACCTAAAATTTCTATTGATTCACATAACAAATTATTATATTGCAAGTTGTGGATTTGGAAATCAGGACGATAGTTGATGAGCGAGTTGCCCAGCCTGGGGCCTCACTAGTTAGGTGAGTTTTATGAGTATTATATTGTATATATCAGAATGCGATAGTTACGACAAATGCCATTATGTAAACTCACGTTAACTGGGCTATTTCTGGTTCTCAGTTTGTTTTGTTTTTTTTAATAATCTGCTTCACTCATTTGCTACATGTACAATAAAAATATTAATATCGTGTGAACTGGCTGGTTCAGGTCTGGTGTCAGAGTTTTCAGGTCGCAACTGATCAATTTCAGGGCCTCTGACATGTACAATCATTTTATATCTTGAATAGAGAGATTGATTGATGTCGACTCATATAGTAATGAGTATGATATTGTAGCATCCATACTTCGATACATAATTTTACTTATAATAATGAATAAGAGAACACTAATAGTTTAACACTCTTATTTCCAAACAACAATAATAGATCATTGTAATTTTCCAAATCGACTGATTTTGAATATGACTCAGACTATTGATTCTCAAATTCAAACTATTCAACAATTCACGAAACAATCGGCAGAACTGTGATAAGTTAAATATTTCAACCATGTTAGATGAAAAGTCTGAAATGGTCTTTTCAGTGATGAGTAGCAATTGTTCAACATACAAATATAAACAGACATTAAAGAATGTATTCCACGAGTAGAATGGTAAATGTATGGTAAATGAACTTAATGGTAATTCTTGGGTGTATGTGAGCCAACATTATCAGTTGAGAACGGCCAACATAGCGGTGGCTGTGGAGTCGAGCTCCACCACAACAATGGTAAATGTTTGGGAGTATTGAGCTGCACATTCCATTGGTGTCTTTCACAAGCATTGAATGTTGTATTGGAGGGAGTAAATTAGTATCGAATCATCACCTGATTTGTATTTTTTGCGTTTCGACGCTCAACTAGCAAGCTCCATGTTATAACTCTAGGACAAAACTCCATCGTAAACCCTTATTTGCGTAGAATTTTGTAATTTGTAGTGGAACGCGATTAACTGAACTGGAACTAGAGTTATCACACTGTACAGAGCAGATAAAAAACATTGAACAAAACCCACTACAATTTCATAGACACGGATTTCAACCACTATTACATTCCCTGGTGGCGAACATTGGGAATTTGGAGAGATTTTGGTATCGTTATACAACACTTTTGACATCACTGATCACACAAACAGTGGGGAATTGAGGACAATGTCAGCCAACAACGAGCAAATCGTAAAATCAGAGAGATTTTGTGATCGAGGTGGGTACTGAGGGGCGTTTAATAGGGGACGGGGAGGGTTTGAAGGATAACCGTATCAATTAATTTCGCCAGGACCAGAGCCCCCCCAGGAGGAAGCCAGGATTCAATCGATCACTGTCTTTCTTTCAGACGTCATCGTCTGCTAGCTGGTAGCTCCAACCATCACACAGACAAGTTGGACGTTCAAATTAGGAGAGAGGCGTTGATTCAACGAACTAGTTGAAGATCTGGTTATCGTTAACTACTTATGTTTTTCAGCCAAACTGATGCGGCACGTCCAGATTCCATATTCTCGTATAAGTATTCCAGATTCCGTATTCTCGTTCAAGTATTTATAAGCTATAATTGATATCATTCAATCAATTTTCATCAATGATTGATTGACTATTGGCCAGCGCACACTGCAACAGACAGACAAAGGAAAAATCCCTCCCCAGGTGTTCGAATGTTGCAACGAATACAGATTCCTATCTGTATATCTGCATAATTTGTCTGCTCACGTCTGCATGGACGTTCAATTTCTTCTCCGCCTGTCTGCAAACATGTGTATGTATCCGTTTGCGTTCTCCTTTCATGTGCTTTTTGTCAAAAATGCAAAAGACTTCAATTGAGAGAGTGAGAGAGTTCAATTGATTTTTGAAAATGTTCATTGTTTCCAAGTGATACTGTCTGTAAGTGCGAACAGAACGAGTAAGTCGCGGTGAGCATCGATGCCAATAAATAGCTGTGAAATGATGAAAACATAGAGTCATTGCTATAGATACGATAGATATAAAATATGGAAGAATGCTCAAATCTGGCGAGCTCAAATCTGTATCTCGAAAGTTCTTCTTGTACCCTTATATCAACATGAGGGAGCAACGACTAGTAGTGAAGGAGAATCTGCAGATTTTGTTCCACCACGAAATAAGGAGATACTTTTTAACAAATTGTGCGTTAGAAAAAAAAGTAATAAACGAATACGTTGTTCATTACTCCTTGTTCATGACTCCGTGGTTTCAAGGTGATTCAAATTATGAAGGTTTATTCAAATTATCAAGGTGATAGTTTCACCTTGTATGAAATTTCACCAACATGGTTCCATTGTATCTACGAGTATCATCAACATGATTTTCTAGGTTTCATGCTGTAATGAGTGTTTGAAGTTGTTTTTTGATGAACTTTGAGAGAACTGAGAATCACTTTACATATAGAAACAGTCTTTTGAAGAAATCGTTGTAGTTCTAAATTTTGAAAAGTCAACCCTGAACACGATACTATGAAAAAAGAGACACCTTTATGTGAATGATCACAATGGAGCACCAACTAGTTGAATCTCATTTGAAAACAGTTTCGTTACATCAACGATAAAAACGTCAACCCCACTCACGAGATTCTTCAACAGTTCAAACAGGCCACATCAGAATAGCGGTTAGGGAAAGGGAAAGGAAGAAAAGATGGAATGAGAGGTAAGGAAGAGAACAAGCGAATCAGCGTTGGGCGGGTGAAGGGAACACGATTTCGAAATTGAAACAGACATAATTCATGAGCGCATGGATCGCTGATGAGTGCAGAGTGGCTGACTGGCATTTGGCTTGAAATGATTGTGGCTGTACGAATTTGTGCCGTATTGTCCCACTGGGAGACGCTTGTGACAGTTGGCCTTGCTCAATCTCCCCTAGCGAATTCTGTAGAGAAGTGATTCCAAACCAGCTGAAGAATTCTGCTGAGTTTTATTTTTAGAAACCAGATATTGATTGATCATGCACTGATCTCCAAAACTAAATTTTGCAGCTTGGGATTGATGAGTAAGTTAGATTCCCTCGTTCTACTATCTAATAATAACAAAAATTCATTGGAGAAATATCAATAAATCGAATAGTTTGATGAGAGTTTTGAGACCCATCTATAATTGAACTCAGACTCTGGTCAGAGAAAACTTATGCTTAGAAGAAGAGTTAAACTTATACTTATTCAAAACTTATCCTTCGATTGTTTTATTGTATGCTTTGGTCTATATTGAGAAACCCCAACTGTTCGAGCCGTATAACATTTGTTATTATAAAAGCTAATAACAAATAACGATCTGTTATTGAAAAGAATAACAATCAGAAAGTGATTCAATAGTAAGCAGTTCGTGATGGAAAATAACATTGAAGAATATTAATTATTCTTGAATATTCATTACGTACTATAACACATAATATAAATTGAAATAAAAAACAAATTTCAGTTCCTTTACACCAAGATTTTATTCATGAGACCCATTCTCACCCCAAATACAAGTGATTCTATTCTCAAACTTTACGTGATACTGAACTTTCATCTATTTTACTGAATACTTGGACTAATTCACTCTTCACAAAGATATCTTACGCAAGAAATCCAACTTATTATTTGAAATCTATTGCATGTGATCACAATGATTATCATCCATGATAATATATGATTAATGGAAGATTCCGTCATTATATTACAATCGATTACATAATAGTATTACAAGTTCAATAGATTTTTTATGCTTAACAGCCATTAGAAAAACATTATTGTTAGAGTAGATTATAACAATTTTGTACCTTTTAATTTTTGATTAGTGCAGCCATAATGTACCCTGCAGCTCTACTACACAATGTTGTCATAATACTTTGATACATCTTCGTGAATCAGGTGTTTGTGCAATAAACTACAGAAGGATGTCTTCTGCCTACATCCTCTTATATTAACAGGGAGCTTGTTAAAAAATGTTGGTGCCAGGTAAGAGAAGAATTTTTTTAAATAGATAGATTTGGTTTAGGGACTTGCACATCCAGCTGATTCCTCCCAACCCTGCGCTTAATCAACCGCATTTCTCCACTCCGATCGAAAAAAAGCTTTAGTGTTTTATAGATATACAAGTTTCTGATTGACAGTATTTTGAGTTCTTTGAAAGCCGGTGCAGAGTGATCATATCTACTTCTATAAGACATATTTCTTATGAATGATTTCTGTAGGATAATTATTGGTTGTAAAGCTGCCTTATATGCTCCCCCCCAAACTTCCAGGCCATACTCAAAATTCGAGTTAATGAGAGCGAAGTAGATCCTTCTCATCAGTTCCGCATTACAAACAGTCCTAAGAAGATAAAATATCCTTACATATTTCAACAATTTTTTCTTGACATATCTTGTTTGTTCATGCCAACTGATTCTATTATCCACCCACACACCCAGGTACTTCATGCTCTTGACCTGTTCAAGGTCCATGCAATCGCAGTCAGCAAGTAAGGAGCATTTGATGTTATGGTACTTGAGTGGGGAGGGAAATTGGACATCTTTTCTTAGTTTGAATATAATAAATTTTGTTTTAGGACTCATTACCATCATATTCCGAGTGAACCACCATCTAAGTGCATTGACGTCGTTCTGCATGTCTTCTTGTAGTTCAGCTAATGAATTTGATTTATAAAGGAGTGCAGTGTCGTCAGCAAATGCAACCAAGTTTCCCTTGAAAGTACCATTACATAAGTTATTCACATAGATTAAGAAAAGTAAACCCGATAACACTGATCCCTGTGGTATTCCAATTTTCAATTGACTAAAATCACTGACTACACTGCTATTAACCTTAGTTTGCTGTAGTCTACCAGTGAGGTAGGATCTGAACCATTTGTGTGCAATGCCTCTTATTCCTGCTCGATACATATTATCTAATAAAATATCATGGTCAACCATATCATAGGCTTTCATGACGTCAACAAACAATGCAGCACATGACTTTCTCTCGTTGATACTATCATATACCCCTGACATCAGTTTCATGATTGCTGAACCTGTATTAAGCCTGCTCTGAAAGCTATATTGGTTTTTGCTAAAGAAGTTGTGCTGTTCCAGGAAATTCGTGACCCGGCTCTTAACAATTTTCTCGAGTATTTTAGAAAATACTGACAACAACGAAATTGGTCTATAATTTGTAGCCTGCATTCTGTTATTTTTTTTAAATAAGGGAATAACTACAGCTTTTTTAAACTCCGCAGGAAATTCACCCGTACTTAAACTTAGGTTAAATATAAATACTAGGACATCAATGATATAGTGTGCTATAGATTTTATTAGTGATGGTGTTATATTGTCGTATCCTGGTGATTTATTATTTTGGAGTTCTGATATGATGTTCAAGATCTCCACTTCGGTCGTCGGGTAGAAAAAGATCGAATTAATTATTCTATTGCTTTGGAAATTTTTCTCATACTTCTTGAATGCATTATTTATTTGATTATTATCACACATAATTTGTTCTCTTAAACCATCAGCTATAGTGCAAAAGTGATCATTAAACATTCGTGCTACTTCATTATCACATGTTATTAGGGACCCTGCTTCATCACTGAGTGTTATAGATTTATTAATCTTCTTCTCACCAGTCAAGTCTTTAATTGTTGCCCATTGTTTTTTGCTGTTAGTCATATTCTTTTCAAGTTCAGCAGAGTAATATGCCTGTTTTTTAAATCTTATTTTGTTCATTAAGTTATTTCTTGGTATGTTAAATTCACGCTTAAGATTAGTATTTTCTGGCTGTTGCCTATACAATTTATAAAATCTATTTTTCTTATCAATTTCATGTTTTAGCTCTACATTCATCCATGGTTTTAAAAGTTTTTTATTATTTTTTTGTGTACTATAAGATTGATCAATACAACATTTAATTTTGTAAATAAATTTCTCTACAGCTTGTGAAACGGTAGGACATAAAAATATGTCACTCCAATCCACGTTTTCTATCAGTGCTATAAATTTAGTTTCTTCTACTCTTTTAGACTCATTTAATTTTTGATAGATTTCCCTTTCATTCATTTTCATGCAAAGGACAGTAATCCAATGATCAGTTATAGACGTCTGAATAACTTTAGAACTATAACTTAGTCTACTATTAATTTTGTCTCTAACGAATGCGTGGTCAATGCAAGTTTTGGTAGTGTTAGTGACACGAGTGGGTTCATTGATTAGGGATTTAAATCCGAGACTAGCCATGTTAATTAAATAAGAATCAGAGTTCCTATTTTGTTCCAGGATGTTGAGGTTCATGTCACCTTTAATAATTAAATTAGAGTTTTTGATAAGCTTTATCGAAGTGACCAGTTCTCTAGTAAACGCTTCTTCGGAAAAGTTATGGTATCTGTAGATAGCCAGTAAGTCGATTTTTGTGTGAGATAACGATAACACTAAAAGCTTGCAATCTGCTGTAACCATATTGCAATCATTAAGACCAACACAAGACAGCCTATCCGATACATACACTGCCACTCCTCCTGCTCTATTTGAATTATTACACTTAAAATGAACCTCATAATTAGTCAAATAATACTGGCTTATCTCATTTTCGTCAACCCATATCTCGGTTAAAATTATTATGTCTGGTATCCTTTCTAAAACCTCGAGTTGGAGGCTGAAAGCATCAAAATTAGCTCTAAGACTACGAATATTTTGTTGTACAATTACAATGTTGTTATGCTGAGTGTAATTAAATATATCGTTACTTAGTTCAGTCATTGTAAGTTACAAGATTTATTATACAATAGGTAGTTTGATAACAAAAAACAAGCCTATGAAGCGTCACGGTAATTGATTCACCTGAAAACTTAATTATTTTGCAAAACCTTTTCATATCGTTAATTGTAATAGTTATACTATTTGGGCAACACACTGGAAAGCGCCGTATGAACTCAATACTAATACATCTTGTGAAATTATACGTCATGGGAAGAATATGCTGACTACATAAACTACCATTATGAATAAAAAGTGATTGCAAAGTGATCAAAGCAACCGCAATATTAGCTTGGTATCTATATACAATATGAACCAGTTGATAACAATTTTCAATTATGTAGTTAAACGCGTTAAATAGAATTAAACAGAGGGAGAAAGAGATCTTCTTAGCTGAAAAAATATGCAAAAATAGAAAAAACAAGTCAGACCTAAATGAAAATTGACAAATTAATAATTTATTAACATTCCGTAAAGCCCTAACCAATCCCCTAACCAATTCAATGCTGCTTATATCGCTCATATAATTCATGAAAAATTCTCTAGCGATATTAAATAGAGTTGAATTAAACGCAAAATCTTCTAAGTTAATCATTCGAGGTGCTTTCAGTACTTTTATCAGCATTGATTATTGGCAATGGGCTTTGAGCTATCAAGTTTTCTAGTTGTTCGACTGACTTGAGTTCAATCACTGGGCTACCTTCCTTTTTTCTTATTAAAATTTTACAGTCTCTCACCCACAGGAATCGAAATCGATGCTCTTTATGTGCAGATCTGGCCAATGAGAAAAGTTTCCTCCTTGATGGTGATAGACATTCATTGATGTAGATCGGTTGATCCGTGTTACCGCCGATGTGTCTGCTTGAAAAGTCACGCTTAACTCTCCTCTTTTGAAGCAGCGCGTTTTTGTCGGTTCTCCTGACGAATTTGACGACAACTGGAGCCGGCCCCTCTGGTCCAGCACGACCTATTCGGTGACATGTGTCGATGGAATCCTCCGTGATCTGACAGCCGAGAGCACCAGATATGCTACAAACCATCGAGGTAAGGTTTTCGTTAGTTTGCTGAGGCAGGCCCCGTATCTCTACCATATTAACTCTGGAATACTGTTCCAAATCTTCTACACGCTCCTTCAATTGAATGTTCTCCTTTTCTAAACTCACGACTCTCCTAGTTAAAGTCTCGATAGTGTTAAGACAGGTTTCAAATTTCTCGTTACGAGTCTCCTGTTTTTCCTTCAGCTCCTTAATCTCCGCATGACACGCCTCCAGTGAATTTCCCAAATCAGTCTCTATTTTTCTGAGTAATGAGATTACATCGGATAATGACGACACTGAAACGGTTGTCACCGGCGCCTCACTCGACATACTTTTCCGTCGCTCCAAGTTACACTCCCTACAGCGCCAAATTTGGTTATTGTCCGTCATATATTTAACGTCATTAGCATCAAGTCCAGCGCAGGTTGTATGCACTAGTCCCGAACACACGCCACAAGCAACCTTATCAAAGTTATGACCGCTTCGCACCGACTTAAAACAGATTTTGCACGACATTTTAATAGTTGAAATTTAATTACTTTCCATACAAACAGTATAAAGTCAAGGCGAAACACAAAGCAAAATCAAATCGCGCCCGAATTCACTGGTTCACTATTGCCGGTAGGATTTTAGAGATAACGGAGCGAAAACAAACGATGCTTTCTGTTCGAAGTTCAAACTGATACTGATTTTCTGAAATGTTATTATTTATCAAAATTTGAGAACAGACTAGTTTTGAGGTATGCCTGTTGTTTTTTCCTAATCATATTCATAAGATTTGTAATTGTATCAATGGATGAATAAATAAATGCAATTCTCAAATAAATCACAGTTTTCCTCTACCTCTACCTGAATTGAATAGTAGGCCAATAGGGTTGTATGGCAGAGAGGACCTTGAGTACCAACTCCGCCCTTGATTGAGACAATTATTCAATTCAAAACAATTATTAATATTTCCTTTGTCTGAGAGACAAAAGATTTTTCAAAAATAAATCGAACGATTTCCTTTTCGAATAAAAAACTCTTTCCAAGTGATTCATCACTATTCAACAATATATTTATGTTGATCTTATCTGAATAAATAAACACTGGTAGAAAACCTCCATCAAATTCCATGAATGAGAAAACAAACTGTGAACGCAACGAGCTCATCAATATTCAATATTATTCGATACAATCTCTCTCAAAACAGATTTCTGAATATCACAGAGGATAGAATTCGATGTTGTCTGAAGGCCAATGAAACCGCCCTTTAGATATCTTGATTATTTTCAGAGCTCTCATTAGCATCTTCGTTTCTTTTGAATCTACTCTCGCCGAGATGAAATAATAAAATCTGAATTTATTCTGGATCGTGTTTTATGGAAATTGGCCTCTTTTTTAGCACTTGTGATAGAAGTTAATTAAGAAGTTAAGGAGGGCAGTCGGACGGACTGCCTTCGATTCAAATACACAGACAATAGGGCGGCTAATGTTGAAAGCAGAATGCTTGCAAACCAACTTCTTTCTCTGGTTCGCTCTTCTCAATGTTGTTCATCTTCTCCTATTACTTCTCTCCCTATAGCTTTTTCTTCTATTGCTTTTTCTCCCATTGCTTTTTCTCCTATTGCTTCTTCTCATATTGATTCTTCTCCTATTGCTTCTTCTCATATTGATTCTTCTCCTATTGCTTCTTCTCATATTGATTCTTCTCCTATTGCTTCTTCTCATATTGATTCTTCTCCTATTGCTTCTTCTCATATTGATTCTTCTCCTATTGCTTCTTCTCATATTGATTCTTCTCCTATTGCTTCTTCTCATATTGATTCTTCTCCTATTGCTTCTTTTCCTATTGCTTCTTCTCATATTGATTCTTCTCCTATTGCTTTTTCTCATATTGATTCTTCTCCTATTGCTTCTTCTAATATTGATTCTTCTCCTATTGCTTCTTCTCATATTGATTCTTCTCCTATTGCTTCTTCTCATATTGATTCTTCTCATATTGATTCTTCTCCTATTGCTTCTTCTCATATTGATTCTTCTCACATTGATTCTTCTCCTATTGCTTCTTCTCATATTGATTCTTCTCCTATTGCTTCTCCTCCTATACCTTTTTCTCCGTATGCTTCTTCTACTATTGCTTTCATGCTTATCACCAGAAGCTTCGCTCAAAATATGTAGATCTAGTTTCTCGTCTCATCTCTCTTTATCATTCATCTCCTTCATCTGATCCTCTCTTTTTCATGTTTCACCAAACTACATTTCTATGCTTTGTGTCACATTAATATTTGTATGTTTACGAACTCGTACTTACCAAGCTCGTTTTCTCTCTCATTAATTCCTTATTACTCTCCTGATCTCTTTATCATCCATCCTCATCTTTTTCTCATACTTCTTCAAGTTTTTCATCATATAATCTCTAAATTTCCATCCCTTATTGAACGAATTATTCTCTGGATTCCTTTTTTCCTATTATTTACTTCTCTCTTCCTACTTTCACGTAACATATTCTTTCCATATATGTCTCCGATTCCATGCCTCATTTTCCATCGATTATCACACACTTTTTCAGCTTTCATTACTGTTAACTCTTTTTAATACTTTTTTTTCTAATCTATTTGCATTTTTTCTATCCATTTCCTCATACTCCAAATCAATTTGATTCTATTTTGAATTTCCTCTTGTATGACTGTTATCAACCGATCGTCAACCTATCCTTTCAGAATTTGGTGTTCTATCCTTTGAATAAATGTTGATGAACTTATTTACTTATAGGGTTTTCTTCTTCTTTTCCCTTTTCTTCTTGTTTTTTCTTGATGTTATTGTTGTTTTTCTTCTCCTCCTTCTTCTCCTTTTTCTTCTTCTTCTTCTCCTCCTGTCTTCTTCTCCTTCTTCTTCTCCTTCTTCTTCTTCTTCTTCTTCTTCTTCTTATTATTATTATTATTGTCTTCTTCTTCTTCTTCTTCTCCTTCTTCTTCTTCTTTTTCTTCTTCTTCTTCGTCTTCTATTTTTTCTTCTCCTTCCCATTCCTCCTCAGTCTACTCTTCTTTATTCATACAGTTTTTCATTTTCCTTTCCTCTTTCAACGTTGTTCTCATCTTCCATTTCCCTGTACTCAATTGTTCATTTGCATCAAGCTCCTCTCTTCATCATCAACATTCTCTCTCTTCAAATTCTTATTTTCCTCTCTCTCCACTTCCCCACCACAACACCGGCAATCGAAACGAAATGCAGCCTTTCAATGATTCGAGAAGATTTATTCGTCTCTGTGTGGCTTGCCATACGATTCAGTTCGGCGCACATCTTTTCCCTATAATATAATACATGCAAATGAGGCAAGAACCAGGTTCAGATCTCATTTCGAATCATATTCCTTTTCCGCGTCTTCCATTTCATTCCCACTAAAGAGCAAAGTTCACAAAAGTTCTCGGTTCGTTCTCTATCAATCTCTCTCTCTCTCACTTTTTGTCTCTCGGGCTTCTTTCATTTATTCTGATTGATCCATGGAACGAAATGTAATCATTAGCAAACGCTAATTATGATTTCACTCTTGAATTGAATTAAATAACAGAGTACCCACTTCTCCGTGTTTTTTCGCTCTATAATGAGGAAACTCGAAATAATGAAAAAAATCTTGAGATAATAATGCTATGGTTTGGTTGGTAGTTCCAGAAATATGGACCGAAACCCACATTCATATATCGATTTTGAATCAAATCAAATTGTCATAGTCTCTACATTGTATTGTTTTCAATTTCATTTGATTCTATTTTTGATCCTTTGTTGACTGGAGTTCTATTCTTCATTTTATAAAATTATGTGGATTGCCATATTCATTTAAAGATAGTCATTATTCAATTTCATCATTGATATTTCTGTCATGATCCCTTGAATGATTCGCATCACCAATTGAACAATCTATTCTAATCACAAATGAACAATATTTAATTTTCGCCAAAGCATTGAAACGTGAATTCACAAAGCTGGAATATGACAGATCAAAAATCATGAATAAATTAAGTCATAGCATACAATGATTCTCCCAATATCTTATTTTATCTTAGTCGAAAGACAAAGACTTTAAAGAGATATAGACCCACAATGCCTATGCCTTCCCAATGATAGCTCTTACTTGAAATTGAATGCCGTGATACTGTAGATTACAAAGGCATTGGTATGCAATAATCTTATAGGTTGCCCCCTCAATGGCCGATTTCAATTCCAAGTTCGAAACTAGCGCTGCATGTGAGCTATGCATCTTTAAGGTCTTTGTCGAAGGATAGAATGATATTTTCATTCATACATAGAATTTGTAGGATTCGCTCCTATACTACATCTACATAATTATGACAGAATAAACATTAAAATTAACCAATATAGTTTATAATAGTTTCAATACAACAATATCTTAACAATATCTCAGTCACAGCTGTTGATTAGTATAATCTTCATTGCTATAAGGTAACAGTACATTTGATACTCTTCCTAGCCTTTGACAATAATATCTTTTATTTCTTTGATTTATTTCATTTTATGGTCTCAATAATTTTAAGATGTCACACTATGTTGAATCTCTCCCTTCAACGTATCTCTCCCTTCATTCCCAAAACACAACATTAAAGTAAAATTTCATTCAGAAATTATCCTAGAGAATAATGACACACTTTACAGAGAAGATTAAACCAATCCAAAACAAACCAATCAGGTCGTTCTCCGATATTCTAGAAATTTAACGAATTGTCTCCTCCAGAGTAGAACAGTTTTCTTATTAAGCTTTCACAACTCTAACGGTTTCTTTCCCATCACGCGGTGTGTAAGTTTTTCTCTAGTTTCAGTGATTGATTAAATTATCAACAGGCAAATAAACTTGAAGAGACCATTCTTAAAGTCACAGGACTTCTCCCACCCTACAATAACTCCCTGGTATCCAGAATACAAAGCATATAAAATAGGAAGCAAATATTTTGTGATACAATCTAGTTGTAGCATGACTGATAGCTCTATAGGAACTCCGATACAAAATGATATCTGAATGTTGTTTGCAGTGTCCTTGTTCAATTTAAGTCTCCCGTATTTTGGGGTTGATATCATCTTGCAACAAACGTGAGGGTAAGTCATGGTTCCATGAGTCCTCCAAAGTTCAACTCGTGCCAGATATTCTAACGAGCTTCACATAGCCTAATCCTTGTTTTATATCTGTGGTGAATCTTAATAATCGTTGCTTTATTAGTACTGAAATAGTATATATTTATATTTCATATAGATACAAGGGTTCAGAAATACATTTAACAAGTACAATAAATAGTGCTGCAGTAGAAACAAAGACAACCTGTTACCGTGTATGACGATCGTATTTAACGAACAGTTTGGTGGTATTTTGAATGGGGACGCTAACCAAATCCTGCCAGGTTCCAAGAAATGCCAACGCCATATCTCAAACATGAGCAGTGCCTTTATGATAGCGCGGTTGTTTCAGTCTTAACTCTTCTTCTACCCCTCAAACAACTAGTCATCATTTTCGAGGCGATGTCATGTTTTCGTTTTCTGTCTTCTTCTCTCTTCCTTCTTCGTTTGAATTCTTATGCTTCATCGTTGTTTCTTATCGTCCACCTCTTACTCTTTCTTCTCTAGTGCCTTCTCTATTTCTCTATTATGATTTTCTTCATCATATTCTCCACCGCTGTCTCTACTTTCATCAATTACTTCCCACTTTCTTCTCAGGATCAGTCTTTCTGAGTTTGTCTAGTCTACTCTCTTTGTTTTTCTGTCTACTGCTTTTCCTTTCCCTTGTTCACCCACTATTTCAATTCCACCTCATAATCATTCCATCAGTCTTGTCTCCTTTGTCAAGTCTACTCTCTTCTCCATGATTCAATCTACAGCTTCTTCCCCTCTTTGTTATCGCACTATTTTATTTTCTTCCTCTTCATATTTCTCTCTCATATTATATCAATCTACATTCTCACAGGCTTTCTTTGAAATTATTGCTTTTATCCATCTTTTTTGTATATTCTACGCTAATTCTCAGTCTTGCTTTCGCTGATAATCGTCTATTCTCGGGTCATAATGCATAGAATTTTCTTATCCGTTCTCCACTTTTTCTATTTCTCTCTCACTTACACTTTCTGGATCCATTCCGTTCTCCATATTTTTTTTGTAAATTATCCACAGACCCAATCTTCCATCCTCCAACACTTCTTGTCTCCCCTTCCTCCATTTCCCTTTACTTTTCCGTCATCCTCTTCCTATCTCTTCAACTTCAGCTCTCCCTTCTCTACAAATTGTTCATCCTGATCCTCCCTCTACCTTTTCTTCCTCCTTCTCCTGCTCCTTCCACTTCTTCTCATCCTCCTTCTTCTCCTTCCCCTTCTCCTCTCCTCCTCCTCCTTCTTCACCACCTTCTTCACCACTTTCTTCTACACGCCTTCCCCTCGTCATGCACCTCCACCATCTCCATCCACTCTTTCTCCTCCCACTTCTTCTCTTTCTTCTACTCCTTAGTCACCTCCTCCTCCTCCTACTCCTCCTCCTCCTCCTCCTCCTCCTCCTACTCTACATTCTTTTTCTCCTCCTTATCCTGCACCTTCCACTCCTTCACCTCCTCCTCATCCTCTTCCTTCTCCACCTATTTCCCCACCAACTTCTCTACCTGCTCCTCCACCTCCTTTTTCCCTTGCCCTCTCCTCATCCTGCACCACCATCTTCCCCTTCTCGTCCTTACCCTGTTCTTCTCCTTTTCCTCCTTTTCCACCCTCTCCATCACCTCCTTCTTCTCGTTTTTCTCTTTATTCTCATCCCGTTTCTTTTACACCATATCCCCAATTTTGTCCCTTTCCTCCTCCTCCTCCTTCTACTCCTCCTCCTCCTTCTTCACAACCTCCTTCTCCTCCACCACCTCCTTTCCCACATACTCCACTACCTCCTCATTCACCTCCTTCTCCTTCTTCCCCTTTCAACCTTCTTTAGCGTGCGTGTCACGTGAGTTTGACTAGTTACTTCGGCTCTCAAAGACTGACTTGGACTTATGCTGGTGCTGCGCTGCCAAGTCAAGGCTCTGCCACCAAATCAAAGACGCAAAGGCAGCCTGGCAGACTGGCAGGCGGCAGACGGCAGACGGCAGTCAGCATAGCACAAGCTTGTTACAACTTCTCAAGTTTCGTCTTGACATATTGCATTACTCATGTTTATTCATCAGGCTATGCCTGTGTCGTGAGTTAGTACTCAATGCCAAAGTATATTATATATCTCCACCCTCCTTTACTTCCTTCATGTCATCGGTTCATTTCCCTATCCGCAGTCTTCATCAAAATCCCTTTCTTTCCCCATTTTTAACTCATATTCCCTATAACTTTTCCTCGTCCTTGACTTCCATCACCTAACAAGTTTTTTGTGCATTGTCTTCATTATATTGGTTTATTTCCCTATCCGCAGTCTTCATCAAAATCCCTTTCTTTCCCCATTTCTGACATATATATCCTATCACTTTTCCACGTCCTTGGCTTCCATCACCTAACAAGTTTCTTTGTGCATTATCTTCATTATCTTGGTTTATTTCCCTATCCGCAGTCTTCATCAAAATCCCTTTCTCTCCCCATTTTTAACTCATATTCCCTATAACTTTTCCTCGTTCTTGACTTCCATCATCTAACAATTTTCTTTGTGCATCATCTCCATCATCTTCATCATCTTGGTTCATTCCCCTATCCGCAGTCTTCATCAAAATCCCTTTCCTTTCCTATTTCTGACTCATATTCCCTATAACTTTTCCTCGTCCTTGACTTCCATCACATAACAAGTTTCTTTGTGCATTGTCTTCATTACTAAAATGTTCAAGAGACGTGATGTTGGGTAATATTGGATGGAAATTTAACTGAATACACACTGACTTGTCGTTAACTAACGAGCTTCCCTAGACTTGTCTATGTTTTGGCATCCATCTTCGTCAGTCAGGAGTGCGGGATTTCAAGGAATTAGAAAAGGAAACTTTTACATTGTTTACAGTAAAACCTATGGAAGATAGTTCATTCTATGTTTGAAGCTTGCAACTCATTATGCATCGCAACCACGTGATTATCTGAATTAGTTGAGTCCTCACCTATTCTGGTTATTCGTCTTCAGTATAAGTGTTTAAACGTATTGTCTCTCCTTCACTTCTCAATATTTACACCGCTCTTAATTGTTGATCCACCTCCATTGTCTCATATCACTGATCTAATACTAATCCTGTTTCTTTGGTCTATGTTTGTATCTCTCGGTTGTGTGTTGATGGAAAGGATAGTATCCTATATCCTTCTCAGAAAGTCGACAATTATTTGTTGGAGCACTATCGATTTATACATTACAATATTATATCGATATTTGAAAATTGTATTGAATCTTCATTTTGACTCATGATATTTTTCATACTTGGCAAAAGTCGTTGAATAATATCGACTAATATCGAGGCATCGAGCTTCGCTCGTTATTTTTATTTATTAATAAACAGAACACAATTCACTAAAATGAACGTGTTCATATTTCACAGCTCATATGTCATCTTATGAATTTCGGGGATGCGATATTTTGATTTTTCACATACTCACTCGCTCACTCACGTTTTTACTATCCACAGCTGTTTCATCTAAGGATGAATTATCCTTTTAATGTCGTTCAGCGAGTTTTCCCAATGATGAGACCTAGTGCAATCGAATTTTCATATCATAAACCCACTATGTTCCAAATTTCGTGAAAATCGTTAGAGCCGCTTTCGAGATCCGTTGAGCATAAATAACCAGATATAAATATATAAGGGTACTGTCATCCATTGTAAAGTTGTGTGCAAGTCAGAATATAATGTAACATACATGATCAAAGAACTCCAATATATTTGAAATGTATGAATCCAGGGCTACTTTCTTGTAGGCCCATTTATAAAATAGAATTATAGTACCCTTCAAAATCAATAAAATGATAAAACAATAATATAATCTGTATTCTTGTTTCATTAATTTTAAAGGGTACTATAATCCTATTTTATAACTCCAATGATATAATATGACTCTAATCTTTCCCTTTATTGAATGGAAGTGGAAAAACCTTTCATATTTCGATTGTTGTTGATGAGGATTCTTCATATCATGATTTGAGTAATTATAACCAAAGATCACAGTTTTTTTTTGTAATCGTATTATCACTGAAATTGGTCGAAAAGAAATCGTTTCAAAGTATTATCAAAACGTGTACATGGAATATAACATTTTCCTTTCTTTTCCCAAACTACTTCCCTTCTTGAATTTCCTCCCATCCCCTCATGATTCATTTTTTCCACTGTTCTTTTCTACCAGTTACTCAAGGAATTTACTGCTACTGTTGATAAAACTACATGACTTCACTGGGGATGAAACGGAAAACAAACGTCATGAAGTGGTTCACCACTTTCCTTGTACTCTGTGAAACTCGGTCTTCATTTTTGCCCACAACCAAATCTATTTCAACTTCTCATGCAAGCGGAATGGTTTATTTCATTCGCTATCATTGATTTTGTTCGGCTTTCTTTGTTCGTATTTACTGAAGAAGAGACATTTTTTCTTTAAAATAAGCATGTTGGCTCTTGCTTCTGAGGATTGCACCATAGAGAGAGGAAAGCATAATATACTACAGCATATACTATCTTTTCTCTACGATTGTACACACTATCTGGATGTTGGAATAGATTTCTGAGATTGGGATACTCCAATTCATAAGATTTACGATAAATCTGTAGAATACAAGATTATAAAGTTCATTCAAGGGCTTAAATACAGCTTTAAGATAGTAGAGACTCCTAATGATTCTTTTTCCAATATGTTATTATAGTATAGGACCAAATATATAACATGCATATTATCATCATACTCTATTCATTATCTATGAGTTATGAAATACTGGGATCGTGACTATTACTTCATTCTCTTGAATGACCTCCATCTACAAATAATAGCTTTCCAATTAGAATTGAACGCCAGCTAATCATACTTATTTTAATTTTTTGTGTAGTTGAGAATCTGATATTGTAGTAATTATTCGTATTAAATGAAAAGACTAAGAAATTGTCAAAACCACAGATTTTATTAAAAGTGGAAAGGCCGGTTTCGGTTGTTACACCATTGTCAATCTCTGATAAACTAAAACTAAAAAAAAGCAGCAGAATTTATACTGGTATAGGCTACAGTAACTATATTACCCACAGTATGGCCATTGACTGTCACGCTTCTGATTGGTTAGCTCGGTCACATGGTACAAATCCACCATTAAGATTCCAAACAAACTATTAAGTCCTATCTTTTAGCATTAGAAATTTGGAACTCATCATTTCTTCTGCCGATTGTAATCATATTTTGAACTCACGATGAGTTTGATGTAGTATCAATTTCGAAGGGAAATTGATTATACTTTAATATAGCCAATAGAGAAAATTTTAAAAACACTAATAAAGCATGAAACATTAATTTTCCTTCCTTCGGACTCATCGCAGACCACTTCTAGAGCTTTCGCGGACAACTTATTGGGAACTAGTGATCTAGATAAATATGCAGAAAGATAAATTTCAATTTTATTTTATTTCCTCATCCAATTTATTGGATAGAATTTCAAAATACTTTTTGCGGCTCAACTAAATATAACATCTTATGAAATTTTTAACCGTGATTAAGTGCTGATTAAGTGGTACGTCTTGACTTCTATTATTGATTCTCTTCTGTACTGACTACCCTATCCATAACATGTTCAATAATTGATCAATAGTTATTGATATAATATGGATTTAGAGTTGCATTACCACGATATTGAGATTTGAAATATCACTAAATATGAATAATAATGGTTATGGGTTATGTGTTTTCTTTTTTAAATTGCTTACAAATCATTAAGTAGATCTATGGATGGCTAGAACAATTGGCTTTTCCACAGTTTATATCCAATGTTGTATTTACAATATTTTCGTCAGACTTATTGGCTGTCAACTAATCAAACAAAATATTTGAATGTTATGGAATATATTGTGATGAGAATTCCATCATATTTCTACAAATAGATATGAGAACTTCATTGTTATTTGTCAATGAAACAAAATTTATTACAATATCATGACATATTTCAAACGTTTTTTGGAGATTCAGCTTTCAGGTTACGTTATACGTACCTTTCATTTTTACTCGCTATTATCTACGAATCACTATTTCAAGTTCCAAAACTATATTGGGAATATAGAAAAAGCATTAAAGAAGTAATATCGAAGTTGATAAATCACAAAAATATGCTTTAATAAGTAAAGGCTAGCGATTTTACTTATAATCGCCTATAAGCTCCATTGTAAAATTCAAATATTTGGAATCTTCATGGTGGCGGCGGGGAAAAAATCTAATGGCAATACTGTGGGTAATATAGTTACTGTAGTAAAGACGAGTACAGCTATTGGTCAAGGACATGAACGCCTGCCATTGGCCCAGCTAGACACTCTCCTCTCACTTAACGGCGTATATATTAGGAACGTCACAAAATGGCGGTTTGTGTGCCTTTACCTTTTTAAAGATGATAAAGAAGACAATTTTGAATAAAATTTAGAATTTAGAAATAGGCCGACACATCTAGAAAATACCTGAGTCTATACCTAATTCATGCAGGTGAACGGGCTAGAGTCAAGAAAACTTCAATTAATCTTGCCATGCCTGATTTAATAGGTTTATACTATAGAATAACACTACAATTTGAAATAATAGAAAAATACAAACAGCTTCAATAAACATGGGCAACTAAAATCGAACAACAGAAACAACAATTTCATGTTACTTTGCTGACATTCTTCATCTGATTCGGGGGCGCATTACTATCCCCGATTAGATAGCAATACGTCACAAAACCAAACAATATCAGTCATCGAATAACAAGTTAATTTCAACATAAAATTACTCAAGGAAGAAAAGCCCGTTGAACCCAAGTTTCGTCGATAGTAACCCATATAACCCATTTCATAATAATTTTGAATCCCCACTTTTTATTGACATTCTCGAATGAACCTTTGTTTCACTACACTGCACTTTCGTTGGTCTGTACGTTGCTTTATCGTCGGGGTTACAGTACCTTGTTTTTGGCGGTGAGCTTTTACCGGTTGAATTTGGCTTGACGGCGACGTCCTCTTACGTCCCTAGACCTGTCGTCTGAACGGGTGTCTTGAAGCGGTGTTACATAAAGTTGCGGAACCAAAGGGGTGGTAGTACAAGAAGTTGGTTTGGGGACACACATGAACCGCTGTAAATAAATGTATTACAGCATTAATTTCTAACTCTTCCTACAATTCATCAAAAGCTAAAACAGGAGTTTATTCAATTACATATTTAATTTAGATTTTATCCTGACGTTCTGATTTCATTCTCTAAATTGAATTAAAACGGATTTACTTGCCAGAGTGTCATTAATATACAATGCAACTTTATGAAAACACTCGTAATAAATTAATATAATGCTTTTAGAAAAATGAATACTTCATTAATTATGATGTTAACTTTTATATAAATTGATATAATACTCTTAGGAAAGGAATAATTCAGATTGAAATGATGCTAACTTATATGATATTTTTCGTTTGGTTTGCAAAATCAAATATAATTTTTCATATAGTAGCTCGACTAGTATTATTGGAAACTTGTGCGCTAGCCAACATTTTTTAATATTAATTTCATGGAAAAGAAAAACTTTCTTCTTTGTCTATTAAGATTTCTATCTTAAAAATTTACTAAATTATACGAAAGCCTTAATGACATAAGAAAACAGAGTCTGAAAAATATAAAATTATAAAATGTCATAAACTCAATATGAACATAATCTTAAAAATTTCATTCCAATTTAAAGGCTATCTTCCTGACTTTCAGCAATACTCTACGATAATATATCTCCAGAAACAATAACTCAAATGTAACGTAACTGAAAACTTTCTATACTTCTTTAGAAAAAATTTATAAGTATCTTCCATCACTAATAAAATCAAAAGGATTATTCTCAATCAATATTATTAACTTGAAAAATAACAGGCTTTGTTGATAAAATCTTTTGATTGAAGTTTCAATTAATTAATTTCCCTAAATTATATTTTAACCTTAGTTTACGTACCTTAGCGGTTATTTGAAGAAACAATTATTCGTACATGAAGAAGAAACACAATTAAACCTTTCAGGACATGGCACTACTAGTAAATTTAAACTTTAATAAAAAAACTAGTTCCTACATTAACTAATTGTATAAACTTATAAACTTGCCCAAAAAGGGGGAGACATAGTGACTACATCTTTACTCTCGTAGTGCTCCTAGCAAAGTGTCCTCCGAAACGTAATCTGTTCTCGCGGTTGGGGAATCCCCCCACTACTGTATTTAGAAACAGGTCTCCTATTGGGCGAAAGGAATCAATTTGACCAATCGTCGCGTGGCTTCTAGAGCCTTTGGACCAAATAGTAACTGCAAAATCGGTAGTTTGTTATAATTTCAATGCTTGCTGTTTTCCAACTTATCGCACTTTATGTCGCGACAAGAAGGCTAAGTTTCAGAGATAATTCCATAATCTACATTCCTCGACGAGCCACAATTTTTAAATATCTATCATGGGAAACTCGAAGTCATGGCCGTTCATAATAGAGAGGGAAAATAATTTATTTCGCTAACTCACTTACAATAATGGCTCTAGTCTATTGCGTATCAAATTTACTATTATAACTTGGGAAAAGGCCTGAATTAAAAGGAGTGCTCGGCACAGGTTCAAGCAACAGACTCGTCATGATAAAAAAGTTAACTTGCAGTACAAAACAAAACCCAAGAAAACAAGTAAAAGATAATGAAACAAATGTGTAAATAGAAAAACTATGGTGCGTGGGAGAGACAGTTAGAAGTTTCAGAAGTAGAATTGAAGAAAACACATGATAAATTGGAATAAACAAAATGAGGAATCTAACTTTGCAGAACATTTGATAAAAAATAATCACAAGTTCACAGTTGAAGAGAATGTTGAGTTTCTCTATGTTTATAACAAAGGCAGATCTTTGAATATTCTAGAGGCTTTACAAATAACAAGAGTAATCAAGGACACTTCCCAGTATATTTTAAATGACCAGTTTTTTAACCAATACAACTCCTCCAATCTTGTTTTATCATGACCTTGTTAGCATACATTAGTCGATAGCTCCTCTATCTACATATTTATTTCATTATCTTTTGTTTGTTTTCTTGGGTTTCATTTTGTACAGCAAGTAAATTTTCATGACGAGTCTGTTGCTTGAACCGCCATTTTGTGATGTTTCTATTATATGCACCGTTAAGTGGGAGGAGAGTGTCAAGCTGGGCCAATGGCAGGCGTTCACGTCCTTGACCAATAGCGGTGCTCGCCCATACCAGTATAATACTGCAGTATATTCTGCTGCTTTTGTATTAAGTTTTACTTCATAAGAAATTGACAATGGTGTAACAACCGAAACCGGTCTTTCTACTTTTAATAAAATCCGTGATTTTGACAATTCCTTAGTCTTTCTATTCCAGACTTATTCTCATGCAATACTGATCAGCGAGATTGACTGACTGGAATAAACTAGTATTCCTCTTCCTTCTTCTTCCTGGTCTGGGACTTCTTCTTATATCCTGGAATTGGGACCAATACTACCCATTGAAAGTATCACATATAGTTCGATTTACATTCTGAAGTATGGAATCATTTGAGTTAGAAACTTGAAACCCCGAAAATAATACGTTTATATTTCCCAGATTTCAAAAATACTCTAAAATTGTATGCTGACAAGTCCATTTCTCATTAGAGCGATTCGTGACAGAATGTTAATGGAACCAACACGTCACTACTGACCCAGATAACAATCCGAAAATCAAGATTCTGACACATTGTCAAATTGTCAACTGATGGAATGATGAAATTCATGTTGGTGGAATGATGGAATATGGAAAGCTGGAGGAAAGTGTTGAAAGCAGAGCGCGGATAATTGTAACTAGAAATTCGTTGTCGCAAACCCAATTTAAAATGAGTGACACTCGTTATGCGAGTGGCTTATACGTGACTTTGTAACGGAATTATCCCGTGAAAACTATAATAACTCTCACCATTCTCATTCGACTTCATTACTTTTGTAGTATGTCGGGAATTTGAATTGAGACGAGAACTTTGGAGAGATCTAAATGAAATTTTGCATGTAGCTTACAAATCGACTCGATTTGTTATATTTGAAAGGTTGTGCTTGTCATTTCTAATGGGAAAGATGAAATGAAACACTACTTTTGAACTATATTTGATGTTTCAATCAAGTTCCAACTATAGGAGCACCAAGGATTTATGCATTAATCTCATTATTCAAAATCAGTGCTAAATATTAAATGAATTGTTAACTTTTCAATTTTTTTTCATACTCAATACAAATTTTAGTGAGATAGGGTAGGAATTTCAATTCTCAATTGAACCTCGAATCTCATGCATAAGTGGCGTACAAATATAAGTGGCGTAAAAATACGCGCATAGTGGCGCATAAGGGGCGTACAAATATACGCGCCACGAACATGAACAATTCACTTTTAATCAGCTGACTATATCTGTATTTTTACAGAAACGGTAAGATACAGATATAAAAAGCTTGGCATCAGCTGATTAAAAGTGAATTGCTCATGTTCGCGGCGCGTAAATCTGTACGCACCTTTATTTGTCAACTCCACACACCTCTTGAAGAATACTGATAACACATTAAATCGATTATAATAGAATGCAGAGATCATAAAAATATTATATAATTCAAATCGTTTATTGCACAAAAATATATACAGAATACAACTGAAAGGAAATTGACAACTTTGTGCTACACGTCGGCAAAAGAAAACTTGTACGCCGACGTGGAGTCTTAATATAACTTATTCACTTATACATTAATATTAATATATAAAATGATCCTACAGTATTATAATATAGGCTAACAGTAATTAACATTCAACCAACTAAATATTCTATTCTAAGAAATAACAATAAATTAAAGATATACATAAAGCTGAATTTAAGATTCATACAACATCAATCAATATTAAACGAAATCATTAATTGAATAAAAATAATTTTCTCTCACCCAGGTATGGAAATCTTTTATTTTAGGCTTCTTTATCAACCATCCTCTTGGAACTTTATTATAGAGTTTATTTCTCAAATATGAAATACTTCTACGGGATAGGGTGCTATCAACTCTTTCAATTGTGATTAAGTTTTGAGCGACTTGTCTAGATACTCTTTGAAAATTTTGAATATTTTTTAATTTGAGCACATGTTTCTTAATAGTCTTTAAAATGAACAATTGTCTTATAGTGAACAGATTGGAATTCTGAAACAATGTGACACTTGGGAAATCTCTCAGATACCTCATCATTGTTTTGATAACTAACTTTTGTAAAACAAATAGAGGTTTCAAAGTTGAATCAAAAGTTCCTCCCCATATAGAATTACCATACTGAACTAAGGATTGGAATAGAGCAAAATAAACAGATTTTAGTAATTTTAGACTCAAAATACTTCTAAGCATGTACATTTTTAAATTGACCACCCTTAATTTTCTACAAAGGTAGCTAATCTGAGGTGACCAGCGTAGATGCTTATCAACAAAAATACCAAGATACTTGTAATTGTTTACACTCTCAATAACCTCATTGCAAGAATCACATGGATACCTGTTACAAGCATTATTCAAACAAAGCCTGTTAATATCTAGATCTCCTGTTGTTGTTGGACTGAAGGTCATACATTTTGTTTTACCAAGATTTAGTCTCAAATAATTACATTTTAGCCACTGAGAAACCTTATAGTAACCCACTTTTGTTTGCTCGATAACATCTTCCCAGGAACCTTCTTGGAAGATAAGTGCTGTGTCATCAGCAAAACAAATTGTCTTAGACCCAACTGAGTCCAGTACACTGGGCAGGTTATTAACATAGATCAAAAATAAAACTGGTCCCAATACAGTCCCTTGAGGTAGACCCCATGTCACATCTCTAATCTCACTTTTACTACCACCACAGCTAACGATTTGGCTTCTACCCCTCAGATAACTTTCAAAGAAATCTAACTCTATCCCTTGAATACCAATATTAGATAGTTTCTGAATCATTTTATCATGTGGTCAAGAGCCTTGGCCAGGTCCAGAAACATTACCAAGGTTTTTTATTTGTTTTGAAACCATTGTATATTGTCTCAGTTAAGGACTCCAATGCATCCTCTGTGCTTCTACCCTGTTGGAAACCAAACTGCCTCTTATCGAGGATTTTATTAACATCTAGATATTCAACTAATCTTTTCTTTACCAATTTTTCGAAAATTTTAGAAATAGAACTTAGCAAGCTAATTGGTCTATAATTTTGAGGTATTTCTTTACTCCCCCCCTTGTGTAAAGGAATAACTTTTGCATGCTTGAAATGCAAGGGAAAGTATCCAGATGAAAAACAACAATTGAAAATTTCTGAAAGAGGTTTAGAGATTGTGTCAGTTAATAGTTTTAGCACGCTGTTGGATATGTTATCCCATCCAGGTGCCTTATTATCATTCAAACTTTTGATTACTTCCTTGATTTCTGTTACAGTAACAAAATTGAAATTAAATGCATTTTCAATATCTATTGTTTGTTCCAAATATTGATCTTCATTCTGTCCATGTATATCAATTTCCTGCGCTTGATTTATACCTACATTCACAAAATAGTCATTCAAAGCATTAAGATCTTGATTTACATGTAATTGTGAATTCTTATTTACCCCAATAATTGCTGGATTTATCACAGACCATATCTTCTTAGGGTCACTTTGAGCTTTATTTATTTCTGATTGATAATATAAATCTTTTGCTTTTATAATTAGATCTACTATTCTATTTCTGTAAGACAGGAATTTCCTTCTCAGCTCTACATTAAATGGTTCATTTTTCAATCTTTTATATAATCTATCTCTCATAGTTATGGACTTTAGAATTCCATTGGACATCCAAGGTTTCAAATGTTTTTTAGTTAAATTAACCTTTTTAATAACTGTTGCAGTAGAGCAACACGTTTTTACATTATTTACAAACTCATTTACTAATGTTCCAATACTTCTATTCGCGTCAATCTCCCAATTCATTAAAGCACTCTCCTCTAACAACTTTTCTTTATTAACATTCCTCACTTCAATAAACTTACATGGCTTACTAGATCGAGAACAAACATCTTTTTTAATTGATGCGTGAAGAGCAGTCGCATAATGATCAGTAATTGACATTTCTAATACAGCAGTTTTTAATGAGTCATTATGTTTGGATTTAGAAAAAATATGGTCTAAACAAGTATTTGAAGCAGGACGAGTTTTTCTATTGACAAAGGACTCAAACCCATGCGAACTCATAATAGACAAATAATCATGCGTTTTTTTAGAGTTACATAACAAATCAATATTTACATCACCTATCACTAATGAATAATCAAAATTAAAGCATGAACCATTCATATAATTATCAAGTTGCTCTATGAATAAAGGTATACTTGTACTAGGAGATCTATAAACGGATGTTACTAAATATTTATTATTTTTAGTTTGCAGCTCAACAGCTAAGAAAGGATATTCGTTTGGACTATCAATTTTTTTCTTTATACACATTAGACATTCTATTATACATTACACACAATAAGACTAGAGCTGGAATACTAATTTTCAAATCAATACTGGACACAATCTATGACACAATAATATCAATATACCAACAAGTTCCATTTATTTTGCAAATCACAATTATTCTATTAATATAATGAATTATCATTCTATTATCTATATATTATAGTTTTATATAGATTCAGAAAATGGATAGATATTCTATTGTGAGATATTATTATTAATCGTCAATCTCATCAGTCATCAATCTGCAAAATCAGTGATGAATCTTAAATTTGTTGTCAACAATTTTCTTATTGCCAGCAATTAAACTTCGGTTTTGCAGGCAGCGCTAAACATGTTATTTTGTTTTGACAAAGTTGTTTTTCGTGTATAAATATTAAGACAGTATAATAATATGAATATTAATAATATTTCGTGTTCAAATATTGATCAATATATTTTTTTTCAACTTTTTATTGAAGATTATTATTTTTATTATAATTTTTATTATTTCTGTTGTGGGCGAAATAAGAAATTGATTTGATTTGATTCTCTAGTTAAATTTTCGTGAGATAGGTAGGAAGTTCAAGTCTCATATTGAACCCTGAATATTGTAGATCTATTATCAATCGAATAACTACATTCTGGATCTATTCCAGTTTAATAATCTCCTACCCCATATTATCATGACACGGACTCTGACAAACTATTGATTTATCTATAAATCTATCTCACTTTCCAACTCATTAATCAACCAACGTTCAGCCAACGCAGCCAATTAATTCATCTGCAGCTTGAACAAACGTGGCATAATTACTTCCATAGTGTTCATTAGCATAGGCGAAAAAATTAAATTACTGCTTGGAAACTGGTATAAGGCCAGACTACAGCATTCAATCAAAAGTTACTACTTTGCCTCATTGTAATGCACAACTGTTCGTCAAGCTGAGGTCTTGAATTTATAAAATATACTTTTTTCTGCTCCTCATAACGTGAAGAATAATCTCGCTCACCTTTCAATTAGGGGCTGTCTTCTGGGAGGATTACCAAACGAATATTGCTTGCGCGCGAAAGTTTTAAATGAATTTTTAAAGTAGCTGCAGGATTCTCACACTTCCGTAGGAGAAAGTGCGGATGATTCGTATCATTAAATGCGGATTACGTTCACGGCTCGTAAATAATCATTTCTGTTGAAGCTTTTAGAATTATTTGAAAAATCATCTGAAAAAATAATAGGAGTTTTTATGAAAGGATTTGAGTTTCATAAGATTTCTGCTAACAAAATTAATTGATGCTGAAAAGTTTCAATAACTTTCTCCAAAAACATAAATTTTTCTTCTATCCATTGATAGGAGTGAACAATAAGGAATTATTTATTTATTTATTTATCCAGTCATGTAAAATTATGAAACTGATGTGAGAAGACACAACAGGCTTATTTCCAAAACTGTCCCTTCTCAAATTTATACTACAGTGAAAATTAATCTTTAGGATAAGTTACTATCATTTATTGAAATAACAATTCTCACATCAAAAAACTAACAAATTTCCAATCAAAAATAGATAACATGAATATCTCAATCTCACAGAATTAGAAACAATTATCCAGACAATCCAAGTTTCGAATAAAACTGGAAAATTTTGAACCGAAAACACGCACTATTTATGAACTAGTTATGATAAATCTATTGTCAAAAAATTTACTTGAGTAACAAATATTGGCATTCCAGATAATGGGAGATATCAATGGAAGTTTTAAAATGATCGAGAGCTCAAAGTCAGAATCAACTTAGACTTGTCTCTTGAATCTTGAAATGGAGACTTGAATTCATTTTATTTCCATGGAGAGAATTGTAATGTGAAATTTTCAGTTCAATATTATCATAAACATTTTTATAGTTTTTGCTTTTTGGATGTGATTTTGTGTTTGAAAATACTTTTCTTGTGTTATCGACTTCTATTAAAAACAAACTTCGAAAGTAATTGGATGTCTTATATGAAGAGGGAGTTGGAAACTGTTCAGTTTCGGGATTTATGGACGGAATATGGATTTGATGCAGTGGATCTGCTTAACAACAGAAATAGAATACTGGAAGCGTATTCGGGGAGGATGATAGAGGAGGATAGATGTAGGTCTGACAATTCTCAGATGTCTCCTTTGTATGGAATGTTCAATCCTGATTCGGTACTGGGAGAACAGCTTACTTTTCAGCTGCCAATTCGGATGATTAGATGCGTAACACAGTTGAGATTATCGGCAAAAAGTACATTCATTCAAGTTAATGGTAACAGGTATCAAGTTGAGCCACAGAGAATATGCCCCGCTTGTGAATCACACTTAGAAACAATTCTGCATTTTCTTCTTGTTTGTCCCTCTTATGAAGACCTCAGGATTCAATACATTGCGCCTCATGTTCATAACATAGTTCAAAACGTTGATAAAATAATGGTTTTATTATCTAATTTCAATGTTGAGAAAATTGAACATGTTTATCAATATACTACTAAGGCACTGGCTAGGAGGGATACTATGGTCTCTGAAATCGTAAGGGCTACATGACCAATGACGATTCTTTTCGATGGAAATATTTTAAAATGGTTTTTGTTAATTGAGTAGGTTCTTTTTATTGAAAGTGAAGTCTGTAAACTAATTGAATTAGATAAGTTAACTAAAATGTTAAGTTTTTTGAGTTAAGTGGATTTGTTGAATGTATTAAATTTATTGGATTTGCTGATCTTGATGAATGTATTTAAGTTACTGAGTTGTTTGAATATGTTGAATCTATTTATATTATTGATTAGGAATTACCTTGTACCTTCTAATTTGAGCTTGTTGAATGTTAGCAATTCATAGTAATACTGTTTATTGATTGTAATGTAGGTACTTCCATTGTGCGTGGTTGTATACAGATTTATAATTGGATCTTGTTATTAGTTTGATCTGCTGCCAAACATTTTTTTTCATGTTGTTTAATTTAGTCATTGTTAGAATTTCTTATACTCAACTCATTTGTATGGTTATACCGTGTACAAATAAAATGATTTATTATTATTATTATTATTCTTGATTTAAAAATATTTATAAAATAGGAACTCAGGAAGTGGAAGTACAAATTTTTATTTAGAAAACATCATGAAGAACCCAAGACATAACCTATAAGCTTGAGTGCTGATAGGAAATGACATTGGGTAATACGGCAAGGCAGCACATCCGAAAGGATCTCTCTAACGATAAAAGCCATGAGAATGAATAAATAAATAAATTGAATTAATAATTTAGGTTGCAGTTATCACCTCGACGCAGTGAGGCACAACGGGGCAGAAATAAGAAGATAAAGTGAGCAGTTTACGCAATCATTGATATGTCCAATTGTCCAATAAAATTGATAATCGTGTTTGAAGAAAACATATTAGATAAATAAATGTTGTGTTAGTGTGAGACAGATATTTCATGCTTCGTTGAATGTAGAATGTAGATGTTATAAATATATCACACCAAACCTATACTACCGGTACTTCTATTTCCAAGATTTGAGATGTTGTTCAAACTTCAAGCTTGAAACTTGTTAGGTTTCAGAAAGATTCTTACAAAATTTTGAAATCACTCTGAAGTTTCCTAATGAACGCTATTCGGTTTCAAACAAGTTGAATGTGAGAGAAAAAGTGTGAAGGTGTATTGAGAGATGAGAGAGATAGCGTACAAATAAATAGAGGGGAAAAGTAGGAGAAGGAAAGTACTAAAGCAAAATCAACAGAGATGCTTAGTGAAAATAATGCAAATGTGGCTGGGAAAGTTGATTTATACTTGTTTTCCCGCTGCTTTTTCGGACGGACGGACGGCGACGGAAAATTATTAGGACAAGATAAAAAGTGGAAATAAGAAGTTAAGAGACACTGTGAGTGAGTGAGAGAGAGGGAGAGTGCAGTTTTCAAGAAGTCCAACCAAATTTCTTTATCAAGTTCATAGTGTACGGGAAGCAATGAATTTACTGTTGCCTCTGCCTGCTTACTAACTTCACAGCAGGGACAACTTCCATAATTAGGTTGACTCCGGGCTCCTTACACCCCCTCACCCCTCGAACCCCCCTGGGGACCCCCTCCCTGCAAACACTCAACTCACCCAGTCCGTTTCACAATATTCTCTTCAAAATTATATTATAAAAACTTTGCTGTAACTCAATATACCATTTCTCATGTTGTCTCATGCCGCCTTGAAAAGTGGCTGCTCGCCTTTTTTCAACTTCTGTTCTCGTGTACTGCTCAGAGACAACTTACTCCACTCTCTGCTCCTTGGAGTCCTCTTAACTTGTTGGTGATCTTTTAGCGCCTCTGTGCTGAGTGACTCTCACCTTTAGCGACTCCACTGACTCACTTACAAACTGTAGGTGTGACTGGAAAGGTTATCTCCGAAAACGTGAGGGAGGAATCGTGTGAGGTCGTGAATCTTTCTCACAAATCAGTCAGTTGTTTTTCTGTTGAATTCAAAATGGTCTTAGATAGAATCTGGGGTTTTATTCTTATTATTGTCTATCTGATATGATGAAGTGGAAATGTTTGAGAATTTGTTACTGAAACTATCTACTGTATACCACTCTGATATGAGTGTATGTTTTGTGTGTGGTGTGTGTGTGTGTGTGTGTGTGTGTGTGTGTGTGTGTGTGTGTGTGTGTGTGTGTGTGTGTTGTGTGTGTGTGTGTGTGTGTGTGTGTGAGTGTATGTGCGTCTGTGTACACGATATCTCATCTCCCAATTAACGGAATGACTTGAAATTTGGAACTTAAGGTCCTTACAATATAGGGATCCGACACGAACAATTTCGATCAAATGCAATTCAAGATGGTGGCTGAAATGGCGAAAATGTTGTCAAAAACAGGGTTTTTCACGATTTTCTCGAAAACGGCTCCAACGATTTTGATCAAATTCATACCTAGAAAAGTCATTCTTTATCAACTGCCACAAGTCCCATATCTGTAAAAATTTCAGGAGCACTGCACCATCTATGCGGAGTTTGATTCTAGATTCCCAATTATCAGACTTTAGATACAAATTAATCGAAAAATTTCAAGTGGAAAAGATTAAACTTAAACATCTCTACAATTAATGTTCAGTAACATTTTCACCTTAAATTGAAAATAAGCTCGAAATTCGAGAAAATAATATTATTCAATTGCAAACTGTTGGCAACTGTTGATTCTATTAAATCATTCACTATGAAGAGATAGCAGACTTTGTGTGTCTGCAGCGTTATTCTCCTGTCACCAGCTGGCTCAGATCTTAGAAAAGTAGTCTTGAGATGCGCGGGAACACTATCGTCAGTTGATCAATTTTCATTGATCAAAGTTGTGTGATGCACCACACCAGATTTTCATTTGATCTGATGAGGGTAGATGTTTTGTGAGGATTTGTGAGCGAATCAATCTACTGTCAACCACAGCTGACTATCAGTTTTGTTCATTAATTTCAAGGCCGTTTGCACAGTGAACCACGGAGTAGATAAACATCTACCTCTGTTGTTCATTTTTCTGTGCTTGAATCAAATTGGATAAGCTGGTGGTCTAATCCTTGAAATCAACAGATTATGACGAATTAAACTTCTATTCATAATAAGTGTTCAATCTAGTTGGAACTGAGATTGCTTTCAAACTGGCACTCTTCAAATGGAACTTAGAGAAACACTACACGATTGGTTAAATTTGAATGATTTTTTAAATTCAATATTATATTTCCTTCAGCAATATACCCTATACTGTTCATATAATTGAAGAAGGATAAAATATTATTCCTTATTTGAAAAGTTTTAAATGAATTCTGTTATAATAATAACTTAGAGAAACGCTACACGATTGGTAAAATTTGAACGATTTTTTAAATTTCATATTATATTTCCTTCAGCAATATACTCTATACTGTTCATATAATTGAAAAAGGATAAAATATTATTCCTTATTTGAAAAGTTTTAAATGAATGCTGTTAAAATAATAACTTAGAGAAACACTACACGATTGGTAAAATTGGAACTATCTTTAGATTCAATTATATTTCCTTAAGCACTGTACCTTATACTGTTCATATAATTGAAGAAGAATAAATAATATATCTTATTTGAAAACTTTCAAATAATTCTGTTGATGGAGGTCGATAGAGTATTCTGTTGTCTAGTTCAAAAGATATTGTGAAACATATTTTTTCGAAATGAAGTACAGTGGATATAATGGACTACAAGAGTATTACAAAAAGTTGCAATACAGATATGGATTCTGTTTGTTCTCTAGGTAGCAGCTCAGTATCAAACTAGGAAGAAGTTCAATCAAAACTGAAATAACACACATCTATGATAGCACTCAGCCTGCGCCATTTTTCAATTTCAGAAAAAATATCTAGATAGAAAAAGGGCACAGCGAGCAGAAATGGAATGTAGGTTACAAAGCGAAAGCGGATTGCAATTGCCCGGCTTTCAGAATGGAAACTGCGAACTTGAAGCCACAATGCGTATAATACAGAGGAAGGCATGCAGTGATACAAAACGAGACAGAGAACGGCTTGCAGTGATACAAAACGAGACAGACGTACGTATGAGCGTACTTATACGTGGGGGACCGGATGGTGCACTGACTGAAACTAGATTACCGCGTGCGAGAAATCTGAAAAAAATATGTCCGTCAGCATTAGCTTGCGTGTTTTTTAAAAGCCAACAGCGTGAATTTTAATTCCACACATTCTGCTGTGGTGGGGAATTGTGTGCAATCTAACAGGTTTTCCAGGCGCGGTTCCAATGTGGCACAAAGATTCCACTACTTGTCCGGCGACCTCGCAAAAATCTGTTCGTTATTTTTGTTTGAGGACCGTCGGACGACAGTCGTCATTTACATTAATGTGTTAACGGAATGTTTTCCCCGGACAACTGCGAAACAGCGTTATGGCTAGACACGGCTGCCGCTGGTCGAAAGCTGCTTGTCGTTTTGTTTGCTAGCTGGAAAATCACGTCTCCCTGATGTTCAGAAAAAAAGCGTGGATTACATTGTAGTAGAGAAATCTAGTTTCTCGTGAAGAGGTAGAATGGTTCTAACTACTTTCACCATGAAAACAACTCATTTCTCAGAAATTGGATTTTATTGTTACTCATAAATTTATTATTATTCAGCTCTGGAAATTATGCTAGAATCAGAATTTTAATAGAACACGACGAAATCATTGTGTTAACTATTCGTAAAATAAATATGTAACTAGTAGGAAATGGTTCTAGATAGATTGAAGAAGGAGAAGGGAGATTACAATAGAAAGAAGAAGAAGAAGAAAAAAAAACGACGAGACAAGAAAGAACAAGAAGAACACGAAAACAAAGAAAAGAATAAAAGAAGAAGAAGAAGAAGAGAAGAATAAGAAGAAGAAGAAGAGAAGAAGAAGAAGAAGAAGAAGAAGAAGAGAAGAAGAAGAAGAAAAGAAGAAAAGAAGAAGAAGAATAAGAAGAAAGAGAATAAGAAGAAGAAGAAGAAAGAAGAAAAGAGCAGAAGAAGAAGAAGACGAAGAAGAAGAAGACGAAGAAGAAGAAGAAGAAGAAGAAAAGAAGAAGACAGAAGAAGAAGAAGAAGAGAAGAAGAAGAAGAAGAAGAAGAAGAAGAAGAAGAAGAAAAGAATAAGAAGAAGAAGAAAAATAACAGAAGAAGAAGAACAAGAACATAAGAACAAGAATAACAAGAAGAGCAAGAAGAACAAGAAGGAGGAAAAGAATAAGAACAGAAAGAAAAAAGGAATAAACGGTAAAAAGTACAGTAGTTTGAAATGTTGATTAACTCGTTTAATTTCGCATTGGAGTTGAAGACCTGAAGACTCATTCTTGTTTAGGTATTTTTGAAGCTCTGTGGTCTACACGAAATGTAACCTGATGTATTAAGTCTTTTACATTTCTATTGATATCATTTTATCTTTAACATTAAAAGGTTTGTTGCAGGGTTGCAGCTCATCTCCAACTCTGTACAAGATCTTAGAAGATACCTTGCGGACATGGAAGAGAAAGTGTCAAGGTATGGGAATACCCATCAGAGGAGAGAACCTTTTCACCCTTTGTTTCGCAGATGACCAGGTTGTGATTGCTCAGGATGAGGAAGACCTAAGCTCTATGATGAGGAAACTCAAGGAAAAGTATGAAAAGGCTGGTCTGGAAATAAATATAGACAATACGGAGTATTTGCAGACAAATGGGAATTCAACACAGAATTTAACCATTGATGACAATACTGAGATAAAAGGAGCAGAAAGATTCAAATACCTTGGGTTCACTATCACGCAAAGTGGCGATACAGAGGAAGAAATAAAGATCAGATTGGCAAAGACAAGAAGTTGCATAAGGCAGTTGCACCCAATCTTATGGAGTAGAAATATCCATAAGAAAACTAAGCACAGGATATTCAATACCATCGTGAGAAGTGTAATGACTTATGGTGCAGATGTGGGTGACAAACAAGAAAACGAAAAGTAGAATAAAAGCTGTCGAAATGGAGTTTTGGAGAAGGTGCTGTGCTTTAACCATAATGGAGGGTGAGGAATGAGGTGATCAGGGACAGAATGAAGGTGGAGTCTGATATAATGAAATTCAGAAAGACAAGAGGTTGATGTGGTATGGTCATGCCAGAAGAGCTAGTGCCAGTAAGTGGATTGGAATAGTGACAGATTGGAGTCCGTTGGGGCGGAGGAGGAGAGGAAGACCAAGAAGGTCTTGGAGGGATGAAGTGGATGAGGCTATGGTAATGAGGAATTTGAGAGATGGTGAGTGGGAAGACAGACAAGGATGGAGGACTCGGCTAAAAGAAGGAAGACAGTAAAGTACTGTAAAATCCTAATTTATATATATATATTTCTATTCAGCCAATTCTCCAATGGAATGATTGAGATAACAAAAACCTGTATTTGACATCGCTCAAACATGAGCTTTCTCTTGTCCCTGGTAACATCAACTTGAAAGTTGAGCTTCATGAAGATAATCTCAATATGCTCTGCTCATATTTGTAGTCTTGGATGAAGAATGGATAATAATAACCTTCTTATTAAAGAACAAAATACAGTGAAATACAGTGAGAGCCCTTCATCTGAGCTTATCAGTTCAGTTGATATCAAAAAACGTTACTGATTAGAATAACTGTCATTAACCTCTAGGAAGACCGTTGTCATCTGAGCTTATCAGTTATGTGAATACTGAAAAACGTTACTGATTACAATAACTGTCATTATCTTCTAGGAAGACCGTTGTCATCTGAGCTTATCAGTTATGTGAATACTGAAAAACGTTACTGATTGGAATCTGTCATTATCTTCTGGAAAGAAGCTCTAAAAAATGTTAGGAATGTATTGTATATTTTCATATTATTTTTGTCGGTCTTTTTGTTTGTTTGCGATGAAGTTCAAATAATGAAAATTGCCAGTGGCTATGATCCTCATGGAATGTTACTGTTCCGAATATGAATACAAAATCAACTTTCCAAATAATAGGATCGGGAATTATATTATTTTTTCGAAAGTTTGTGTGCGAATACGTTTTCAGAGAATTCTCGCATAAATGAAATTAATCGCCTCGAGGCATAATGCATGACGTCGAATGTTGTGTGAGTTTTTGTTGTTTGGAAAATAATATCAATGTCCAATAACACACCCAAGGGCCCATAATCGATTTCATTGAAAATTTTCCTCTTCATTTGTTTGCCTTTCCATTCCGACTGAAAATTTGGTAGAATTTTCCTCTTCCATATTGAGCGATGATTATAATTTTTTTTGGGAGAAAATTAAATGTAAAAAATTCCATTCATTCATTGTAAAAACTATAATCATAATACAATATTATGACATTAGAGGAAAACTGGGCTGAGCCTGTACTATTCCTCTCCAAAACTTTTGATAAAATGTTAATTTTGTCCAAAAGTCAAGGTTATGTAATCACACACTGCTTCGTCACTCGATTTTCGGTCCAGGAATAATGAATTGAGATTTTAAAATTTTTAAGATTGACCTTATACTTTGAATGAATCACAGAATGTATCACAATGAATTAAGAACTTAAAAAATATTGCACTTATTTGAAAAATTTTAATAAATTATAATATCATACTAGTAGTAGCCTCCAGTATGGAATACAGTATGAAATAGATGAGCTCCATCTATATATATAAGAGCGAAATGACACTCACTCACTGACTGACTGACTGACTGACTGACTGACTCACTCACTCCCTCACTCGCATAACTAAAAATCTACCGGACCAAAAACGTTCAAATTTGGTAGGTATGTTCAGTTGGCCCTTTAGAGGCGCACTAAGAAATCTTTTGGCAATATTTTAACTCTAAGGGTTGTTTTTAAGGGTTTAAAGTTCGTCTTCCAGCATATATATTCTTCTTCACCCAATCTCTTAATTGTAATTGAAATTTCCATTTATCATATGTTACTATAGAACTATAATCTCGATAGAGTACCTCTTCGAAACAGTTGTTAACTGGCAACTAAACTAATAATTTTGGCAGGTTGGCATTAAGTTGAGTTGACTTTGTTAGGTTGGCACCAAGTTGAAGATTTAAATGCATTTATCGCGGAAAAATTGATTGGGCACTGCTACTTCAATCCTGGGAATATTATATTACTAGCAGTCAGGCTCGCTTCGCTCGCCATATACGTTTAGCCAGACGTTTAGTCTGGATCCCCGACTGGATTGTCCTAACATATGTTAAAAATGCCCAAATGAAAAATGCAGGCGAGCGAAGCGAGCCTGCTGATCTTATTCTTGGACGATCCAGTCGGGGTCGCCCCCTGGCTAGACGGATATGGCGAGCGAAGCGAGCCTGACGGCTAGTAGTTTATATAAATTGAAGTAATAATCGTCTGTTGATCAAAGTAAACTCAATTCAATGCATTCACACTGTCAAAAACATTTGAAGTCATTGATATAGAAATAGAAGGACGCAAACAAGCTGGAATCTTTTTCTCGGCATGACTGTTCTGTTCTTACCCTAAGAATAATAATGAACAACAATTTTTTGTTCTTCTTGATTAATAATGTCAATTTTCATCAAAACACATGACTTTCCCAAGAACATCAACATCTCATGAATAATTCCCAATATAATTACCAGCTTCCTTCACAAACTCATTTTCTTCACACTGATGAAAGAGACTTTGTAACAATAGTTATTGATTCCACTCTCCTCTCCCTTCGAAATTTTAATGGTGTTTGATCCAGGAGCCCTTTCACTTCTACTCTAACAATGAAATTCGATTCGTAATTTCATTGTTGTTAATTGACACAACCCTTTCCCCCACTCCCCTCTTGATCACCCCCTTCCAACAAGAATGTAGAGACAAGAGTATAGTCAGTGTTGTATACACAGTGGTGAGTTATTTATAGATCGCGAACTGCGTCGGACCCCTTGTAATCACAAACATCATCAAGGCGAATCGAGCAGCCCGTCCATCAGCTTACCCCTTTATTTACAGTGCGAAGACCCCATGTCTACCAGTAGCAGCGTAGACCGGCTTTCTTTACGTGCTCTTCTGAGGTGCATTCATTATCACTTTAATCTTACATAAACCGGGCCTCTGTTCCCCGGAGATTCGAGGTTTATTAGCAGCTTCAACCCTTCATGAGAGACGGAGGAGCGCCTTTTGGCAAGAAGAGAGGCCGTTTCTTGCCCCCGAAATTCGCCACCATAAAAAGGTCAGAGCCAGTCCTGTCTTGGGTCGTGAGTACTGCTCATTTTTCCCCGGTAATAAGACGGGGCAATGTATTATCTGCGAGAATACAGTCTGACTGTTTATCTACACAGCCGTAGTTTCAGGGACAACTTTCTTCCTTGAAATGTTGAATAATTTGGTTTGCTCTGAATATTTATTCGAGCCCCAATACTACTCGTAAACTTGAAGTACTTTTAGTCAACTTCTCGCCTTTGACATCAAACAACAGTTCAAGGATAATTGGACATATTTATACCTCGCTTTTATTCATGAATAACAAATATTTGACTCATAGGATGAATTTACTATCCTTTTCAGCTTTTACATCTGATTTATGGCAAACATCATTATAATTACCAAAGTGCTCATCTCATTTTAATGCGTCTTTATATTAGATAAGATATCTGCCAGACTTGGTGAGAGACGGTCGCTTGTTTTGGCTTGTTATCATCTACCGTTCGTTGCCTGCAATGAACTGAAATCTACTCGTAGTCTAGCCGCGCCGTGTCGTGAAATTTTGCATTTTTTCCGAAAAATTGGAATTTAAGCATAGTGAAACAATAATTACCAAAAGTTACAGTTTATTTCAGTTTCTATTTTTTTGGTTGTGTACAGTATAGTCATGAGTTTGTGCAGTCAGTTATCTATCAGTTATCAGAAACAACAAAGATAAAATTGTATGTAGACAGTGCAAATCGTTCTTTCATGGGAAATGTGTCGGGTTGGGTCAAACTGAGATAGATCAGTTGGTTAGTGGTTCCGGTTGGTCCTGTGAAAGTTGTGTAAAACTGTTTAGAATTCAGCGTAGCAACAGTGATACGACACCAGTGCGAGTGAACACTGCGTCAGCCGCAAACAATTCGGATATTACACTTGCATCTTTAATGCTTCATTAGAAGATCTAAAGGCGTTGATTTTGAGCAGTAATAGTCAGTTGCGGGAAGACTTGTCAGCTCCATCCGTACGTGTATGGAGAAGATTGATAAAAATGGTGAAATGTTGGCTAAGCAAGCTGAAGTAATTGAAGCTCAAAAAGTGGTCATCAAAAATCTTTCCGACGAAAATGTGACTCTTCGCGCGAGACTGGACGCAGTCTCATGCCAGATGGACGATCTCGAACAGTATTCGCGAAGAAACACCCTGGAAATCAACGGTGTTCCATCCTTGGCTAATGAGGATGTGACAGAAACTGTTATCAAGGTTTGCAAGTCAGTGGGAATGAACATTGCAAAGGATTCCATTGATGCTTGCCATAGGTTGAAGAATAGGAATAACCGTCCCGCACCTGGTATCATTGTCAAGTTTGTGCGCCGTGGAGACGCTCATGATCTGATGCATAAGAGAAAGATGAAGGGCGATCTGAATACTCGACACGTTGGCTTGACTGGTGAGTCTCGACCAATCTACATCAACAGGTCGCTGACGCCTAAGCGTAGGGTAGGCCTCCTGTTTGCCAGGGCGAAACAGCTTCAGCGTGATAGTAAGATCAAATATGTATGGACTGATCATGCCGGTAATATCAAAATAAGAATAGACGATGGCGGAAAGGCTTTCATTATTAATACCGAGAACGATTTTTCGGATTTTTCTAAGTCATCTCATGTATCTGATTCTCATAATTTAAGTTTGTTTCAATACAGTATTATTAAATTCTATCTACAATAGTGTTTACGGACTTAATTTTGCTAGCTAGGACTGAGATTATTTTATTATTTATTTATTTGTACTAAGATTATTGCATAATTTGTTGTTCATTGTTGTTTGTACTTGAATCAGTCAGATTTTGAGCACTTCTGGGTTTTGTTTTGGAGTCGCCCATCACCTTGTAGTATTTTCAGAGCAGAACTGTAATAAACTACCTTCCATGAGTCTGTTGTGACAGATGAAATTATATGAGTATATTGCATAGCTTCTGAGAGTAGAACTATATTTTCATTATTATTACATTCTTGCTTATACATGGAATTGAATTGAATATACATTTGATTGAATTGAAAAGGAGCAAGTAAAGTACTGTAGCAAGGAAGTATAACGTAAGTTTTCATTTTCAGTTCTGACCTATAATTCTAATTCATTCAATCTAATCTCATTTATTGATAGGCGGAGCCATAGTAACTACTTTTACAGCCTTTGTTTACTAACGGCTCTCGTCTTATCAATGAACGCTACTGTCAAACTTCTTAATGATTGAACTTAGTTGACGAGAATTTGTGTACAGTGATGCACAAAGTAGTGGGAGACATTGTTCGAGTTTTCATTATCATTTTAGTAAAGATATAATAATTCATTATTACGGAAGACTGTTTTTTTCTGAATCCACATGGTGAATTGTGAGGTGAAGGAGTTTTTAGTATCTCTTTTTTTCAAGTACACGTATCATCATTTTTGTTTCTTTTTGGCGCGGCTAGCAGAAGTAATGAATAATTACTGATTTCAGTTTTAATCTTTGTTCTTTTTTTTCTATGATTGATTGTGTTTTTGTGTAATGGATGAGGATGAGGATAGTCAATACAATCACTATCTTTCTCTTCCTTGTACTGAATTGAAGAATATTTCTGAATATAAAACTTTTTTCTCAACCAGGAATGGCGAGGACAAACTTACAATATTGCACATTAATATAAGAAGTTTTTCCAGGAATTTTGACGAGCTCCTAATTTATTTGAATGAATTGCCCAGAATAGATATAATAGTTTTGTCTGAGTGCTGGCTACGAGGCGATGAGGAGGTGCAGCCGATTGAGGGTTATGAGGTTGTTTTTACCGATAAACAGCGCAATAGAGCCGATGGGGTCATTGTTTTCTACAGTAATCGCTTATCAGTTAACTCTAACCAGGTTTCTCTTGGTGATTTTCATGGGCTCAAGCTGGATTTTACTTTTTACAAAAAACCTTCAATTTATTAGCATTCTATCGCACGTTTGATAGCGATATCCAATTATTTCTCCATTCTCTAGAGCAACTTGTGAATAGCATTAATAGAGACGTAAGCGTAATATGGACTGGTGATCTTAACTTGGATCTAATAGGCAATTATTCTCAAGATACTGACATATACATGAATACTCTCCTACGAGCGGGTCTCACCCAATGCATAGACAAACCGACCAGAGTAGTAAATGACTCGAGTACTTGTTTAGATCACTTTTTTCTTTGGTACCAGAACATATATGATGTAAAGTCGGCTACACTACAGTTGAATATAACGGATCATTACAGCATTGGTTTAACAATATCCTTCTCAACTGACAGGCCAATAACTACATTGAACCATCCCGCAGGAGAATTCATCGACCGTGCTTTGCTGTACCAAAATTTGTGTCAGGCTGACTGGGACAGCATTATAAATAATAATCAGGATGTTAAAACTTGTTCAACCAATTTTTGTCAAAATTTTTCAGAGGCGTTGAATAATTCAAAAAAACCCTTTTTTTTGACGTCGTCGACGACGAGAATGTCGTCGAGTCGTCGACGAGAATGAAAAAACTCAAGCCATGGATCACCCTGGACCTCATTAAATTGATCCGTGAAAGAGATAAAATCAGCAAGAGAATCAAAAAGCATCCCTTGAATGAGGAGCTAAAGATATATTATCGTAATTTCAGACAACATGTAACAAACATTCTAAAAGCAACAAAACGATCATATTTTAGAGGAAAGCTAGATCAATATCAGAGAAATCCAAAAATGTTTTGGCGAACTATTAACGAACTGGCAGGCAGGAATAATGTTAAACAAAATTTTCCATTAATAAATTTTACCATCTGTAACTACTATAACTCCTACTGTTTGCAGAGATGTAGCAGACAATTTCAATTTTTTTTTTCGTTTGTCGGACAGAATTTGGCCGGCTCAATTGACTCGGGCGGTGCTTTGTTGGTTGATGACTGGGACTTTGGGTTGGACACTAGGTTCACCCTCCACACGGTTTCAGAACTTGAAGTTATTGGGCACGTCAATGCCTTGCGAGGCGGGTCTGCCCCGGGTATTGATGGTTTTTCGGCCTCCTTATTGAAAGAAAACCTATTTATTTTCATTAAACCATTTCTTCACCTTATTAATCTTAGCTTGGAGACTGGAGTTTTTCCTGATATTTTTAAATTGCCAAAGTGTTTCCCTTGCATAAGTCTGGTATTTTTACTGACAAAACAACTTTCGGCCTATTTCTCTTTTAAGTGTTTTTTCGAAGGTTCTTGAAAGAATTGTAAAAGAACAACTTGTTAGTTATCTTGCGACTAACGGCATTCTGGCAGAATGCCAATACGGTTTTAGAGGTGACAAAAAGTTTCGGATATATTGTTTGATGTAAACAAGCAGCTTCATTTTTCTCTATCTAATAATATGCATCCAATCTTAATCTTCCTTGACCTCAAAAAAGCTTTTGATAGTATGATCGGAGGAACCTTATCAGAAAATTGTCAGCCTTGGGTGTCACTGGGAATGCGCTTGCATGGTTTACTAGTTATTTATCTGGAAGGAGGCAGTGTGTTTCAATTAATGGAGTAAATGGTAATGAGCTTCCTGTCGACTTGGGGTGGTACAGGGAAGCACTCTCGGGCCCTTACTATTTCTCATATATATCAATAACATTTCCAGATTAAATTTACATGGGAGGCTATTTCTTTTTGCAGATGACACTTTAATTTTTGTTGAAGGGAGAACTTGGGAGGAGGCTCGTGATAGAGCTGAGTCTGACCTAAGATCTATCAAGAAATGGTTGGATCAGAATACCCTCTCTCTTAATATTGCAAAAACCAAGTTTATGCCCATTAGTCTAAGTAATAACTCAGATTCCAATTACATCCATTGAAAATTCACGAATGTGGAGTTGATGAGAGGAATGCTTGTTCTTGTGAAGTGATACAGAGAGTTTCTTCTTATAAGTATCTGGGGATGGTGTTTGATTCGAAAGTGAGATGGGCAGAACATACCAACTTCTTATTGTCTAAATTAAGAAAAAATATACATGCATTCAGGTGTCTCAGTCATGTTTTAAATGCCAGGGAAATTAGACAGATGTATCATGCCTTCGTCCGTCATTGCTATCATATGGTATACTGGCCTGGGGTGCTGCCTACCAGGTGCACATTAGCAGATTGGAGACTGTTCAGAAATCAATTCTTAAGGCAGGTTTAAAAAAGAATAGAAGATATTCCTCTGCGTTACTTTTTAGTGAGTCCAGAGTTTTGTCACTGAGAAAACTTTTCATAAAAGATCTGTTGATCTACATCTATAATAATTCCCATTCAATATTTACTCCTACAGAACATTCATACAATACAAGATATGCATCAGCAGTAGGTATAAACACAATACAACAAACAAGATCGTTTTCAATGACAAATTGCTTTACATTTCTCATATTTATTCCGAAATTCCTTCTCCGTTCCAACCAGAATAGATTGTTGGATGTAGTTCGAACTCTGCGTTCAAGTGGCACTTGAAGAACTGGCTGTTTGATATCAGTGAGGATAATGCCGTCTCACTTATTATTACTGGGGGTGCGCGTGTTTGATTCAATTTGGGCGCCTTCAGAGAGATTTTTTTCAGTTCTGTCATGCTTGTCTGATCTGTTTTCCTAACTTGAATTTGTTATTTAAATTGTAACCTTCCTCGCTATTCCTTGGTTTTCATCATCTTTTATTTCTAAATTTAAAGTATTTATAATTCAGTTTTCCACTTTTATTTTTATCCCTTCTTAATGCACGGGGATTATAGTTCATAATTGAAAATTATTTTAATGTATTTTAGATCTCTAATAAAAATTGAGATCTCTCTTATAATTATAGATATAACAATATTGTTACGATAACTCGAGCTTACGCACAGGCCTTTGTTGCCTATGTAAGCTCTTTCTATCTGATAAGAATTTTATACAAGAATAAAATTGTGATAGCTCAAGAGTCTATTGTTTAGTATAGTCTATATTTTGTTGTTTGTTTTTTGTGTATATTATATCATTTCTTGAATTGTTAAACTTTATTGCTCAAGATTCTATGTAACTGCTTGAATTGTATTCAGAAGGAAAAAATAAATTGAATTGAATGAATTGAATTGATTATGATCAATTTCTCATTCAACACAGCATTTTCACCATACGAAAAAACCGTCATAATAAACATAGAATAAATTCAAATAAATCATATTGCATTTTTCAATATTGGTTAGGCTGCTTATGTAGGCAACTATGAAAAAATGAGAAAAGTACTATATATGCACCTTGGCAACCTGCTGGAATAATATCTGCAACTTATTCCTAAGTCTCTTGGATCATGGTCTGTTCATGATGTTGTGTATGTTTGCATTTTGTTCATTTTTTCGGATCCAGTATACCTCTAAGTAAAATTATTTCATCGTAGTTGTGATGTTTTTTTAACAAGGCTTGGAAAAACATACAACAATTACCTCAACTGGAATTATCCTTTAGTTCGACGCTCACTGAGTTCATTATAGAATGTCGCCCAAATTGTGAACATGAAAAATATTATCATTACTTAACGGCATAGCCTTGTTTGGTTCATCAGGATGGAAGCAATAAAACGTTTGATATTTGGGGAAAAATTGAGACGTGAGTAACGTTCCTTTGAAATAACAAATACATAACATGTACATAGGATCGATGTTCATTATATTATTGATTCTTATCAAAAGACTCACACACATTAGCATGTAATGGAATGGGATTGGTATTCATCAAATTGATATACTCATCAGGAATATGTAACCATAGAGAAACAATAGCATAAGTAGATATCCCATGGTATAGGGCGATTATGTCGCAACTTTTACTGTTATCCCAAGCCGATAGTTCACAAAGTTCTTTCCCATGCAGCTGTGTGACGCTGGTAGTCTCTCAAATTGTGCCGTTCATACACTCTCACCCCAACAAAACAGTAAAAATTGCCAATAATCGACAGTAATTGGCTTGAGATAACAGTAAAAGTTGCGACATAAATTCCCTTCACCATGGGATATCTACTTACGCTATTGTTTCTCTATGATGTAACTCTCATAATAAAATCTTGGAGATTTGAAGCTTCTCAACAACCATCAAGTTCTATTTGTAGGCTACTTATCATGAATACCCACTCAAAACTGTGAAAGGAGTATCAATCTTTGGTAACCATCAACCTCATTTTTTTGGGATCAACTTTAAATATATTGTATCAGTGATCCACGTCTCACAGACTAGAATAAAGATAAACCAGCACACACTTTTCAAGTTGCATAAACTTTCCTCAATTACTACCCAACATCATTTGCTCTGCTTCTTCCGTGACATGCCTGACAAATAATAATAAGACGACGTGACTTGTGAATAATATGGTTAATCCCACTACAAACTGGAACTCATACTAGACGTGAGTGAGTTTCTTGTCAAAGTGCAGCGTTAATTAAAGTTCGTCTGTGCATGTTTCATCATATGGTTCAATTAGAATACCACATGTTATGAAGCCGAGCGTCAGGTGTTACAGGATTTGCATGCGGGTGAAGCGAGCCTGCTTTGTGTGTTGCGGCTTGTACGCCAGCAATCTGTGATATTAGAATATTCATCCCAAGACTCAGCAACCACAAGATTCGAAGCAAGTTCAATCGTGCTTGAAGATAATTTGAAGAAACATCAGGTTTAATAGGACTTTATAAGTGACAGAGGGCTTTAAAATTAATAAGTTTCAGTTATTTTCATAATATTAGGTTTATTGACTTTTTATTGATTATGTATTTTCTATTGATTCATGCAACAAGTACACCATCGAAGATGATAGGTAGAGAAAAAAAAAGGTAACCTTGTGCTACTTGTAACATATTTAATTTGGATTGATTAATAAGAATCCCTAGCTAAAATATTTATAGGTCTAAGTAAAGTAACTGGCTAATATCGCCAAAGAGATAACATAAAGATTAGATAATATCAGATTGTCCTGGCTAAACTGTACAACAGCCAAAGAGGAATTGAAATAATTTTTTTGCTAATACATAATATATTATAAAATATTGAAGGTTGAGGTTAGGCACAAACATTTAGTGATCGGCGACCTAACGATCGACCGAGCCATGCAACGTAGAATCTGACCAAACACCTTGGCAGAAATTTATTGTGGCAAAACGGTGTCACAAAGTACATTTTTAAATGTAAATGCTTCAAAACCAAACATAGATGAGAAATTTCACATTATTATCACTAAAAAAGGAAATATTCACAAACTAGAGAAATAATTTTGAAGGACCAAAAAACAAACTTAATTATAGAAGTACAGCTCAGGTATTTGAATTAATTCATGTTACAAATTTGTGTAAAAATACTAAACATGAGGAAAGGCCCAACAGGCTCATGCCCAAAACTGTCCCATTTCCAATTTATACTACTGTATACTGTCCAAATCAAAATGTTGGTTATTTCACTTCCACTTTTCAAAATACAATTTACGTTATAAATAATACAAACTGATTTTCAAGTAAAAAGTGTAATCATTGATAATTATGAAAATTAATCTAAAATAAAAGAAAAATACAACTGATTTTCAAGTAAAAAGTGTCATCATTGATAATTTATGAAAATTAATCTATATCCAGGAGTTTTTGATTGAAAAAGCTTATAGAGTTCCTCAACATTTTGAAGTTATTCAACGGCTCCCACGACCATAATCGGAATACTTGGTCGTGACTAGTCTCGGCCAATGACAGTGGAGCTCATCCTTCATTGGTCTACAACTAATGACCAATCGTAGCGCTTCTTCCAAACCATATTCATTGTGCTACTCAACGTCCAATCTTCCAATTTACTATAGATTGATGATAGTGTGACAACCGAAAATAGTATCTCAAATTGTTTCATAAACAAGTTTTTCAAAATTATTGAGTCGTTTTAATTCGATGAGAATATCTACAACATCACCTTCCAAAATCATAGAAAAACTTATGAATAATCTATCACAAATAATACTTTGTTCTAGTATATTCTGCAATCCTTTGTGAATCATCCAGTCATTGAAAATTTTTTAACAACTGGAGAGTTTTCTCTATCCTTTTCTTTATTTTTCTTCCCTGACTTGGCCTTTAACCTCCGCCTTTGACCTTGGCCTTTGACCTTGACCTTGACTTTGACTTTTAATTTAACCTTGAACTTGACCTAATGGGAATTTTCTTTTTGTTTATCTGTATCAAACTTGTATGTGTGTTTGAAAATAAATTGAACTGGGAAAAATAATAAACCTAACAGTCACTTATTGCATTCTCCACACAAAAATATCAGTCACAAGGGGATGTATTTCCCTTTCTCTAGGAATATGATTCTTGGTGGAATGAATAAATCTATAGTTTTTTTCTCGAATTAATGAAGAAAGTTTTGTTTTCATCAACCAACATTGATTGACATTAGATGAAGTCAAGCCTAATACTAGATTAACAAGTTTATTCTCGTCCCATTAGAACAAAAATAAACCAAGATCTAAAAATAAGAGCTGCCTCTTTTTCATCATGACTGAACGAATCAAGCAAGGATTATGTCTGGCCACGAATTGATGATGGCTGAATCAATGGATGTCCTGTATCAATATAACTTAGTGACAAACGGCTGTGAATCAGAGCCGGAGCTCCACTCTCCAGCGAGCATTTATTTGCAGCCTGATATCACTGCTCCACTGTTGAAAGGCGCCGCGCTAAGAAATCTACTTTCAATTGAAGCTTTCAGACACAAATCCTTCGCGTTTGTAGAATGAAATCTATTAGGATAAGAAGACAAGAGTGTATAGAGTGCAAGGGAAAGACAAAGAACGAGATTGAGTTGATGGTGGTGAGTGATGGAGAAGGAGAGAGTGAAAAAGGGGAAAGAGGTACGTTAGCTTGAAAAAGGAGAATTGTATAGAGGAAAAGGAAAAGACAAAGAACGAGTTCGAGGCGATGGTGGTGAGGAATGGAGATGGAGCTAGAGAAGAAGAAGAAGGAAAAGGAGAAAGGAGAGAGAATTAGGCGTGGAAGGGGAAGAGCAGGCGTGAAAATAAGAAGAGATCGCTTTTTCTTATTTCCAAGTGCTGAGAGTAGTCAGTGTGGATTCTAGCTGATAAGACAAACGAACAAAGAAGGCGTGGAGAGTTGGAGCTTGTTTGAGGAGGAAGGAAGGTGAGTGAGAGAGAACGAGAGAGAGGAAGTGTGAGAGAGAAAAAGAGAAAGAGAGGAATGGAGAAACAGAGAAATGGAGAGATAGCGAAAGAGAAAAGAGAATAGTACAGAAATAGAGAAACTGAGGAAGAGCAAAATAGAGAGAGAGAGAGAGAGTGATCAGATAAGATTAGAGTTGGGGAAAGAGAAAGGGAGAAAGAAAGAAATAGAGAGGGTGAGTGAGGGTGTGTGAGGTGAGGAAGAGGATGAGGAAACGATGAAAATGCATGCGGAAGGGATGAATTGATGATGTGAAAAATTAAGATGGGAGGAATATAAAACTGTAAAATAGATAACAAACAGTAGGAAGAAATTAAGATTACTTGGAAAACGGAAATGTGATGCAGTGAGGAAGCGTATGAAAACAATGTTGAAGTATAGAAGAAGATAATATTGAATATAGAGCTTTGAAGAGGAAGAATGAAGAAAGATAATTGATTGATTGAGTACTTTATTTATGTAGATTAAAATATATATATACTGGCTTATACACTTATATACAATAGCTTACAATACAGCAGAATTATAGATGAATTTACAAAATATAAATTAAGAGAATAATTATTGAGCTTCATATGATATGAAAAAAAGCAATTTGAATAACTATAGATAGAATAGATAATATTGTTTTGCATCTACATAAATTGGCGGAGCTTTGGACATATCAATGTCCATTCTTCGGAAAGAATATTCGAAGTATCCTTCCCACTGACTCTCTACCAAAATGATAGAGATAGAGATAATGATAGAGAATCGAAAAATAAGGAACTAGTGCCCATGAAGAAAACTTAGAAGTGGAGAGACTAAACCAGTGACCAAGAAAATATCGAAGAAATCGAGGAGAGAAAAGAAATTAGGAGAAAGGGAGAACGTGACAAGACAGACAGGCAAAAAAATGAGATGATGTACAAGAATAATAGATTCAACATATGAGGAAGAAGATATGAAAAGCTCTGAGGTAGGAAAGAATCGTAGATTAGCAAACGAGATGATTTTGGAAAGAGAAGATAAATAAGGGACAGAAGGGGAAATTAGAAAAAATGGAAATGAAGTGCTGCCGTAACAGATTTGGAAGGAAAAACGAAAGAAGAATTCTAAAACAAAGAGGAGCTAGATGGGGACTCGACTTTTGGATACTTTTCGGAGTGAGAAGGCGCCATTAACAGAAAAAAGTGCAGAAGAGGAAGGTGAATCTGTAGGTGTGAACAAATAAGAGAGACAGAGAGAGAGTGAGAGAGAGAGTGTGAGAGAGAGAGTGTGAGTAAGTGACGGATCAGGCGATAAGGCAAGCTGAAGGAACATGAGTAGGATCGACTGAAATTTGTTCAGTAGAAACAGAACCATGATTGAAGATGTTTATCAACAGGAATGGTACAGCTTTCTAATTCTCTCTTGCTCTATCACTATTTCTCTCTCACACACTAAATTCTCTCCTCCTCACACTGCCTTCCGCAAATGGCTGAAAGGAAGAAGAATTCGACTTACTTGGAGATGGCACGGATTAAATCCTTTGGTAGATTGCCTTCCATTCTTTGGAAGTTACCAAGTTGAGAAAGAAATTACGCTCTTGAAAGTCTCAAAAATCAGTGAATGTCAACGTCATAACAATAGAAATACAAATATTTTTTCCAGAATATATTATTATGTAATTGTATTCGATTCCTATTTTCAACTCATTGAAAACACCAACAGAATCATTGAAACTCTTAAGCTGCGTACAGATATACGCGCCTCCAACCCGCTCCGCGCAAGCTCCGCCCTCGTTCCGCCATCATTCTGCAATCGCTCCGCCCCCGATCTGCAGTCGCACCGATCATGAACGTTACGGAAGATGTTAGCTCTTCTCGCGTCCCACTCTTGCTCTACAGTCGATCATCAATCGCTCTGCTGGAGTGACGTTCGGTTGCAGAGCAGAGCGAAAGTCTGTACGCACATTTATGAATTGAGATTTCCACAGCTATGAACTCATTTGAAATAGTTATTTGTATATCTAGAGTGAAAAGTACGACTTTTTCTCCCTGTGGGAAAAAGTTTGAAGCCCGAGGCGAAGCCGAGGGCAACAATTTTCCTGAGGGAGAAAAAGTATTTTTCGCTCGTGATGTACACAACATTTTTCCTCCATCTACATTTTTTTATAGAAACTGCAAATTAAATCATTCTAATAACTTACGTATTGGTGACAATGTTTCCTAACAACATAACCTAAAATCTAAAACCTAAAAACCGGTCGTCTGATTGGCACTGCAGAATTGCGCTATCTATCGGCCAAAGTTATAACAATTATATCAGCTGGGCAGGCTACCAAAAATGGCTGACTCCAGATCACGCGGTTCAGATTTTAATTGCAGATCAAAAATATTTGTTGGCTGGTATTTTGAATAGAATAAAATATTTTAAAAATTGTATAAATTTTTATCGTCTTCTAATATTAAGAATATAATATCATACAAACATATATTTCATGAGTTGATCAAATTTCTGGTTGTGGTATTGAATTCAGTTTGACTCAATGACAGACACCTCTATTACGCTTTCTCATCTGAGCTTAGACCTTCTAACCTATTACCATGTAAAGGACTCGCCACACCAAGCTCGCCAGTACCGCCGAGGTAGTACCGCTGGTGGTAGTTTTCTCGGCTGAGCACGCCACACCGAAAAACGTCCGCTAGCGGTAGTCTCCGAGTAGTGAGTCTAGTAGTGGGGGGTGAGACGTACTAGTTGCGTTGTGTTGCAAGGAGGAGAGGTGCGCATGCGCTACCTCTTCGAATCGCCTGCCATGTATTCAGGTTGAGCGCGCCACACTGAGCTCGCTTTGTCTGCCGTACTACCTCTCAGCGAAGTTTTGTTGAATCGCCTAGCAGGCGGTCGTAGGTGGTAGTGCGCCGTACTACCGCCGCGGTAGCGAGCTCGGTGTGGCGCGCTCAACTTGAATACATGGCTAGCGATTTTTAAAACTTCGCTACCGCCGCGGTAGCGAGCTTGGTGTGGCGTGCCCTTAAGTTTTTAAAATAGAGATGCTTCCCATGTTATTCAAATGGAGTCACTTTTCCTCCCTAGGGAGTTTTTCTGTTTTTTACTACCGAGAGCGAAAAAGTGACACTTTAGTATTATGTTTCAGGGAGTAAAGTAAGTACTTTAGACAGTAGGTGGAGGAAAATATGATTTTAATATTATTATAACCTGTATAAAATTCCAACGTTTGTATTATTCTCATCATTGATGTCTTGATGAAGCACTCATGATGTAACAACCAGAGATTCAAATTGTATTCTAATATTTTGGGATTAATTATTGAATGAATGAGACAAGGAAAACTAAATTGCTTTTCGGAAGCGTGGAACATTTGGTTTGTACCTGAGATCAACCAATTTCTAATAATAGTCAAGTTATTTCCCTCTTCTTAACTTCGATTGATATTATTAATTAATTTATGACTGATTTTCTTCTTAATCAAGACCTACAAGTTAATTTTCTACAAGACGTACAATAAATTACAGCATTATTAAAACCCCTGTTTTAGAAGATGTAATTTTGGATAAAAAATTTCATTCAGTTCCAAATTCTACGAAAGTGCAGTTTAATAACCGTGATTCCAGAGTGACAGCAACAACACAAAACATGAAAAAATCCTAGCCGTAATTACAATTGGAACAACTGGAAATCCCGAATTTTTTCCAGAACACAAATTGGAAAACAGCACTGATCCAATCTGTCTTTTTCCCATCTAACAACAACCAGACACTGATGTTAAAATCCAGTTACTGGGCAGCTGCAGCTCTATGTTGTGCAGTTTTTAATATGTAGGTGAGCTAGTTTCCCAGTTGGTGGTCAGATCCCGTACCACGGGGGGGGGGGGGAAATGTGGGAAGAATTTTTTTTGCGGTGGGGGGTTGAGAGGTAAATTACTGAAATACAACCCGCCTCACGACAACATTCAAAGTCCCCGACGGACTTGAAGGGGCTTAAAAAGAGAGCCGACATCCTGACGAGTTCAGGGTTGAGGGGGGGAGATTAGGGTCAGGGGGGTACGGCAGCATGATTACATCGTTGACGGGGGGCGGGAGGGGTCATGCCTCGTCATGTGACCACTGCTGGACTAATCCCTATTAAATATGCATAGCCTGTTTTTATATTCTCCTACGCGGTTATTCGCGTGGTGAGGGAGGGCAGGTTTGAGGTGAAAGAGGAAGAGGAGAAGTAGATGGTTAAATGGTGGGGGGTGGTTGAGAGAAGAACTGGGCATGCAGCCTACTAATATTATTGTGTTTGTGTATTCTGAAAAAAGGGCACGTACTAGATCCTCCCCCCCCCCTAAACAGGAATTAGCCGACTGTCCGCTGGTAATTCTACCTATCCACCCGCTCTCACCATCACCAAGTACCTCGAATTCCCCCTCCAAAGCTTGTTAGGACCAGTCTCACCCTACACGTGACAAACAGTGCGATTTGGGCCCAAAATCATCCGATTGTAGTCTTAATTAAGTTGACGAATTCGCTTGTAAGCCAAGCTGAGTGACTGACGATATTGTTCATTACATGACTCTAGACTAGACGGCGTGCACGAGAATTCAGTCAAGCTTAAGCTATTGCATGGCGGTTGACAGACGTATGATGGTTTTAGCTTGAATGCAAATGGGATGTTAATTTGGTTGAATAATAGTAGTAATAAGTAATTTATGCGAGTCAGTTGGTGAAAGATTTTCCTTATGTCAATCAAGACAACTTGCCACTCAACTTTTTACTTAATTTTGATATGACAAATCACCAGTAGTATTACAAACTTCAACCATGAATTGATTTGAATACTACATCTTAACGTATGAAACAACTTCAATATTATTCTAGTGTCATAGCTGATCTGCATCAAGCACTGATTATGACTAGTAGTGAGTACCGTACTGTTGATAAATATAATAAAAATATCATTCCACCTATATGAATATTTTACAGTAGAGTTCAACAAAATCGTCACATCTCTGTCCATGTTCTATTATGATGAATATTATGTTTATACAATTTTTCCGAATTAAAAAACTTCCAAAAAGTATCACAGCCTTAAGCCCAAAACGGTTCCAATCATAATTGACTGAAGCGAAGCTGAGGTCTTAGTTTCAACTCGATCGGTTTTTGTCTGTTTGTTTGTACCGCAGTTAAGTTGCAGTTATTTCCCGATTTGTATAAAATTTGATACACAAGTTCTTCGAAACAAGGCGGGTCGACGTTTTATAAGGTATTTCTCAAATTTTCCATTTCAAGTATAATACGAAACGAAAAGGAGTCTCCTTCGAACGCCAATATTACCGTGAAAATCAGAGTGAAGTGAAGTTATAGTTTTGGCTTATAGTTGAGTCATCGTGAAGTTATAGAGTTATTCATCATAAATCAGCTGTCGAGTGGATCATCAATTGCATGCAATGACGCATGCAATTAATATCTCACTGTAACTTAGTAAAAATCAGCTGTTGTGTGGACTATAAGTTGCATGCAATGACCAATGCAATTAATAACTGAAAGTAACATAGTACAGTATTTTCTCTTGACATCGCTCTGCTTTCAACTCGAGCTCATGTATGTCTTGGAATGTCTTGAAGGAGATTAGCTTTTGATGTTAGCATTATTGTTACACCAACCTCAACAGCCATTAGTCGTTTCCACACCGATATCTCGCTGATACCACAGGACAGGACAGAATTAACTCTGTTGTACAGTATGAGCAGAGGAGGATGTGGTTTATAACTGCGCGAGGTCTACTGTTCACAGAAATACCAATTCATGCAACAGTAAAAATGCAGCTAGGTTATAGTCACTTTCACATTCTTGAATCACCCACTTCAATAATTTTCAATCCGAAACAAACAGAAAACGCTTTTAAATTATTTTAAAATACTCCTGAATCATTTTATGACAAGATGATAGCACGTACAATTATATGGTAAGCACTGTTGATCAAAATGATTAACATAATTATTTATCAGCTATGCTTTTTATAAATGGAATAGTCAGCGAATCCAACATTAATTTATTCAAATATAAGAGAGAAGGGATCTGAAAGCGCACAAATACATTCGAATTCAGCTTCCTTTGCAACATAATCGAACAAGATAAGCGGCGCCATGAAAGCAGCGGAAATTCTTTTCAACAAAGTGTATTTATCTGTGATCGAATCTCTGGAGAGAATAATCTGTAGTTAACCTTTGCAGGCTGCACTCTGAATGTGTCACAAAAGAGCGGCACAGCGCGAGGCGGATATAGTCTCATTTTGTCTTTATCTTCTGAATGGCGCTTTCACGTTGACAGTCCTATTTTTTCTGAAAGAAAATCTTATTCATCGAATACCCAGAAGGGTTGCTTCTTTCGGCTAGGCTCTTGCATGCTTGTGAGGACTTTGAGGAGGATGCAGGAAATGATGGTGGGGGCGGGAAGGAGAAGGACAAAGGGTGAAGGGTGACAGAAAAGGGAAGAGTGAACAAGAATGAGGAGGAATGGGAGGAGGAAAACTGGAAGCATGTAGGGAAGAAAGCGTTGGTATAGAAGAGATACGGTATTGAAAAGAAAGGAGAAATAGTGAATGATAAAGATGAAGTAATCGCAATGAAAAAGGGAGGGAGAAACAGGAGAAAAGACATAAAATTGAGTCCAGCCAAAATTAATGAGTGCGTGATTGGTTTGAGAAAAAGACTGGGAAGGAAGAAAATAAGAAGTGTAGGAAGAAGATCAACAATAAATAGGTTGGAGAAGAGCAGAAAACAAAATATGTTGAACAGGAGAAAATGAACAAGGAGAAGAAAAATAACAAGGAGAAGAAGAAGAACAAGGAACAAGATGAGTTGCAAAGAGGAAAAATATGAGGAGGTCGAATAATAAGTGGAGTGGAAGAGCAGGAGAAGAGAGAGGAAGAGCAAGACTATGAAGTGTGAGAGAGATAGGAATAGAGTAGCGCATAGAGCTGATGATAAAGTAATAGATAATGAGTAGAAGTGGTAGAAGGAACAGATGACTTTAGATTGATTAGAAGAGAGACAATTGGGTAGATGAAGAGGAAGTGGAATGTAAAATAAAAGGAGAGAACTGATAAATGAATTTGAAGACAAATAAGTAAAGGAGGAGAAAAATACTGTAAAGGAGAAAAGAATTATGGGAAGTATAAAGAGTTGAGAATATGGAATAAGAGGATGATGATAAACGGCAAATGAAACATTGGAGTTGCAAAGAAGAATGATGAAAAAGAAACAAGTGGAAAATGGAGAAACAGGATGAAAAGAGGAGAAGAATATGGAATATAAGACGGTGGAAGGGTGAAGGGTGGATCGGGCGCCTGAAGGGCCAAATGCAGATATCTTGATCTAAGCTCTCCGTTTTCCAAGTGGTCCTTTCCCATTTCCCCACTATCTCACTTTGTCTTGACACAGTTTCTGTCTTTGTCCCTGGCACAAAGATTTTCACCACGTTAACATCTTCTGAAAGTGGCAGGCAAGCAAATCGCCAACGTTCTCACTATTTTTTTAATGTCTGCGAATTTCTCTAGTCCTCTACGTGAAGTAGGTTTTGAACAGAAGTTTCTCACGTTTTGAAGTTGTAAGAATTGCTGAGACCTATGTTTCTGAATTTTCTTTATTATCCCTACTGATTCATCTTTCGGTATCTCGTGCAGACGATTTATGTGTACTTGTGAACAACTAGGCTAGGTGATACTACAGACTACTAGGTGATAGCTACAGACACATAGATTTTTGTTCGTAAGATATTTTTCCTTCCTTATAAATTCTATTAGATTCAACAGATGATGTTTGTCAAGTCTCATTCAATCTGAAAGAATTCATAAAGACTGCAAAATATCGTACAAACAAAAATCGATGTGTGTGTGCAGGGCTTTAGGCTGAGTTAAATTTGGCTAGAGTTTTCTAACACGTACTTTTTCCATAGATATCACAGATAATATTTTGTTGTTCATTTATAATACTATGGTTTTTGGCCGTAAATACGTTTTTTTCCTGAAAAAAACTACGAGAGACACTGCAATTCTCTCGGAGTACTGTGGGGAGATATTGAATACATTACTACAGGAATATTAGACCATAGCAAAGTTTATAAAACATGACTTCAACGCCTTCATTCATCGACTCAAAGATTAATTGCAATACTATTGGCGATTAAATCGAAAATATTTAATACATTGAGCATCCGTTGTATCTCTTTGACTGGAAGTGCACATATGGTCACGGTCTCACGAGTTGATCCCTAGACCGATTCACTACTTCCAGAACATCAAGTGGCTACTATGCATATCAATAACATTGGTCAACCAGCTGAAATGTGCCAGCTATTTTAGTCAACCAGCCTGTCAAACCGTAAGTCTATGATTAGGAATAGAGCAGTCAGCCATGCGCAGTTGGCTTTCTTAAACCTCCATCCGCCACTACACCGAAAAACTAGGGATCAGCTTGTTAGACCACATCTGAGGTGCTACCCAGCACCATAAAAACAAAGCATTGTTGATAAATCATAGCAAAAATAATATTATTTTCTTTCCATTTGCTTGTTTCATTGTTTTTGGTATTTTTTTCTTATTTTGTTATCATTTGTATTAGTTGGCTGTGTTTGGTTATAGTGTTAGTGTTATTGTTTTAGTTATTATTCTATTGTTGTGCTTGCTGCTATTGAATTACTGTGTTTACTTTGCTATTGCTAAAAATATTTGGTTTGCAATTGCTTCAAGTTGTTGAATTTTGTGCTGATAGTTTCTAATGCATATTTGTTCATTTCATTCATATTACTGTTATTAGTTGTTATACTTCTGAATTGCTAAGTTACTTATTTGACTTTATGTTATGTATCTCATATTTATATTTATATTCGTCTTGTTATTTTTGTTGATCTTGTTACTATTGTATTCTTTTGAAATTGGTGTATACCGTTGGAAATGTAATAAATAAATAAATAAATTATGTGGTTGGAGATGTTCGATTATGTATCATGCATGTCTCTGCTATTCATAAATTATTCTATGTTCAACTACTTCATATTCGAAGAATCAGTCATTGAACTGTCTACGCTACCATATACTACCATAAAGTTGTATTGACAACATCAATATTCTATTTTTTACTTTCCTCGCCCTACCATAGGTAAGGAAAGTATTGCTTTCCAAAAAAATTAAGGTATTCCAATTTCAAGTTTTCTACACGTTTCAAGGTCCCCTGAGTCCAAAAACATGATTTTTGGGTGTTGGTCTGTGTGTGAATGTGTGTATGTCTGTGAACACGATAACTCCATTTCTAATCAAAAGATTGACTTGAAATCTCAAACTTTAGGACCTCATACCATGAGGACCCGACAATAAGAAATTCAATAAAATTCAATTCAAGATGGCGGAAAAAATGGCGGATAATTACTATAAAACCATGTTTTTCACGATTTTCTCAAAAATAACTTGACCGATTTATTTCAAATATTCATACCTTCTATACTCATTTATCAGCTCTATCAACTGGCATGAGTCTTTTTCCTGGGAAACTAATGGGGTCTACCTCATCCTTGAGAAATGGACTTTGTAAACTCCTTCTCGTGCATGGGGTAGGTAGGTAGAACAGTTTAAAAAAAGAACAAATAGTCGAGATATTTCATCTGTAGAACAGCTGTTTTGACGACTTACAAATATCATCGAATTTCACAATTAACACAAAGGAAAACGTACTCTGAAAACAGTTATATATATACACATATACAGCAATACCTACTATTACTTAGGTATTGTATACAGTAGTCTGATCCTAGTTTCAAATATGTTCCCGCCAATCGTCATTACGTTATTCCCCTAAATTATCATCGTTCAAGAATGAGGTTTACAGTTCAATGAGCAAGGAAAGTTGTGTGAGTGTACCACACCAGATTTTTCAATTCAGTTGTAGAGATACCGCAACATCGCTTTCTACTTACAATCACACTTTTTTATATCCACCTTTATCGCAAGAATCACAATGAAATAAGAGATAATGTATTAGTATATTTCGCACCTGGGGCCGAAAATGAGACTTTTCCGGCTCGAAATCGATTTTCAAGATTGAGAGCCGAAAAAACATTTTTGCCCATGGTGAGAAAGTTATTTTTCGCCACTCAGAAAAATAAACAATATAAATATGAGAATAATTGTTTATTAGGCACTTCCAAAAGCAAAACAGGAAGGTCATAGCTCTAGCAAATCAGAGGTAATCTGAATATCAGGAAATTGTCCAAGTATTTTTATTTTTTATTCTGATTTGTCTAAATAACCTAAAAGATTATGTTCAATTATGTAAGAGGTTGAGTTTATACTTTTTATTCTTCCAAATGACAATAAGATTATTATTATAATAAATGTTTTGATTCTTGAATAATAAACACAAATAATGAAAAGTCTTTTTATCAGTTGTTTTAGCACACTTGAAATTTGGCCAATCTGAATGTCAACGTCAACAATGCTTGTTCGGAAGTTTAGGTTAGAAGTTCTATCCTACTCTGAAAATCGAATTTGAATAGTTTATAATATATATGTTATCTGTATTTTATTCATCCAAATAAAATGATAGTATCTCATTGCAGAATACTTATTCAATTCTAGAAGCATAAACTGATTCCGTTACATAAACCATTTTGTAAACACGTTCACATCAAATCAGAATCAGCTGACTTCAAGGTTATTTTACAGCCCTAGGGCCGTAAAACTTTTACCGGCCTGGTCAGAAAACAATCATTTTCGGCCTCCATATGACGCACGAAAACCAGCTCATTACATCCAAGTGTGGCGAAAAAGATATTATAAATCTGAGACAAATGATATGTAATAATGCAGTTCACCTTCTCCTTCCCACAATCAGGTTCGAAAACCCATACCAGTCTTGAAAATTTTCCATGAGAATATACATTGCAAGTTCAGGAAATTGGCCTCCTTGCATCCACTTCTGGAAAGTTGCTAGTCTATGCGGAGGTGAATTGGATCGCTGCAAAGAAGTGGGAGCCTTCTTGTACCGTGAATGCGATGATGTAAAATCAACAGCTGTGATCCTGATAACCTAGCCTAGCCTGAATATGCTGCTCATAATATTTAGTTTGCAAGATGCAGCACCAACAGACGCTCTATCCAGATCATATTGGAAGAGGCTATAAGCTACCTAAATCTCATATCCTCAGTCTGTTGTCCCTACTCTACGTACCTCTCCCAATTTTTTCACTCTTTCCTTCTTTCCATTTCATCCCCCTTCTTTCATCTCTTACCCTCTACTTTCCAACCCTATAATATCATCAAATGTGTTATTCTTGTTCTCCAGTCAATCTTAACCTTCTGACCTTGAATTGTTCTTTTGTTGTACTCTGAAGAAAACTTTCCAACTCCTCATGCTCAGTTTTTGTTTCCATACTATTTGTCAATTTCATGTCTAATAATAATTATAATAATTTCTCTGGATGTTGGATGACACATCCAGAAGATTTATTCATAAATTCAGGAACATTACATATTATTTCCTCATACATTTTCAATAATATAATAATATTCAAGGTTTTCAAAATGATACCTCACTATAATTATTTTATAATCTATATAAATAAAAATCGAGCCTCAAATTTTGACATTCAATAACTTTTCCATGTGTGCACAGAATTTGATGTTTTTTTAGTTGTGTTTGTTACGCTCAGGACCAGGTTTATGGCCTATCAAATTTATAATCCGACTTCAGGACTCTTTCCTATGGTCCTTTAAAAATTACATGTAATCCTTATGGGAGAAGATTTTTGTGAGCTGGCCACACACAGAAATGAAAATCAGGTGTTATAATCATTGCGTCATCCAACAGTCGTCGGTAGATCAGCTGTTTTTTTCATTTTCTTTCTACTGATTCACAAAATTCTAATTTTAATAATAATGCCGTGATACAAACGACGTCCAAACATGGGTCGTAGAACTCGAAAAGCTGTTAATTTAATCAATCAATCAATCAATCAATCATTCATTTCTTTCCAAAACTCTGCTTTCCATACATGAAAATGTACATGAAAAGTCAAAAACTAAAAACTAACTTGAAGCTAAAGAGAAATTAGTGACGGTATAAAATTCATTTTTTTACAGTAAACTCGTTTATACTGTAGCATCCATCAAATATGCTCTCAGCAATTCCTTAAATTTTGATCTATCAGGTTCATGTCTTATGCAACCTGGTAGACAACCAATAAATTTTATTCCCATGTACGTTGGACTTTGTTTATATTTTGTTTATAATTCAGAATATGCACGGGAAAATCAGCAGCAAGGAGATACACCAAGGAATTTTGAATTTTCCAATTATTTGTAATTAATTTAATTCTATTCAGAAGTACTTTTCAAATTCTAAAATGATTTTTATGTGTATGGATTGTGAATTAAGTGTGTAATTGGAGAATTGAGAAGGTTGTTTCCAAAAGGTACTATATCCGTTTGGTGAAAAAATTTCAGGATATGATTAATTCCTCTCAACAATTAGGAGTAATAATACTTATTTTGATAATATGTTCAAACGAATCGGCATGAATTGTTATTGTCATTTAAATATTCACTTTTATTATATCATGACTACTAAAATTAATAAAAATAAAAAACTAATTGGAAATTCTTGGATATAGTACTTTTTGGTTTTTAATTAGTATATAGTACTTTTTGGAATAAAACTAGAAGGATATAGTACATTTTGAAACATAAGAGAATCATTATTGAGAAGAGGGCTCGTTTAAAAAGCTAGCAATCTGTGTTAGCTTAAAACATTGGACCAAATTTATTCTTCATTAAAAATATATTCAAATATATCGCTCAAGGTTCTCATCTCTATTAATAACTTTTAGTTTTCTAAGTGAAAATATTAGTAAATATTCACTCAAAACATATTTTCCTCACAAAATTGAGGTTGTTAATGTGATGAAAAACTCAATGAAACTTTTCAGTTTCTCATGGATAAAAAATTCAAATAATAATCTATTATCTCGTATGTGGAAAAATAAATTCGATTGACCACTTTTTTAAAATATTATCATGGTATTTTATTATTGCACTCTAATTTCATGACAGATACAGTAGAAATAATGTGAAAATGTTGAATACAAACGATATTAATGAATATTATTCAAGATTTAAAAAAGATCCTCATTCATAACATCTATATCATCTGAATCATTATTGCCTGGCACTTCTTGAGCAGATAGACAATCTCTGAAAAATTGATGATCTTGCCAGTTTATACCCAATTTCTGCAAGAGCGTTTTTACGTCCTTAATCTTGTCAACAGACATGTGATTGCATTTCTTCACTTGTCGAAGTGGCAAAGTAACTTTTGAAACATTTTTGAACTTACTTTTTAAAATAGAATGCTCAGTACCTGCGCCTTCCGTGTAGAACTGCCTAACGTTCACTTGTGATGGATTCTTGAATTTAAATGTAATCACTTTGGCATCCCTAATATTGAAACCCTTATTTGCTTTCAAATAAGGTTGCACAGAGTCTTTCCAGTTTTGAATAATCACATCTCTAGTGTGAAGTGTCCCAATAGATGATAGGATCTCATCATATGGTCTGGGATCAATAACGTTTTGTAGTTTTCTCATCTTCTTTTCTACAAGTCCAAACGCACGATCCGCCGGGAGATAAGAATGTCCTCTTACAGGAAATGTCCATTTCAAATTAACACTCACTTTAAGGCAGTATTTCATCAGCATGAAGAGCATTGTATAGTTCTTATTTTGTCCTACACAGCTGTCACAAAATACACGGAGCTCTTCTATTGATTCTATTGGACCTCCAACTATATTGGGTAAAACCCTATTCAGAAAGTGCCACACACATGAGACAATTTCATTACAGCCTCTCCCATAGTTTGATTCAAGCCATCTGTAGAAATGAACATTTTGCTTGGTTAGTGTTGACGTATTATCATGTATTACAATACCAAATATGTAATACCACATTTGGCGAGAGTAAAAAGATTCGCCAATCTCAGTTCTTGGCAGAGGCTGATTTTGCATCAAATCAAAAACTATAGTAATAGTCTTCTGTGGTCTCACATTCAGTTCCTTGTAGAATACTGCTGCTCTTTTCTTATGCACTAAAAGCTGCACCAGTAACACCTTTTTCTTCTCAATATCAGTTTCCATTTTTCGTTTAACTTTAAGACTGACACACTCACTACAAACGTCTGTTTTATTAGTACCGAATCCCAAATTAAAATTGTGGGTAAAAACATTCCAGTAGATACCATATTTACAGTTCTCATCATTACATTTTTCTTTGTACATTTCCCACATTTTTCGAATTGATAAACTGGATGGAAGATAAGCTCGCCCTGGTGCATTGTTTCTACCATAATGTTTTTCCTTACACTTGAATTCACTTATATGTTCGATGATTTTCTTCCGTCTGTTGAGTTGAATACAAGAAACTCTAGCTCCACCTCTTCTCTCAGTCATTGATTCATCAGCAATAGAGATTTGTTTTGCAGCAATTTCAATTTTTCGCCGACCTATTGACAGAATACTCATAAACGTCTTTTTACAAACAGGGATAGGACCCTCAGGACCTTGAATAAAACAATTTATGGAAATTGATTGCTTCCTTTGAGCAGCATCTTCATCCACACGTCTCCTTTTCACTTGTGATACAGTAATTTGTCTCTGTATGAATTTTCTTTCATCGACAGCAGAAGTAAGGTTTTTATATTTTTCATGAAAAAATTTCATTGTCTCTTCATTGATAGTTTTCGCTTTACAGAAATTTGTATTGTGTTCACAGTCTATAAAACAGCCCTTATCCCTAGCTTCTTTCTTCTTTGCTTTACTGACATTTTTCGCCCACTTGCTTGGATCTGACTTACGTTTCCTTGGCTTCTCTGTTTCTCTGCAGTAGTCCCACCTGTCTTCATCACTATCACAATGAAGTTCACTGCTAGGCATTTTGAAATCTATGTATACTGAACAAGGACAATTTAAATTACATATTAAAACTATCACTTTCAACTGAACTTGCTTTAAAAATATATGAATCAGGAAATAAAGATGAGCACATATGTACACAGACCACACACACTTTTAACCTCAATGCTAAACAACAATCAGCAATTCCCGCTAGAAATCATATGATTGACTTCAGTGCAGCCAACAGATTCTTTCCAACACAAAAATATACTCCTCATTGGTTTATTTCAAGAAACACAAGTGATTAAACAATTCAGAGCATGGATATAGTACTTTTTGGTTTTTAATTAGTATATAGTACTTTTTGGAATAAAACTAGAAGGATATAGTACATTTTGAAACATAAGAGAATCATTATTGAGAAGAGGGCTCGTTTAAAAAGCTAGCAATCTGTGTTAGCTTAAAACATTGGACCAAATTTATTCTTCATTAAAAATATATTCAAATATATCGCTCAAGGTTCTCATCTCTATTAATAACTTTTAGTTTTCTAAGTGAAAATATTAGTAAATATTCACTCAAAACATATTTTCCTCACAAAATTGAGGTTGTTAATGTGATGAAAAACTCAATGAAACTTTTCAGTTTCTCATGGATAAAAATTCAAATAATAATCTATTATCTCGTATGTGGAAAAATAAATTCGATTGACCACTTTTTTAAAATATTATCATGGTATTTTATTATTGCACTCTAATTTCATGACAGATACAGTAGAAATAATGTGAAAATGTTGAATACAAACGATATTAATGAATATTATTCAAGATTTAAAAAGATCCTCATTCATAACATCTATATCATCTGAATCATTATTGCCTGGCACTTCTTGAGCAGATAGACAATCTCTGAAAAATTGATGATCTTGCCAGTTTATACCCAATTTCTGCAAGAGCGTTTTTACGTCCTTAATCTTGTCAACAGACATGTGATTGCATTTCTTCACTTGTCGAAGTGGCAAAGTAACTTTTGAAACATTTTTGAACTTACTTTTTAAAATAGAATGCTCAGTACCTGCGCCTTCCGTGTAGAACTGCCTAACGTTCACTTGTGATGGATTCTTGAATTTAAATGTAATCACTTTGGCATCCCTAATATTGAAACCCTTATTTGCTTTCAAATAAGGTTGCACAGAGTCTTTCCAGTTTTGAATAATCACATCTCTAGTGTGAAGTGTCCCAATAGATGATAGGATCTCATCATATGGTCTGGGATCAATAACGTTTTGTAGTTTTCTCATCTTCTTTTCTACAAGTCCAAACGCACGATCCGCCGGGAGATAAGAATGTCCTCTTACAGGAAATGTCCATTTCAAATTAACACTCACTTTAAGGCAGTATTTCATCAGCATGAAGAGCATTGTATAGTTCTTATTTTGTCCTACACAGCTGTCACAAAATACACGGAGCTCTTCTATTGATTCTATTGGACCTCCAACTATATTGGGTAAAACCCTATTCAGAAAGTGCCACACACATGAGACAATTTCATTACAGCCTCTCCCATAGTTTGATTCAAGCCATCTGTAGAAATGAACATTTTGCTTGGTTAGTGTTGACGTATTATCATGTATTACAATACCAAATATGTAATACCACATTTGGCGAGAGTAAAAAGATTCGCCAATCTCAGTTCTTGGCAGAGGCTGATTTTGCATCAAATCAAAAACTATAGTAATAGTCTTCTGTGGTCTCACATTCAGTTCCTTGTAGAATACTGCTGCTCTTTTCTTATGCACTAAAAGCTGCACCAGTAACACCTTTTTCTTCTCAATATCAGTTTCCATTTTTCGTTTAACTTTAAGACTGACACACTCACTACAAACGTCTGTTTTATTAGTACCGAATCCCAAATTAAAATTGTGGGTAAAAACATTCCAGTAGATACCATATTTACAGTTCTCATCATTACATTTTTCTTTGTACATTTCCCACATTTTTCGAATTGATAAACTGGATGGAAGATAAGCTCGCCCTGGTGCATTGTTTCTACCATAATGTTTTTCCTTACACTTGAATTCACTTATATGTTCGATGATTTTCTTCCGTCTGTTGAGTTGAATACAAGAAACTCTAGCTCCACCTCTTCTCTCAGTCATTGATTCATCAGCAATAGAGATTTGTTTTGCAGCAATTTCAATTTTTCGCCGACCTATTGACAGAATACTCATAAACGTCTTTTTACAAACAGGGATAGGACCCTCAGGACCTTGAATAAAACAATTTATGGAAATTGATTGCTTCCTTTGAGCAGCATCTTCATCCACACGTCTCCTTTTCACTTGTGATACAGTAATTTGTCTCTGTATGAATTTTCTTTCATCGACAGCAGAAGTAAGGTTTTTATATTTTTCATGAAAAAATTTCATTGTCTCTTCATTGATAGTTTTCGCTTTACAGAAATTTGTATTGTGTTCACAGTCTATAAAACAGCCCTTATCCCTAGCTTCTTTCTTCTTTGCTTTACTGACATTTTTCGCCCACTTGCTTGGATCTGACTTACGTTTCCTTGGCTTCTCTGTTTCTCTGCAGTAGTCCCACCTGTCTTCATCACTATCACAATGAAGTTCACTGCTAGGCATTTTGAAATCTATGTATACTGAACAAGGACAATTTAAATTACATATTAAAACTATCACTTTCAACTGAACTTGCTTTAAAAATATATGAATCAGGAAATAAAGATGAGCACATATGTACACAGACCACACACACTTTTAACCTCAATGCTAAAACAACAATCAGCAATTCCCGCTAGAAATCATATGATTGACTTCAGTGCAGCCAACAGATTCTTTCCAACACAAAAATTATACTCCTCATTGGTTTATTTCAAGAAACACAAGTGATTAAACAATTCAGAGCATGGATATAGTACTTTTTGGCTTGAGAATGTGAAAGCTTGTGATGCGTGTATGGGATATAGTACTTTTTGGACCAAAATGGAAATAGTACTTTTTGGAAAATTGGATATAGTACCTTTTGATATGAAACAGCTATTTTAAAGCCAGTTTTATGCATGAAATAGAATTTTCTGGAACAAAATAATAGCTTCAACTCATATAAAATGGAATATATTACCCAAAAAAATAATAAAAACACTTTGCTAAAAATATGGATATAGTACCTTTTGGAAACAACCTTCTCAATTTTGAAGTGACACATAACCTCCAGCTACATTTGGACTGTTGAATAAATTAGAATTGGAACCGTTTCGGGCGTAAGTTAGCCTGTGGTATGTTTATGTATGTTGTCTTATTCTGAATGATTGAATAAATATATAAAACAGATAAAATTCATCCTCTCTCTTCTCAACATCAACTTACCTATCCAACCTCGTTAACTCGAATACAAGAACGAATATGGAAACTTTCTCATAATATGCTTGGTTACATACCTCTGCTACAGGAACCTGTTAATAGCATTGAGAAACAGACTGGAAACAAAGCTGAACTGTAATGGAGAGACGGATAAGTGGCAAATCGATGAAAAGCGAAAGAATCGGTGAGAAAAGCTGTGTGATAGGAGGAGATAAGAAACAAAACGAAGCAGAAGGATTAAGGAGAAGGAGATGGAAAAGTGAGGAGGGAAATGAGAAGATTAAGAGAAAGTAGAAGGTGAAGAAGAAGAAGAAGAAGAAGAAGAAGAAGAAGAGAAGAAGAAGAAGAAGAAGAAGAAGAAGAAGAAGAAGAAGAGAAGAAGAAGAAGAAGAAGAAGAAGAAGAAGAAGAAGAGAGAAGAAGAAGAAGAAGAAGAAGAAGAAGAAGAAGAAGAGAAGAAGAAGAAGAAGAGAGAAGAAGAAGAGAGAAGAAGAAGAAGAAGAAGAAGAAGAAGAAGAAGAAGAAGAGAAGAAGAGAAGAAGAGAAGAAGAAGAGAAGAAGAAGAAGAAGAAGAAGAAGAAGAAGAAGAAGAAGAAGAAGAAGAAGAAGAAGAAGAGAAGAAGAAGAAGAAGAAGAAGAAGAAGAAGAAGAAGAAGAAGATGATGAAGAAGAAGAAGAAGAAGAAGAAGAAAAAGAAGAAGATCAAGAGAAAGTAGAAGGTGAAGAAGGGAAGAGTGGAGATTGAGCACTATCGCATTTATATTCAAATACGCTACGACAAAACTCGATTGCTGGAACAACTGTGTCGAGAGAAAAGAAAACACACTTTCCACTGTTGCCAAATACGAAGAAGAACAAGAAGTGGATAAAGAACAAGATGAGAAGTAGGGGTGGGAGGATGTGGTGGAGGAAGATGAGGAGGAGGGGGAGTTGAAGGAGGAAGTGGAAGAACAGAGGCTGTGATATTGCAAAGCACTTTAATACTGGCGTCGAGCTTGAATTCGTTCGCCCAAGTTATAGCGGCACATCAATGCATGGAGTCCAATGCTAGCACACATACATATACATATATATACACCATCTGCCTCTTCCGAGGCTATTTTCGCTTCGAGGCATAATATTTCGATATTAACAATAACCTTTTATCCAATCTTACTGGCGGGCGTTTTTCCGCCCATATTATTGCCTGCGAAATTCGCACCTCACAGTTTGTATTTGCAATATGAAGCCAGTGGTGTTGGAATAGGTTGGCTTTTATATCTTTGTTACTTTCTTGGGAGTCTTTCGTACTTCTAGGGATAGTTATTTTGAAAACTTTTGAGACTATTCATTCTATGTACTTTGTAGAGCTAACAACTTTAACCGGCATAATTTTTTTTATGTTTATATAAGTATAATAATTGTGAATATTAGTGAAATTTCCAATATTTTTCACAATTTTGAAGGTAGATTTCTGTTTGGATTCGTATTTTGAAATTGATCAATCTGATAAATTCAAAATTTATTTTTCCTCCACCTACTGTCTAAAGTACTCACTTTACTCCCTGAAACCTAATATTAAAGTGTCACTTTTTTGCTCTCGGTAGTAAAAAACAGAAAAACTCCCTAGGGAGTAAAAGTGACTCCATTTAAATATCATGGGCAGCATCTCTATTTTGAAACTTACATTGTAATAGGTTAGAAGGTCTAAGCTCAGATGAGGAAACATAATAGAGGTGTCTGTCATTGAGTCAATTGAATTCAATACCACAACCAGAAATTTGATTAACTCATGAAATTAATATAATTATGTTTGTATGATAATTATTATATTCTTAATATTAGTAGACGATAAAAATTTATACAATTTTTAAAATATTTTATTCTATTCAAAATACCAGCCAACAAATATTTTTGATCCGCAATTCGAATCTGAACCGCGTGATCTGGAGTCAGCCATTTTTGGTAGCTGCTCAGCTGATATAATCGGCAGTGCCAATCAGACGACTGGTTTTTAGGTTTTAGATTTAGGTTATGTCGTTAGGAATCATTGTCACAAATACGTAAGTTATTAGAATGATTTTATTTGCAGTTTCTATAAAAAAAATGTAGATGAAGGAAAAATGTTGTGTACATCACGAGCGAAAAATACTTTTTCTCCCCTCGGGAAAATTGCTGCCCTCGGCTTCGCCTCGGGCTTCAAACTTTTACCCACAGGGAGAAAAAGTCGTACTTTTCACTCTAGATATACAAATAACTAGTAGTAGATACTTTTTATGGACTCAAAATTGTGTGAGAATTAAGTTATCATTTAAGTTACCTGTGTAACCACAAAGTAGAAGGAATTCTTCTCTGTGGAGTAACATAACCTTGAAGGTGCGTACAGATTCACGCGCCGCGAACATGAGCAATTCACTTTTAACCAGCTTATGCCAAGCTTTTTATATCTGTATCTTACCGTTTCTGTAAAAAATACATATATAGTCAGCTGATTGAAAGTGAATTGCTCATGTTCGCGGCGCATATATCTGTACGCACCTTTAGACTGAGTATTCCAAATTGAAGTTTGAAGCAAATTTGGGCAAATGCCTGTTGTTATTACCTGGATTGTATTTGCATGTCACACTTGAATTTATTTGGTGAATCATGAAATTTATCTGACAATCAATATTTTTGTTTACATCGCAATACGGACTTCCTATGTGCTTAAAACTACCGTTTCAATACCAGTAAACTATTTTATCACAGAGTGACATGTTTATTACAGCTGGTAAATTTAGATTCTAAATCATATTATCACAACATGATCTTGAATCATGATGATCTTCCCGTTCTACGTTAGCAGCTTGGCCGACAACTTCGAAAACATAGGTCTGTAAAATGAATTAATATATTATAATTATTATTACCATCCCTATTCAAATTTCTGGTCAGAAACCATCCTCAATATCCACACAACATATTCCTGAAGTTTCATGCCGTTCTGTCAAGTAGTTTTTGAGTCTATAGGGAACAAACTAACAGACATTCATTTTTATATAATTATATAGATGGAAAATAAATAAATAAGTGAATAAATGATTGTCTATAGGGAACAGACGAACTAACAAACAAACTAACAGACATTTATTTTTATCTATATATATATATAAAAGCGAAATGACACTGACTGACTGACTGACTGACTGACTCACTCACTCACTCACTCGCAGAACTAAAGATCTACCAGACCAAAAACGTTCAAATTTGGTAGGTATGTTCAGTTGGCCTTTAAGAGGCGCACTAAGAAATCTTTTGGCAATATTCTAACTCTGATGGTGGTTTTTAAGGGTTTAAAGTTCGTCTTTTAGCATGTATATTCTTCTTATTCTCTTAATTATAATTGGAAAATGTCCATACCATATGTTAATATAGAACTATAATCTAGAGAGAGAGTACCTCTTCGAAACAGTTGTAAACTGGTAACTAAATTAAAAATTTTTTCAGGTTGGCAATAAGTTGAGTTGACTTTGTTAGGTTGGCACCAAGTTGAAGATTGAAATGCATTTATCCAGGACCTCTTAAATACCAATTTATCCAGTTAGCCAAAATTAGCATTTTCTCAGCTTTTTTGCGTTTCCTCACCTTTTTCAATAATTGTTGGAAATATATTAAAAAAAAAATCAGTACACATGTTTAGCTGAGGTGGAAGAATTTTGTTCGCCAAAGATACGCCGATATAGTAATAGGTCTTTTTCGAGATCAAATTGACATAATACGTTCAAATTCAGTACAGAGGTTCCGCTGAGGTCTACATGCAGGCGAGCGAAGCGAGCTCGCTGATCTCATTCTTGGATGATCCAGTCGGGGGTCCAGGGGGCGGAGCCCCCTGGCTAGACGGATATGGCAAGCGAAGCGAGCCTGACGGCTAGTATAATATATAGATGAATAACAAAATAAATGATAGTCATATTCTTATGAATCGCAAGTGATTATTTCTTATCAGCTGTCTCTTCAACTATAGAAAGCAACCGAGATTCTAATGAATTCTTCATTTTAAATGCTTTACTTCTTACTACTCACTTTACTACTTACATAACTCTATAGTATAAAATTATGTGTGCACACTGAGCAATCTAAATCAATCTGAGAAAATAGACTCAACTAACAATGATTTTGCTATCAGGTGAAAAAACAAACAGCTGTTAAATTACTAAGCAAGTAAGACTACACTGAGAACCCAGGATCACTTACCATACAGATTAAGTGCTCTAGGACTCATAGTATTCCCATTGAGACATATCATTCTCTAGGTAATAAGAGGTCTGTAATTTATACTGCTATGGTATTTTCACAATATGATGGTATAACAGCTTAATGATTGTAAAAATCTGGTGTGGCGCACTCACACAACTTTCCTTGCAGTTATGAAAATTGATCACCTGACGCTAGTATTCCCGCGCATCTCAAGTCTACTATTCAAAGATCTAAGCCAGCTGGTGACAGGACAATAACGCTGGAGACACACACGAAGTCTGCTATCTCTTCATAGTGAATGATTTAATAGAATCAACAGATACCAACAGTCTGCATTTTAATAATCTTATTTTATCGAACTTTGAGCTTATTTTCAATTTAAGGTGAAAATGATACTGAACATTACTTGTAGAGATTTTCATGCTCAATCTTTTCCACTTGAAATTTTGTGTTTAAATTTCATCTGAAGCCTGATAATTGGAAATCTAAAATCAAACTTTCCATGGATGGGGCGGAGCTCCTGAAATTTTTATAGATATGAGACTTGTGGCAGTTGATAGAGCTTATCAATGACTATTTCTGGTATAAATTTAATCAAAATCGTTGGAGCAGTTTTCGAGAAAATCGCGAAAAACCCTGTTTTTGACAACATTTTCACCTTTTAAGCCGCCATATTAAATTGCATTTGATCGAAACTGTTCGTGTCGGATCCTTATATTGTAATGACCTTAAGTTCCAAATTTCAAGTCATTCCGTTAATTGAAAAATGAGATATCGTGTACACAGACGCACATACACTTATACACACACACACACACACACACACACACACACACACACACACAACACACACACACACACACACACACCACACACACACACAACACACACACACAACACACACACACACACACACACACACACACACACACACACACACACACACCCACACACACACACACACACACACACCACACACCACACACACACACACCACACACACACACACACACACACACACCACACACACACACACACACACACACACACACACACACACACACACACACACACACACACACACACACACACACACACACACACACACACACATACAGACCAATACCCAAAAACCACTTTTTTGGACTCAGGGGACCTTGAAACGTATAGACATTAGGAAATTGAAGTACCTTAATTTTTTTCGGAAAGCAATACTTTCCTTTCCTATGGTAATAGGGCAAGGAAAGTAAAAATTCAAGCATAAGAAAATTCCTCATACAAACAAAATAATATATTACTAGATAATTTATTCAGATCTTTGTAGATCCATAAATTAATCGTGAAACAAGCTCGTAGCTAAAAAAATACTACATATAATTATAACTATGTACAACTTAACACTTATAAATAGAAATATGAATCTGAGTAAACTATTTCGTCACGACATGTTTTGGCTGCTAATGCCATTTACAAGTTTTGAGAAGATGGAATTAAATAGAGAATGCATTTATCCAAATGCTAATTAATATATAATTATTATTTAACGAAAATCCTTAATAAATGCTGTAAATCACCCCGAAGACTTCTGCTATTGCAGCCATTGACAAAAGGGTTAACAGCTAGATGGAAATTCGATGAGAACTACTATCCAAAAATGTTTTGAAAAGGGTACTTAGGTTTAAATTTTTATTCATATTCAAAAGTAGTTCTAAAGAAAAAAGACAACTTTAAGCTGCGTTAACACCGGAGTTGATAACACGAGTTATTAACAAAAAGTTGACTGAATCGTCAAAAGTTTCTCTTGACAAAATTGATAACTCATGTTTCTAACAGGAAATTCCTTGTTATTATCAATATAATTGACTCCCAAATGATTTCATTTAACGAGAGTATTCATATGATATAACAGCCGGAATAAGAAGAAAAAAAAATTTCCTTCAAATTTAAATTGAAACATGTGTGTGATCATTAACATAATGATCTTCATCTGGTCTAATGTAAATAAATTATAATGCGTTCACACCAGAGTTTAAAACAAAAGTTAATAACATTTTCTTTTGGCTGCTAGTTTTGTTATCAACAAAAGTTGATAACTTTGTCACGTGTTTTGTCTGCAGCTGTAGTTATTAGGGAACAGCTGTAGTTGTAGGGTAGGGATGCTGGGCGAGGGGGTTGCGGGGAATATAATAGCCTGTTATTAACAAAAGTTACCGACTCTCGATGGATAAAATAAATCTTGTTAATAACAAGGAATTTTCTGTTGAAAACACGTGTTATCAATGTTTTTCAAGAGAATTTTTTGTCGATTCAGTCAAGTTGACAACTTTTTGTTAATAACTCATGTTATCAACTCCGGTGTAAACGCAACTCAACATGATGTTATTAACTTATGTTATTAACATCAGTTGATAACAAAAATGTGTTATTAACTCCGGTGTAAATGCAGCTTAACTCTTCCATCTCCAGAGAGAATATAAGAAATAATTATATAGGTACTTTAAAATAATTTTTTTATACTTTGGATAACCAATTAACCATTGAGGGAAATTTCTATACAAAATCTAGTATCTATATCGAACATATGAATTTGTAGAGTGAGAAATCACTTCATTCCATCATACTGTCAAAACAAACATCGCTCGTGTCCTTAACATATTGATTTTGTATGTCACCTCATAATATCACAGCGGGACCTCATCACAAAGGAGTTGTATTCCTGAAAAAATTAGTACTCTTGTAAATGAGCAGGGTATCCAGTGAAAGAGAAGTTTGCTGTGTAGAGAGGGAGAAATTGAGGATGGAAAGAGTGGGAGTGAGAAATAGGTGATGATGAAGAGAGAGGGGATGGGAAAAAGAGTGAGTGACAGTGATGTACTCATTAAAATCTCCCCTCTAGTTGCTGCTGTCCTTTTATGACGATCTTCAACACCTTTCTGTCTGCGAATAACTTCAGCATCATTAATTCAAAGAATCCTTTCAGCTCAGATGACTGGCGCGCGTTTTAGAGCAGACAAACTAATACTGATATAGGCTGCATGTCAGATTTATGGACGGGTCCTATCCACTTGTTAGTAATCATTCACACCCTCAAATTGATGCTGATGAGGGGGACCAGGCGAGAGATTTCAACATACGTCGATATAGAAGAAGGAAATAGGTATAGAAATTGTGTCGCAACACACGGGCGCTGATGAAGGATTCTGTGTGCAAATTCGAGAGGGTATTGTGCACCATTGAACCCGAATTGTTATGGCATGCCTTCTTGAGCATATTGGAATCGTTTCGAACTATTCTCTGTATGATTTAATTTTTCTCTGCTTGTCTTTTGTTTTTGTGCCCCTCCTGAGGTGAAAAGAAGGGGAAAGTTGGAGGAATTTGATGAGGGTTACATATTCCAGGGTGATTATGAGTGATTGAGAATATCTTGAGAACATAATTATTGTATGAATTTAGTCAATGTGCCAAAATAGAATAAATGATATTTTTTGTTTTTTGTTATTTGTTCAGTAGATGAGAATACTACTTGCTTTACTTGAACATTTATATGCTTCACTTGAGAGCATCACATGCTTCTTAATTCTACATCCATCATTACTCATTTCCATAAATTTCCTTCCTGAGACATGGAAACCATATTTCTATCAAGCATATTCTACAGGATTCATATCCACTCTCAGATCGTAATTCCTTTAATAATCAATGTTGAAACCAATCTAAATGCTTGCATGATAAATGGAGTCATGACACTCATTTGCATCTTATATGCAGCGCAAAACACTAATTTGAATACGTCATACATCGCCTGTCTTGAGACAAGCTGAATGCTTTTTGCGCTAATTTTACCAGAACTTCCACGACATCAACTTCAAGGGGAAGATTTTGAGTAGTGCGGTTCACTGGATTAGGTAAGATTGCTATAATTTCTTCGCCATCTTGTTTTCCTCTTCCTCACTTCACCATCATCCTTTTCCTCTAGTTCTTATTTTCGAGCATTTTCCTTAACCTGTCTTCCTCGTTATTTGATTAGGTATTGTATGATTGGGACTAGATAGATATCCATATACACCACCCAGAAACAAGTTTCATTTGATATTTTCTTCAACCCCCATCAGCATTTCATAACCTTCTTCTCCCTATTCTCCTTTTTCTTATGCTCCTCCCCCCTAAACAATCCTTGTTCACCGTTCTAATCTATATTTTGGAGTTAAATGTATAGCTACCGACAATAATTAAACCCCTCAACGAAAATTTCTCTTCTCCTTTTCCACTTTGATTCTCCTTTTTCTTGAAGAAGGAATTTATAGTTCAATTAGGTTTCATTTTCTTGGGTTTCTTCTTTCTCTTCGTCCCTACTCAATTTTCGTGTTTCCTCCTTTCCATTTCCTCTTTTTGAAATATTTCTCTATTATTATTAGCGTATGGCTTTGAATGGTGGGGAGACCCAAGGGTAGTTCCACCTCGCCGTATATAGTCCAAAGTTCCCTAATAAGAAACAGGACACTAAGGTTATAGTGAGCACAATACTTTAAATTTACACTCTTCACTTAGGAATAGAGTTAATTTTGATGTTGAAAAGTCCAAACATATACAAAACCGGAACAAAACACAAAACCACTAAGCCAAATTTAGAAAATATTGAATTTAGACAATAAATATTTCTCTACTGTTGTGTGATGCATCAGAAGATGGGAAAATTTTATTTCCATGTTTTCCTTCCCCCTCTCCAGCCATTTTCTTTATTACTTTTTCTCATTGTCAACTCTTACGCCTCCTTCTGTCTCCTCCTGTGTTGTCATCCTCCTTTGATTTCATCTTCTCCTTTCCCCTTCTTTATCTGTTTTTCGTCTCCTTCACTTATTCTTTTCTTTTTGTTTCATCCACCACATGATCTCCTTTTCTCATTTCTCTGTCTCCTCTCTTATTGCTCTACTCCTCAACCATCGACCATCTTCTTCTCCCACTCATCCTCCTTCTCCTCTGCTTACTCCACCACTTACTCCACCTCCTCATTAATCCCTTCCTACTACACTTTCAACATCATTTGCCAATGCAAATTATTCAGAGGTCTCGGTTAGTTTTCAGCGACTTCCTTCCGAAATACACCCCTCCCCCACCACTTATTCCGCTCTCATCACCCTCCCCCCTACACAACAACTTCCGAGCTAGGAATGTTGATGGCAGTGACATCTCGCCAGGGCACATCTCGCCTGTCACAATTCAGTTATGACAAGTGGAGGTTAGCTGTGAGCTGTGAGCCGTAAGTCGCGCCTCAACCGTTTCTTAGACGGTTCCGCTCGTCATATATTTGTAAATTAATTTAGGGAGGGTATGCCTAATGTATGTTGGTTGTCACTCATCCCATGCGCGAGAGAGACATCAAATACGATTGTGAGTGAGAGATATCAGATGAGAATCACGTTATAAATATGGTTCTCAATATATTCGACTGAAAAGAAGATCACGATAACTTTGTTCTCAAATATTGATGCGAGAGTTTTGTCGAATCCAAAATGAAATTTATTGCCAATTTAGAATATTCAAGACATATGAATTATGAAGATAGAAACTCTTCATAATATGACATTATGATGAGAAATATGAATGTACATAATTATCCATTCATATTTCACTTAAATAAGATAAAATATAAAATTTAGGTATCACCAGCAAAAAGAAACTCTTTGTCCGCTGGTGAGAGTTGCAAAACAGTAGAATAAATTAAAACATAAGATTTCGAGATTATGCTGAAAAATCAGTTACAAATTTTACTAATAATTAAAGTAGAAACTTCAGAACAGTAGAAAAATCAACAAATATTGTGCAGAGAAAACACTATAAAATAAAAATAAAGGAAATTGAATTGAATTAATATTAAATTATTCCACAGTTATTGTCTCCACTTTTACCCATTTCGGAGTTCAAAATATCAAGTTTGATTGCATGATACATTTTCCATTGCGAAATCCACTCACAGTTCCACAATAACATTTTCGCTGATAAGGACATAGATTTGATATTCCCAAGTTTAATGTGAATGGTGAATGTAATAAAATTGAGAAATATATGGATGATCTCAAAAAGAAACTAGACAAATATAATCAGTAAAACACAGATACTTTAGTGAAAAAATACCACAGTTATGTGGTTATAGCATCAGTTAACAAAGTTATAATTGCAATGATTGTAGCAGGACTTCCTATTGTATATAGGATGGTGTTTATAGGAAATCCTGATAGTAGTCAAACTCCGTAGTGGAGAAGACTCCTTGAAGAAGAAGAAGAAGATTTACGAACAAACAGTTGTGCATGGTTCATTCCTTGGTGAAGAAGATTTAACAATTTAATATTACATCAGAATTATTAAGAAATTGAGTGATTGATATTATTATTCAAATAATCAATAGTAATTTTGATATTTGACTAGTTTCTTTTCAAGATCATCCACATATTTTTCAAAATTTTGCAAAATTACTCAAAAATTTCCAATTTGTAGAGATTTTAGTGACTTTTTTGTTTTTAACTAGTTGCAAATATCAAAATTCAAAATGTTTAATTTAGTCATTAGTTTTGAAGTGGAAATTGGACTTTTTGAAGTAAAAAGTTGAATCTTAACCTCATTCTTTTTTGAAACTTCTATTTTGTAAAAATATGGAAGAAGACAGTTTTGGGCTGTTGTCCTCTCCCAATCATATTATATATTATGAAAAAAGAAGAAAAATAAAAATCTCAGTACCCTTTTTGAATTATTGAAAATGGCATAAATGTCCGAAACATGTTGTGATTAAATAATTCAAAAAAGGTACTGAGATTTTTCTTTTTCTTTCTATTTTTATTACAAGTAGCCCTATACAGAAAAGAGATATATATTATAATTATGATTTGTGGTTGGGAATGAAATAAATAAATAAATGTCGAAGTGATTTTCTTTCCATGAGTTTCCTATTGAGTTGAAATTTCCATCCAGCCTTTCCAAAATTCGAATTCTTATTTTTTTAAACAATTCACTTATATGCGCTACTTAGTTCAAATCAATAAAACTTACCCTTTCATTAAAAACGTTAAAACATTTCAACGACTAGTTTCGACCATTGGTCATTTTCAAGTTGGGTACTACAAGTTTCTATATTGTTCTTATTTTTGTGAATTTCGATCACAATTATTACAAGACTACAAGACTGCCCTACTGGAGAACTTAGAGACTCTCCTCCTCTCTCTTCATATTATCCTCCTCCAAAATCCCTGTTTGACATTTCATCCTCTCCCTCTCTCCCTTCTAATCTCCATCTTCCCCTCCTCCATCAATTTTCCATCCTCTTCTATTACACTACACTTATGTAACCTCCAAGTTGATAACACGCAGCGCAAACTTTGATTATTGTGTGTCGCTTTCCTCCTTTCAGCGTCTTATGTCCAATAATCTCTCTGGTGGCATCCCTATCTCTATCTCTATTATCATCTCCATCTCTATAATCATCTCTATCCCTATCTCTATCTCTATCTCTATCTCTATCTCTATCTCTATCTCTATCTCTATCTCTATCTCTATCTCTATCTCCATCTCCATCTCAATCTCTATCTCTATCTCTATCTCTATCTCTATCTCTATCTCTATCTCTATCTCTATCTCTATCTCTATCTCTATCTCTATCTCTATCTCTATCTCCATCTCTATCTCTATACCCATCTCTTTCTCCATTCTATCACCATCTCTATGTCTCAACTTATCGGTAGCATCCACAATCTCAACCGAATATTACTGCAGAGCAGCATGTTGCAGTGTGATTGACACTTTTGCTGTCGCAGTCGGCCGACCACAACTAATTCTGCAACTTGCTGTCATCAGTTGTTGCTGCAAGCCAACAAAGTGTCACAATGCGTATTCGGTTGTGTGTCTCTCGCATTTGTGCTGACTCATACAATATCCTCTCACAAATTATCAAGTTCCATCATTCCATATGCTCTAGTCTATTCTACAATAATATGATAATACATTGTAGATATGGAGATCATAGTCATGGATTAATGAAATTTTTGTTTTTCAGTTACATTTTCCTCAAATGTGAAATTCTAACCTTATCTTGGATTTTGTCACCTATAAATTTGTAAGAAAAATAGCACAAGGAAATTTTTGTTTTTCAGTTACATTTCCCTCAAATGTGAAATTCTAACCTTATCTCGGACTTTGTCTCCTATAAATTTGTAAGAAAAATAGCACAAGGAAATTTTTGTTTTTCAGTTACATTTTCCTCAAATGTGAAATTCTAACCTTATCTTGGACTTTGTCACCTATAAATTTGGAAGAAGAATAGCACAAGGACTATCTTATTATTTTATCTTCCAATGTAATTACATTAGCGTCATTTGCATTGTAGATAAATAAATAAAAATTCTTTTCACTCTAGTCTGGTCTACAATAGTATGCTTTATTTCTGGGATCATTCTAATCAAATTAATGTGGGCGAGTAGGCGATTGAAGCAGCGCACCATAACATCATAGTGACCCAATATATTGATAAGACGTATAAATAGAAATAAAAATAAAAATCTCAGTACCCTTTTTTGAATTATTTTATCACAACATGCTCCAACATTGATGCCATTTTCAAGTCTTGAAAATGGCAACCATGTTGGAACATGTTGTGTTGAAAATAATTCAAAAAAAGGTACTGAGATTTACATTTATATATATATATATATATATATATATATATATATATATATATATAATATATATATATATATATATATATAATATATATATATATATATATATATATGTATATATATATATATATTATTATATTCCTTATTTGAGGATAATATCTTCAGTGAGAAAAATAATTAAATTATTGTCCTTAACTATGATCTCCATATCTTCAATATATCACTATTTTAGTCCATATCTACAATATATATTTTTTCTCAAATAGCTTATTTGAAAAAGCACGTCTTATAATCTCTTTTCTGTATAGGGCTATATATATATATAATATATATATATATATATAATATATATATATATATATATATTTCAAGTAGCCCTATACAGAAAAGAGATGGTAAGACGTGCTTTTTCAAATAAGCTATTTGAGAAAAAATATATATTGTAGTTATGGACTAAAATGGTGATATATTGAAGATATGGAGATCATAGTTATGGACAATTTAATTTTTTTTTCACTGAAGATATTATCTTCAAATAAGGAGTATTGATTCCAAGGGAACTGAAAGTAATGGTCTAACCAGTTGAGATTTTTCCTAAGATAATCATTATTATCAACTGAATTATACACTTTCAAGGTTTCACTCTGAGGATTTGTCAACTGACAAGAAATCTACATCAACTTTACAACTGAAGAGAGACAACAAATAACAAAATTAATGGAAATATCCTATTTCATAGAGATTGAATCATTTTCCTTTTTTTTTTTATTTTCAAGTCATTTATTCATTCCAAACACATTTGTATTTCAAATTCTCTATTCATTTCAAACACACTTTCAATTTCGAAATCCACTCACAGTTCCACAATAACATTTTCGCTGATAAGGACATAGATTGATATTCCCAAGTTTAATGTGAATGGTGAATGTAATAAAATTGAGAAATATATGGATGATCTCAAAAAGAAACTAGACAAATATAATCAGTAAAACACAGATACTTTAGTGAAAAAATACCACAGTTATGTGGTTATAGCATCAGTTAACAAAGTTATAATTGCAATGATTGTAGCAGGACTTCCTATTGTATATAGGATGGTGTTTATAGGAAATCCTGATAGTAGTCAAACTCCGTAGTGGAGAAGACTCCTTGAAGAAGAAGAAGAAGATTTACGAACAAACAGTTGTGCATGGTTCATTCCTTGGTGAAGAAGATTTAACAATTTATTATATTACATCAGAATTATTAAGAAATTGAGTGATTGATATTATTCGAATAATCAAAAGTAATTTTGATATTTGACTAGTTTCTTTTCAAGATCATCCATATATTGTTCAAAATTTTGCAAAAGTACTCAAAAATTTCCAATTTGTAGAGATTTTAGTGATTTTTTTTTTGTTTTTAATTAGTTGCAAATATCAAAATTCAAAATGTTTAATTTAGTCATTAGTTTTGAAGTGGAAATTGGACTTTTTGAGGTAAAAAGTTGAATCTTAATCTCATTCTATTTTGAAACTTCTATTTTGTAAAATATGGAAGAAGACAGTTTTGGGCTGTTATCCTCTCCCAATCATATTATATATTATAGAAAAAAGAAAAATAAAAATCTCAGTACCCTTTTTGAATTATTGAAAATGGCATCAATGTCCGAAACATGTTGTGATTAAATAATTCAAAAAGGGTACTGAGATTTTTATTTTTCTTTCTATTTTTATTACAAGTAGCCCTATACAGAAAAGACATATATATTATAATTATGATTTGTGTTTGTGAATGAAATAAATGAATAAATGTTGGAGTGATTTTCTTTCCATGAGTTTCCTATTGAGTTGAGATTTCCATCCAGCTTTTCAAAAATTCGAATTCTTATTTTTTTAAACAATTCACTTATATGCGCTACTTAGTTCAAATCAATAAAAACTTACCCTTTCATTAAAAACGTTAAAACATTTCAACGACTAGTTTCGAACATTGGTCATTTCAAGTTGGGTACTACAAGTGTTTATATTGTTCTTATTTTTGTGTATATCGATCACAATTATTACAAGACTACAAGACTGCCCTACTGGAGAACTTAGAGACTCTCCTCCTCTCTCTTCATATTATCCTCCTCCAAAATCCCTGTTCGACATTTTATCCTCTCCCTCTCTCCCTTCTAATCTCCATCTTCCCCTCCTCCATAAATTTCCCATCCTCTTCTATTACACTACACTTATGTAACCTCCAGGTTGATAACACGCAGCGCAAACTTTGATTCTTGTGTGTCGCCTTCCTCCTTTCAGCGTCTTATGTCCAATAATCTCTCTGGTGGCATCCCTATCTCTATCTCTATTATCATCTCCATCTCTATAATCATCTCTATCCCTATCTCTATTTCCATCTCTGAATCTTTCTCCATCTGCATCTCCATCTCAATCTCTATCTCTATCTCTATCTCTATCTCTATCTCAATCTCCATCTCAATCTCTATCTCTATCTCTATCTCTATCTCTATCTCTATCTCTATCTCTATCTCTATCTCTATCTCTATCTCTATCTCTATCTCTATCTCTATCTCCATCTCCATCTCTATACCCATCTCTTTCTCCATTTCTATCACCATCTCTATATCTCATCTTATCGGTAGCATCCACAATCTCAACCGAATATTACTGCAGAGCAGCATGTTGCAGTGTGATTGACACTTTTGCTGTCGCAGTCGGCCGGCCACAACTAATTCTGCAACTTGCTGTCATCAGTTGTTGCTGCAAGCCAACAAAGTGTCACAATGCGTATTCGGTTGTGTGTCTCTCGCATTTGTGCTGACTCATACAATATCCTCTCACAAATTATCAAGTTCCATCATTCCATATGCTCTAGTCTATTCTACAATAATATGATAATACATTGTAGATATGGAGATCATAGTCATGGATTAATGAAATTTTCGTTTTTCAGTTACATTTTCCTCAAATGTGAAATTCTAACCTTATCTTGGATTTTGTCACCTATAAATTTGTAAGAAAAATAGCACAAGGAAATTTTTGTTTTTCAGTTACATTTCCCTCAAATGTGAAATTCTAACCTATCTCGGACTTTGTCTCCTATAAATTTGTAAGAAAAATAGCACAAGGAAATTTTTGTTTTTCAGTTACATTTTCCTCAAATGTGAAATTCTAACCTTATCTTGGACTTTGTCACCTATAAATTTGGAAGAAGAATAGCACAAGGACTATCTTATTATTTTATCTTCCAATGTAATTACATTAGCGTCATTTGCATTGTAGATAAATAAATAAAAATTCTTTTCACTCTAGTCTGGTCAACAATAGTATGCTTTATTTCTGGGATCATTCTAATCAAATTAATGTGGGCGAGTAGGCGATTGAAGCAGCGCACCATAACATCATAGTGACCCAATATATTGATAAGACGTATAAATAGAAATAAAAATAAAAATCTCAGTACCCTTTTTTGAATTATTTTATCACAACATGCTCCAACATTGATGCCATTTTCAAGTCTTGAAAATGGCAACCATGTTGGAACATGTTGTGTTGAAAATAATTCAAAAAAAGGTACTGAGATTTACATTTATATATATATATATATATATATCTATATATATATATATATTATATATATATATATATATATATATATATATATATATATATATATATATATATATATATATATATATATATTATATTATATTCCTTATTGAGGATAATATCTTCAGTGAGAAAAATAATTAAATTATTGTCCTTAACTATGATCTCCATATCTTCAATATATCACTATTTTAGTCCATATCTACAATATATATTTTTTCTCAAATAGCTTATTTGAAAAGCACGTCTTATAATCTCTTTTCTGTATAGGGCTATATATATATATATATATATATATATATATATATATATATTATATATATATATATATTTCAAGTAGCCCTATACAGAAAAGAGATTGTAAGACGTGCTGTTTCAAATAAGCTATTTGAGAAAATATATATTGTAGTTATGGACTAAAATGGTGATATATTGAAGATATGGAGATCATAGTTATGGACAATTTAATTTTTTTTTCACTGAAGATATTATCTTCAAATAAGGAGTATTGATTCAAGGGAACTGAAAGTAATGGTCTAACCAGTTGAGATTTTTCCTAAGATAATCATTATTATCAACTGAATTATACACTTTCAAGGTTTCACTCTGAGGATTTGTCAACTGACAAGAAATCTACATCAACTTTACAACTGAAGAGAGACAACAAATAACAAAATTAATGGAAATATCCTATTTCAATAGAGATTGAATCATTTTCCTTTTTTATTTTCAAGTCATTTATTCATTCCAAACACATTTGTATTTCAAATTCTCTATTCATTTCAAACACACTTTCAATTTCAATCCATTCATATATTACAAACACACACATAAAATTTCATGATTCGTAGTAGAGCTTCAATATCAAAAACTAGTGGTGTTCCCCCCTTCATCGCATTTTTTGATGAATACAACAAAGCTATCATGAAAAATGAGAATTTCTCGGAAGGAAGTTCCATCTAGTGACCAGGAGACTCGAGTCTTGGATGGTTGACAATAATTGGGGCTTTCCCAGCGGAGCTTTTCCAGATATAAAAAGGTGTTTTCCACTTGAGCAGCGATACAAATTAAATGCAAACATCTGTCAGATTTTCTCGGGTCTGTTATTTCGATGGTTGTGTCAAAGCTTCTTACGTCATCTCGATTCCCCTCCTCATTTATTCAGTCTGTGCACACAAATTTCCACGAATATCGTAATTTTCGGTCGTGAAAATGATCTCCTTCGCTATTTTCCTTCCCTCTGATCTTCTTTCTCGCACCACCTCCCTAATTTGCAACGTGATTTGGAGATGAGATAAAAATTGTGAAAACCTCCAATTTGTGTGCTACCATATCAAACAAACATTAGAGCCTAATTTCTAGCAAGAATGAGATTGAAAGCAGCTACAACGTTTTTTGTCTCAATTCCAATTTTCTATTCGAAAAGAATGAGAATTCAAGTTTTAACAGTGGAACTTCAATGTGCGATTCAGTGCTTTCAATTTTCTTTTCGCATACTTGACTGAATAAAGACTCGTTTTATGGTTTTACCTTGAGAAGCTAAATTTCTACTTCCTATTCTATGCAATTGAAGAAAATTCTCCTATTAGAGGTCCTTCAATCCTAGATTATGATACTCATATTTCGCATTGACTAGAATCCTTGATTAATCACGAGGTTTCATTTTTTTCTCCAGTGTCATTCGTATGAGTTCTTCTCATAATTTTCAAGGAATTCACGTTTCTGAAGGGCTTTCCAATTTCTATTGATATTCCTTGTCACTCCCAGCAAGTGATGAATATCTGTTGTCCTTATTTATTTCTTGAAAAATGATATGTTTTTAATAATAATCCATAATTCATCATCGGTTCAATGACTCATCAATTTTTCAAAATAATTGGGAGAGAATCGACAGGTAGGCCTACAGCTCAAAACTGTTTCTACCTTGAATTCGGATTCAAATACTAATCCAGAAAGTAGTTTATATATTCCTCCACTTTATTTCCAATTTTCTAAGCAAACACTTGAAAACAAGAAATATTTAATTTATGAATTAATTTGCTTGGCGAATTAATTCATTCAATTGGATGCTTCATGTGATTTTATAGCAGAATGACGACATGTGCTTTAGAGAAAAGAGCAACATTCGACTTGATATACTTATGTGAGATGAAGTAAGTTCTATATGAGCCTCAAATTATTGGTGGTTGATCTAACCAAGATCATTAAATTTGTGATCAACTTCATTCTGTATAATGAATTTTCATTTTCAAATGTGTACCTCATGACCAATAACTGTACTACTAGCTATCGATCAACAAAACAACCTATAAAATCTTTCAAACATTAAAGCATGAACCTTGTGCCAAAATTTATTCATTTTTTTCGAAATTATAACTTTTTTCCAAGATAATATTTTATTAGAGTGCTGGATTAACGTTGTGATTTTCTCTCGGTATCGGAGTAATTTCATGATGTCATTCCGCACATTACGTAATTAAATTCTGATATTTCCTCTATTGTTTTCAAACGTTTTCCTAGAGTACTTAGAATTGTTGTAAACGCAAAATCATCATAAAAAATCAGTTGAACGTCCATTCTGTTGCTGAGTCTTCTACTCTGATCGAGGGAATTTTCCTGTATTCTGTCTTTGTTAGTTGTATTCCTTTCTCGTTCTATTGAGGGAAATTATTGTCGTCTTCACCACGTCCTTTGTAATTTGGTATTTTTTAATGCATAATAGTACCAGCCCTGATACCTATTTTTGAGCCTGGTTCGGTCGACTTGGAGACCTGAACAAGAGACCGCTTTTATATTCTGTAGAGTACAGACATGTTTTCTGAGCTTAATTATTTATTGGCCTGATTGAATAATGTTTTTTCCAGACAGTTTTTTATTCTCTCCTGGAGACTAAAATTATATTATTGGGAATCACTTATCCCATCAGTTTGAAATCGCTAATCTTTATATTAAATTATTAATGGCATAGTTAATTTCCATTCAGAGCGGTTGACTGCTGCACTTTATTATTATTGTAGGCTATGGATTAGTGACAGTCGAAAACCCATTTAAGGGTTTTTTTGTGTGTATGTGTGTATTCTTGAATACTCATTCGAGGATCGTGCTGTAAATATGCCTTGCTGTCAAACGAGGGCTTACGAATTCGCCGAGCGAGATGGCCGGTGATATCGGACATCTGACATTGCCGTGCGGGGCTGGAAGACAATCTTCGATCTGACGCCACTAGCCCGATGCCTGGAGGCCATCACCCTTCATCCTCACTCATCACCCTTTGGACACCGGACTCGAGGACGTCAGATCTTAGATAAGTACTTGATACCCCCACTACAATATCAGATGTGCCCCGTAAATTTGGTCTCTTAAAGACATGAATATTTGGTCTCTTAAAGACGTATTATATTTGGTCTCTTAAAGACGTATTATACTTGGTCTCTTAAAGACAGATATTGATTATTCGATTATCCATGTAAAGATGTATTTTGTAATATTCTCTATTTTATTCTCATTATTATAAGAGCAGTCAGTCAACCGCATATCTATGTTTTTAATTCCAAGTCCCTCAAACCATTAGAATTAGGATCACATTATTGATCAGATAAAAATCCGCAGATCTCAGGGTCTAGCACAATTTCAACAACTAAGCCTTCTCCGACAAAATCATTTGTCACCAGGAGATCGTTTCAACCCATTAATTAATTCAATCGAAAGTATTTTTAAATCCGTTCGCAATACGGCGTAATAGCACGTCTCCTAATAGCCGAGTTGTCATTGAGAAAGGTTCGCGAATGAGATGAGATGGAAGAGGCTCTAAAAGCCGAAATGTGATGAGGAGAGAAGAAGATGGAGAAGAAGAAGAAGAAAAAGAGGTGAGGCAGAAGAAGATTTGTTATGAAGAGAGGAGAGGAGTAAAGTGCTTCCTAGCCTGTTAAGAGCTAAGCCTATTATGGAGTAGCATCATAGAGGCAGAGTTGTTTAACGAGAGAGATCACACACAATTAGCTGTCCATCAGCTTATACTAACTTATATGTGAACGTGTGTGTGAGTGGAGCTGCAAATGTTGTAAGTGAAACATAGAAAACAGAGTTTGGAGCCCATTGAATGGAATCAGTTTCAATAATTGGTATAGGAGCTTGCGGTGGCTTGAATTTGGGTTGAAGAACATTGTTATTCTGGTCTCAAAGCTATTATATAGAGAATTTTACCGTTAAATTTCAATGATTCATATTGTTTTCGTATTATATAATTTGTTTCGGAGTATTGTGAGCTCTCATGGAGAATATATCTCTTGAGGAGACACCAGTTATAAGTTACCTGTTGAGATACTAAGAGAATTAATTATACAGAAGAAGAGATACAAGTTCGATAGCCTCTCAGATGAGTTTTCTTGTGGTTCCACTTGGTAAATATTAATCCTTGATTTTTTTCTGAAACTGTACTATAGTAGGTTTTTTATGAAGTACAGTATCATTACATGAAAATATCTTATAATGGAAAATGATTGGCATACAAACTGATACAGGGAAAAGTACCATAGAGAAACAATAGCATGAGTAGATATGGTATAGGGCGTTTATGTTGCAACTTTTACTGTTATCTCAAGCCGATAGTCCACGTAGTTATTTCCCGTGAAGCTGTGAGACGCTGGTAGTCTCTCATATTGTGCCGTTCATACACTCATACCCCAACAAAACAGTAAAAACTGACAGTAATCGATAATAATCGGCTTGAGATAACAGTAAAAATTTCGACATAAACGCCCTATACCATGGGATATCAACTTACGCTATTGTTTATCTATGATAATACCAATTATAAGAATTATAATTTATAACAATCATTTGAAATTTTCAGTTCAGTCATTAGTTTTGGAATGAAAATTGGTCTTTCAAGAGCAAAGTTATATCATAACTTCATTCTTTTCTCGAAACTTTTATACAACAAAATTGGGAGGGAGACAGTATTGGGCTATGTCTTCTCCCAATCATATTATATTGTAATAATGATTGGAGATTGTCAATGAAATAAATAAATACATGACCTACTCCAATAGTTTCAAGAGTATTAGCTAATACGATATTCGAATTCATGTTAAAATTCATTACCCATGATGGATTCTTGTGATTATGGTATTTTCCTTGTTTTATATACTTTGTACGGGTCAATTGATATAATTAGGTTCGTTCATTTGCAATAAGAACAGAGATAAAGCAATGTGATACAGTAAGTATGATGAACATTATTTGAACAATCTTGGTTTTTGTATTCAATACCATTTCTTAGTTTTGATGCCCTAGGTTCATAGGGCAAACTGCATAAGAAGCCTTATAGCCTTAAAGCCCTATATAAGAAGCCTTAAAGCCTTCGGCTTTATAATTTAATATGCACTGATTTCAATGTTATGTTAATGTTACATTGAAAATAGATCTTTGCAATTCAAAGGTTTTGGTATACATATCTCTTCAAATGAAATCACTAAACCAGTTACACCGATAATGATAATGCAGTGATAATATTGTAACTGATATTCATAAGAGCAGATGTGTTACCCAAGTTATCGATTCACATAATGTCAAATCATCATTAGCATAGATAAACAATAGCGTGAGTAGATATCCCATGGTATAGGGCGTTTATATAGTGTCACAAAGTAAAATTGTGACGAGAAAATAATAAATAATATTATTGAAAGACGCTCGGCTATCAGCAATGCTAGCCGACCGCGGAGATAAGGAAGGTACCGATGGCGCACCATCTTCCGCGCATCGAGACGATTTCCACCGCCTCTGGCGGCGGCTCAACTCCATCCCCTCCACTTTGGGGGAGTATTTAAAGGCCGGACGAGCCCCAGACCACAGCATTCCGCTCACAACCTTCCTGCTCCTGGTCCCTAACCTTCCATCTCCCTAGGGCACAGCGGACCGTTGTCTGCCGTCCCTGTCCTCCCATCTACCTAGGGCACAGCGGACCGTTGTCTGCCGTCCCTGTCCTCCCATATACCTAGGGCACAGCGGACCGTTGTCTGCCGTCCCTGTCCTCCCATATACCTAGGGCACAGCGGACCGTTGTCTGCCGTCCCTGACCTCCCATCACCCTAGGGCACAGCGGACCGTGTCTGCCGTCCCTGTCCTCCCATTTCCCCAGGGCACAGCGGACCGTTGTCTGCCGTCCCTGACCTCCCATTCCCCCAGGGCACAGCGGACCGTTGTCTGCCGTCCCTGTCCTCCCAACTCCCTAGGGCACAGCGGACCGTTGTCTGCCGTCCCTGTCCTCCCATTTCCCCAGGGCACAGCGGACCGTTGTCTGCCGTCCCTGACCTCCCATCTCCCTAGGGCACAGCGGACCGTTGTCTGCCGTCCCTGTCCTCCCATTTCCCCAGGGCACAGCGGACCGTTGTCTGCCGTCCCTGTCCTCCCATTCCCCCAGGGCACAGCGGACCGTTGTCTGCCGTCCCTGACCTCCCATTCCCCCAGGGCACAGCGGACCGTTGTCTGCCGTCCCTGTCCTCCCAACTCCCTAGGGCACAGCGGACCGTTGTCTGCCGTCCCTGTCCTCCCATTCCCCCAGGGCACAGCGGACCGTTGTCTGCCGTCCCTATTCTTCCTTCTCCCCAGGGCACAGCGGACCGTTGTCTGCCGTCCCTATTCTTTCCATCCCCTCAGGGCACAGCGGACCGTTGTCTGCCGTCCCTATTCTTCCTTCTCCCCAGGGCACAGCGGACCGTTGTCTGCCGTCCCTATTCTTCCTTCTCCCCAGGGCACAGCGGACCGTTGTCTGCCGTCCCTATCCTTTCTGTCCTTCCTTTTCCTACTCCACTGGAGCGGAACCGAGGCCGTAAGGCCGATACAAATTACATCAAAGTGGTGTCATCAGAGAAGAGAGCGACCTTCACGCCGTCAGAAGCACCAGGAGGTGCTGTTCACGCCAGCTGAGGATCAAAGAAGAAGGAAGAGGAACTTCGACTTGCCTCCTTTCCCCGCCCACATTACGACTGAGCGAAGTCATCCAGGAGCAACACCTGGGTATCAATCACCCACCTCTGAAGCTACTCAGGGTGTACGTGATAGATTGGCGCCCAACGTGGGGCACGAGGCAACAAAGTAAGAATCATGAGTGAACAGGGAGAGTCTGATTCAGATGCTCAACACCAGGAGCTGACAGAGGATCAGTCGGTCGAGGACATAAACCCCGAGGTGATAGCCGACCCCAGAGTTTCCTGGATCTATAAATTGAAAAAGGAAGAAGCATTCAATCTTCTACAAGATTGGGGCATAGTGTCATCTGGAACACTTGCTGAGTTGAGAAGGTTGTTAGTAGAACAACATAAGAAGATGGCTGTACGTTTTCCCAGCCCAAGACCTGGAAAAGTGAGCAGAAGCATTGAGGAATCCGGACACTCAGCAACTGGTACACATGCTGAAGTTGGAACCAACATTCACACAAACCCCCTCATGGACCCAGGGGCAGTATGTGACAAAGTAAGAAGCTGGAGACTGTCATTCGATGGCCAATCAGATGCTCCCAGCTTCTTAGAAAGGCTAGACGAGCTACAACAAGCTTATGGGCTCACTGGCAACCAACTACTAGTCGCGCTACCTGAATTACTAGTTGGTAAAGCTACCCTATGGATGCGTAATCGTCGTGACCAGTGGAAATCATGGGACAATTTTGTGACAGATTTCAGATCACGCTACTACCCACTTACCTATGAGGAGGACCTCGAGACTCTAATTCAGGCAAGGAAGCAAAAGAAGGTGAATCGTTTGACGAATTTCTCGAAGATGTACTGACACTCATGAGGCGTCGAGGAGGTTTTACAGACGAGAATAGATTACAGAGAGTGTATAAGAATCTCCTCCCACGGTACAAATTGTATATTCGGCAATCACATGTTCATAGTATCAACGAATTGGAAAAATTCGCGAGGGAGTATGAACAAATAAAAGCAGAGGAGAAACAGAATAGACAGAATTCGAGAGTTCACATGATTGAGGACACGAAAAAGATTACAAGGCTCAAGGTTGAGACAGTTATAACCCCTACTAGTAACAGACCATCTCTTAGTGAGTCTGAACCCATGTGTGGGCAATACAAGAGACCGGGGCACTGGAGATCAAACTGTCCCGAAATCCTGCCATGTAAAAGGTGCGGAAAGAGAGCACTGGAATGTACCTGTGATGAGCAAAAGGAGAATAAGATTCCAAACAATACAGCTGTGATGCGAATGGCACAAAGGATTCCTGTGATTGAAGAGTCATCAAGGGACAACAGACTATTCATCACCGTGACAATCGGCGGTAAAAAGTGTCGGGCATTGCTAGATACTGGCGCTGAAGCTAATTATATAAGTAACGAGGTCTATGAAGTCCTCCAGAAAATAGGGATGATACGGAAAGAACCAGCACGTCACCAAGCAATATTAGCTGATGGACGGTCAACCCCGTTAAATGGGAAAGTGACTACTAATGTGACCATAGAACAAATCACAGTTCCACTAGTGGTGTCTATACTGGATGGACTTGGACAAGAGTTGCTATTAGGCATGGAATTTATGCGTGAAAACAGGGTGAATATTCACACATTCACGAGAGAGGTAGAGTGGGATCCTCCCCAACTGAATCCTACAAGTCCGCTAATAATGTCGCAATCTCTCTTATTGGGGACTAAGACAACAGCAGTCCCAACAATATCAGCTGTACAATCCGAATCTCAGGACAACAAGGATCGCAACAAAAGGATATTCATGCAGTTTGGTTTGAACAGAGTCGAACCCAATGCCTTGATTGATAGAAAGGCAGAGATGTCATATATTCCAAGGCAAGAATCCTGGGGCAACATTGTGATGGATCACAGGGATGAGATGACTGAGTATGAACGGCAGGCCACAATTCATGCCCCAGCCACCAATACAAGTGGTAGCTCCGAGAGTGATGTGGAGGAGTCAATACCCTCCTCAACTGAAATGGATGTGGAAGAGCAAACGCAGCCTTCAACTACTAATGAAGTAGTCCCACCGTCCCAGGAACCCAGACCAGGCCCCTCTCGAAATAAGGATCCAGTGATGTGCCACCGCAACACAACATCAGGCAAGCGCAAACGGGCTGGCAAGCCACGCATAAAAGTCCAATTTCCAGATGGACGGTGTAAATGTGTGCCCATGGACCAGGCATAGATGTTGCTCATAGTGAGTGGCATACACCTCTAGAGGTGATGCCTGGGAGGTGTACACCTCTTAAGGTGATGCCTAGATGGCTCACGCCTTTTAAGGTGGTGCCATAGAGGGCTCCGAACACCCCCCCCCCAAGTAGGAGTGGGGTGTCACAAAGTAAAATTGTGACGAGAAAATAATAAATAATATTATTGAAAGACGCTCGGCTATCAGCAATGCTAGCCGACCGCGGAGATAAGGAAGGTACCGATGGCGCACCATCTTCCGCGCATCGAGACGATTTCCACCGCCTCTGGCGGCGGCTCAACTCCATCCCCTCCACTTTGGGGGAGTATTTAAAGGCCGGACGAGCCCCAGACCACAGCATTCCGCTCACAACCTTCCTGCTCCTGGTACAGCGGCCCGTTGGCTGCCGTACGTCCCTAACCTTCCATCTCCCTAGGGCACAGCGGACCGTTGTCTGCCGTCCCTGTCCTCCCATCTACCTAGGGCACAGCGGACCGTTGTCTGCCGTCCCTGTCCTCCCATATACCTAGGGCACAGCGGACCGTTGTCTGCCGTCCCTGTCCTCCCATATACCTAGGGCACAGCGGACCGTTGTCTGCCGTCCTGTCCTCCCATTTCCCCAGGGCACAGCGGACCGTTGTCTGCCGTCCCTGTCCTCCCATTTCCCCAGGGCACAGCGGACCGTTGTCTGCCGTCCCTGACCTCCGAATGAGAGTGAATGGAAGAGGCTCTAAAAGCCGAAATGTGACGAGGAGAGAAGAAGAAGGAGGAGAAGAAGAAGAAGAAGAAGAAGAAGAAGAAGAAGAAGAAGAAGAAGAAGAAGAAGAAGAAGAAGAAGAAGAAGAAGAAGAAGAAGAAGAAGAAAAGAAGAGGAAGAAGAGAAAGAAGAAGAAGAAGAAGAAGAAAAAGAGGAGAGGCAGAAGAAGAGTTGTTAGAAGAGATGAGAGGAGTAAAGTGCTTACTAGCCTGTTAAGAGCTAAGCCTATTATGGAGTAGCATTATAGAGGCAGAGTTGTTTAACGAGAGAGATCACACACAATTAGCTGTCCATCAGCTTATACTTATATGTGAACGTGTGTGTGAGTGGAGCTGCAAATGTATGTAAGTGAAACATAGAAAACAGAATTTGAACCCATTGAATGGAATCAAAGTTTCAATAATTGGTACAGGAGCTTGCGGTGGCTTGAATTTGGATTGAAGAACATTTTTATTTTGGTCTCAAAGCTATTGTATAGAGAATTTTACCGATAAATTTCAATGATTCATATTGTTTTCGTATTATATAATTTGTTTCGGAGTATTATGAGCTCTCATGGAGAATATATCTCTTGAGGGGACACCAGTTATAAGTTACCTGTTGAGATACTAAGAGAATTAATTATACAGAAGAAGAGATACAAGTTCGATAGCCTCTCAGATGAGTTTCTCATGTGGTTCCACTTGGTAAATATTAATCCTTGATTTTTTTTTGAAACTGTACTATAGTAGGTTTTTTATGAAGTACAGTATCATAACATAAAAATATCTTATAATGGAGAATGATTGGCATACAAACTGATACAGGGAAAAGTACCAATTATAACTATAATTTATAATAATCATATGAAATTTTTAGTTTGGTCTTTAGTTTTGGAATGAAAATTGGTCTTTCAAGTGAAAAATTATATCATCACCTCATTCTTTTCTCGAAACTCTTATTCATCAAAATCGGGAGGCTGTATCGAGAAAAGAATGGGCTATTTGAATCTGCTAAAGATTGGTGATTGTCAATGAAATAAATAAATAAATAAAGGCATGACCCACTCCAATAGTTTCAAAAGTATTAGCTAATACGATATTCGAATTCATGTAAAAATCCATTACAATTGATGAAATCTTGTGAATTTAGAATAATTTCTCATTTTTGATAGATATACTTTGTAAGGGTCGCTTGATGTAATTCGGTTCGTTCATTTGCAATGAAACAGAGATAAAGCAATGTGACACAGTAAGCATGATGAACATTTGAACAATCTTAGTTTTTGCACGCAATACCATTTCTTGCTTGGATACCCTAGTTTGATAGGGAAAACTGCATAAGAAGCTCCATTAGTTAGTTTGAACAGCGAGTACATAATACCATAGAGAAACAATAGCGTAAGTTATGCTATTGTTTCTCTATGATAATACTCACGTGTGCTTGGCGAAGTACATAAGTTTGATGGCCGAAACTTGACCGTAGATCTCAACTTAGATTAATATAATATGAATTCATTTTTGTGTCAGAATATTTCATCAGATAATCAATTTATCAATAGATTTATTGAATCAAAGGACTAGAATTTCTGTCTGGGTTGTTTCTCTAGTTGAACAAATATTCATGACTACAGATAGAAATAAATTTGAAGATGCATTTGTTCAAATGCTTATTAATGAATAATTATTATTAAACAAAAATCCCAATTAAATGCTGTGCTGACAAATAATTTTTGTATAGTAGCGCTCAGCTAATTTCCATCTAGCTGTTAACCTTTTTGTCAATATTTACAGTAGCAGAAGTCTTTCGAGTGGTTTTCAGCATTTAATTGGGATTTTCGTTTAATGGTAATCAAATATCAAATATTAAATTTAACAGTATCCTCATAGGATGCTCACGAATGTGAATATTGAATGTCTGGTGTGTGCTTGTCTTTTAAATTTCTATTATTTTCGCAGTCTTTTTCCTTGTCTATAAAACATTTTATTCCGCAAAACGTATTTCATTGCAATTCTGTATCTATTACAATTCTCAAAAATATGTTTTGATTAGGTAGCTACATCTTATCCTCTTTCTTATAAAAATATTTCCTATTTAAAATCTTCTTATTTGCTATCTGATTTTCCCCACTTTTCTTTATTTCCTTTCCCAGGTATTGAATACTGTTAAACCTACACAGGTTCTCTTTCCTCATATCCATATCCACTATTCATAAAATAAACAAATTTCATCTTTGATTCCAATTCTTACTGTATTAATTCCCCAGTAGCTTGTCTTTTATTTTGTTTAAATTTTTTTTGCTTTTTCTTTCAGCAGTGAAGTGATTGAGTTTATTGGAAAAAACTTATCTTCTAAAATACTTTTATTATTCAATATTGATCTCTCATATTTATTACATTTTATTGTCATTTCTTGCTTCAATTTTTTTGTTATCTCTGCATACTTTGTATAGTATTGTTTGCTAACGACGTGGTTAAGTGGTAGAGTGGACAATATTGTCCAAACTTTGCCACGTCAACATAAATAAAAAAGTCATTCTATTCTATTCTATATTCATGATTTTTTGAAATTACGTGGAAAATCTTTCCTTAATCTGATGAATAATAATTGCCTTCACCCAGTATCTATTCAGTATGAAAGCTATGTGATATTCTATTCAGTATGGTTGTGATACTGCACCATTGAACCATATACCATAACCATGCAACCAATTAGAGTCAATAGAAAACTCTAATGATTCATACCGCTGGATGAATGCTTGATACAGTACTATGAGCTGATTCACGTATCATATCGTAACTCTAGTAAGTGGCCACCTAACCCATTCACTAAAATATCTCACATCTGAATAATAAATTTACTCCTAGACTTTAATGCTTCTCTCAATACTGTCTAAATACAGTACAACTCCTATTACATACATCGTGCTAAACAGAGTACAGTTGCTTACGTGCAGGATTTGTTTACACTCGTTAAAACAGGAGGCAGGCCCCAAGTTAATGAAGTAAAGTACTGTCATTTGAACTCACTCTATTTATGTACAGTACTATGTGAATGCGGGTAAGTGCATGGGATGAGATGCCAGTACAAACGCGATGAAATAAAACGTGTTCTCAAGGATTGTGCGGGTGGGTTGTTTAGATGAGCATTGGGAGAGGGTGAGTGAGGGAGGGAGAGTGAGAGATGAATGTGAGTGAGAGAGAGATTTGAGAAGAGACGAAGAGAAAAGTGAGAAAGAAAATTATTGTGTGGTAAGAGAATGAAGCACAAATGAGCTCGGAAGAGTTATAGCATTAATGACCTGATGTATGGCAGTCGAATAAACATTAAATAAGTTCACTAGTGAGCCCCTGGCTGAAGAACTCGCTTCAAATAATGCCTCTGATATCCCGTCAACTGTTCTCTTGAAGCAGTGGAAAGTCAAGAAAAGTAGTGTTTAGTTATTAATTGCATGCAATTGATAATCCAGTTGACAGCTGATTCATGATTTAATGTGTAATTTATTTATTTATTTATACATTGATAGATACAATATCATTCTCAACTATGAATGATTGGGAAGGGAACAACAGGCTTAAAGCCCAAAACTGTTCCTTTCCCAAATTTAGATAGAAATTGTCCAGAAAAAGGTTATGTTTACACTTTACGATTATTGTCCAATTTTGAGTCCAGAATATTTATAAACTAGGAATTTTGAATTTATAATGATATATTTTTCTCATTCAAGTTAAGTCAAGTTTACAAGAACAGTAACTAGAATCAACTATAACAATGTAGACCCTTATCCAGGTTTTGTTGATTCAAGTACATAATATTGAACATTTTTAACTCTTGGAACCAATTTGAATCTTGAAGGTACAATCCAGCCTACAAATGGGTGAATGAGATAAGAACAGTTGTCAGTCAATGTAGAATGTATAATTCTTCAACTGAGATGGAAAAGTATGATGCAGATGAAAAAGAAACCTTGAGATTAATTAGAATTTTCATTTCATGATGATATATTTTTCAGGCTATGAGAACTTTAATAAACTTGATTTCAAATTTTCGAAATCGCCTATTCAACTCAACCAAAAAAAAACTTGGTCAGATCCTTGTAGCATAGCTTCCATTGCGCTTTAATTGTAGAAATTTGCGAAGAAGCTGGTAAGTAAAAGCAGAGACAAATAACCCAGCAGAACAAATAATCTAGGTGAAGATATTCTATCAAAGATATCCATGAAGATTTCTATCAAAGATATTTCTGATATTCTTATGGTGATCGTAATTGGACACTACTCATCTCATTGAACACTATTAATAACTTATCGTTGTATCAATAACTCTTCATCCTTTCCTTTCATTCCTTTTACGAAATATCATATGCCAATAACATCATACCCCAACTGTCGTAATTCCTGAGTAGTCTTCAACCTTACTTTGTTAGCGAGAGCATTTCCAAAATGACCATACATTGAAGCTTCCTAAACTCGCTTCAAATACGAAATGTTGTTCAAGTACTGAACTTGCATCTTTCCTTATCCAATATCATCATTCCAAATTCAATTTCGACTGAACAACCAACATTCCACAACTGCAGCGCAATCATTCCATTTGAAGTCGCATCATACAGCGATCCATTTGCTGAGGAACACTCGCAATATTCGGAGACGGCATCGTCATTATCGTTCTGTCGCCACGCGTTTCGTGCCTTTTTTATGCGTCAACACGAAACGACGCCGGCCCATTACCAGAAGTGATGGTGTGGCTATACCGATTCAGAGGCAACTTGAGGAAAGCGGAGAGGCATGCAAGAAGGCAAGTGGAGAGGGAAATGTCAGGGGTAATTGATTGATTGATTGAGTACTTTATTTATGTAGATTACAATATATACTGGCTTATACACTTAAATACAATAGCTTACAATACAGCAAAATTATAGATGAATTTACATAATATAGACTAAGAAAATAATTATTGAATTGTATATGATATGAAAAAGCAATTTGTAATATAATAACTATAGATAATAATAATTATATTGTTATGCATCTACATAAATTGGCGGAGCTTTGGACACATCAATGTCCATTCTTCGGAAAGAATATTAAAAATATCCTCCCCACTAGCTCTCTACCAAAATTGAGGAGAGGTAATTGAAGAGAATTCGTGGAGGTACCGGTAAGACTTATATAGGAGAAACTATGTTTACTTGTTAAAATATGCTGGCTTGTTATTCCTATAATATTCATCCATTCATTCATAATAGTCACCAAAATACGAATTCTCTTCCATTTTTGAATATTCCTATAATATATATTCATCTATTATCTATAATACAATAAAGGAGAGAATTGGCTTATACACGTACGGAATAGGAAATGCATGAATGACGAATCATCACGTCTCAACTACTCAACTGATTAACAGAACTCAGAATTTTGTTTATAGATTATTTATTTACCGAGGATGATTACAGGCCTATTATCAATTCTTCAAGATCTCAGTGGGTCAAGTTTTTAATTGGATCATTGCAAAGCACGGGTTATTTGCAGTGAGTATAGGATGTAACTATTACATTCTATAATGTGAAATTCTATAACTCACTGGTTATTTGCTGGTTAATAATAGTCACAAAAATATGAATTCTATTTCATTTTGAATATTAATAGCCTTGAAAATACTATTGGACCGTATCATAGAGAAACGATAGCATAAGTAGATATCCCATGGTATAGGGCGTTTATGTCGCAACTTTTACTGTTATCCCAAACCGATAGTTCACGTAGTTCTTTCCTATGCAGCTGTGTGACGCAGGTAGTCTCTAAAATTGTGCCGTTCATATACTATAACCCCAACAAAACAGTAAAAATTGACAATAATCGACAGTAATCAGCTTGAGATAACAGTAAACGTTGCGACATAAATTCCCTATACCATGGGATATCTACTTACGCTATTGTTTCTCTATGACTGTATCTAGTAAATTGAGTAGCGGAGCCGCTCCAAAGGGAACAATAATTCACGTCAACACTTCTGCAACCTTGAGCATTGGATATAACTAATTCTTCTCCACTTGAACTTTTAAACTTCAAGACCTAAACGTCGATAAAACCGAGGAATCATTGCATCAGTAAATGTGATTCTAGGTGGAAATGATTGGTGAATTTAATGAATCTTGAAAGTGTGTTAGAAGGATAGTTATTGTTTTCAATCAATTATTATTTTATCTTGATTTATCTTCCATATTTCACACTAAAATATATTTTTGAAATTGTGTGAAAGTACACACATTGAACGCAAGAAAAGAGGCATGCATGAAAGGCAAGAGTGTGGCACGCGTTGAAGGCAAATAAAGGGGCACGCATTAGAAGTATTAAAAAGCGAACACAGTAATGATCGCGGCTGATTGTATAGGCGGGCGTCGCGGCGGTGGAGGCGTCGAGAATTTGCATTAAGTGAGAAGCGCTCTCTAATGAGTAGTAGGAGAAGTAGAAGAGTCACCGCTCAACTGCTCATATTTATTATTTTGAAAAGTGCCGAATATATTTGCATAATGCTTGTGTGGAGAGGGAAAAACAATAACCGACGGGAAACTCTGGAAAGACGTGAGATGTGTCGACGGCTTTTCATTTCGGCTTTTCATTCCCCTCATTTGGCCTACTTCTCCTCAGTTGTCTTCTTTGTCCTCAATTTCCTTACATCATTACTCTCTCATTTCACTTCATCAATGTTTGTCTTCTCAATCATTCTCCTTTTGCTATTGGATCAATAGATTTAATTATCCAATCCTTAATACTTTATCCATTACCTCATAATTTTTTCTTTTCCATAATAATAATATTCTTTATTTTACTCCACATTCTCCCTAATAATAATTCATCTGTATCATCCTCTTCAGATCCAAGATGCTAGATTTTGCTTGAGTATTTCGTTTAATCCTTGTTCATTTTTGATGATGTCAAATAAATTTAAACTAGGTTCGTCGATTTCCCTGCATGAATCCATCTGTAGCACAACGTGTGCGAGAATAAGTGGGAAGAGTTTTCCTTTACCACTGGTTTGTGTTCTGGCATATTTTGATTGATATGAGCGTTTGATATAATTCTTTATTTTTGCTGTCTGAAGCATATTGTTGATATAGTGAGAAGTCTTCATTGAACGAAGACTCTCTGGCTATATTAGAACATTGGGAAAAAGGTTCCAAAAATTGTGGAATATAAATAGGGAAGACTTCTCCATAATAGATGTGAATATGGATCATATCAGAATATCATCTCCACAATTTATTGTTCTATAATTTATCTTATTTATTTATGAACTTTAGGACAAGATGTTCATGGAACAGACTCCTAGTATCAGGAGTTAGATACTCAGGGTTATACGCCGGGTAGCCTACACTACTGTAGTTGTGTAAATCTGAGGAAACAAATCTAACCAGCAACAAAAACATCCACACACACACCATACAAGAAGCTATGCAAATTTGCATATACCACAAGTACGGTTATCAAAGACCTTAAGAAGCCATGTAAATGTAGGTTTGAGACTCTTCAATCACCTTCCTCAAGAAATAAGAAATTTCCAGTTTTTGAAGTTTAAAGATGCACTTTACAATTTTCTAGTCAAAAAACCCTTTTACAGCTTGAAAGAGTACTATGAGAAGTGAATATATGAATGTATTATGACTTTCAAAAAATGTATACTTTGATGTTATTATGACTTATATTGTATAGAAATATATTAAGATGTAATTGAATATTATAAATATCTTGACAATGTCTCATGCAATCGTGTAATTGTTCTTGGACAAATAAAAATATTCTATTCTATTCTATTCTACTCTAAATGAATTATGGATACTCAGTATGTTGTTTCATACTAGAATATTGATTGTTGTACAACCTTGAGGATAGTTTTCAAGAACAGCAAGAAATAGAGAGACTCATGAAATTTCAAAAGTCTCACAGCGTGTAAAGACCTCTCGGCATTAGTGGACTTGTTTTTCTTTCTGGTTGCTTCCGGGCTCCGGCAAATATCACACGGGAAATCCAATGACAAATCACCACGATTCTGACTCTCCGTGAATTTCCTTGGAGAGACAACTAATTTCGCGACCCCCACTTGGCGTTTTTCCTCTTTTTCATTGCTTGCTCGCTTGCAATGAAAGTATATCCCTTCGCTCCAGAATGCCAATGCTCACAACAATTTCACAGTAGACAGGCTGGGGTGGAGTTAAGTATTGATTGCAGTTTTCCACTAAAACAAGCAGCTTGAAAACATTATAAATAATTCATTATAAATTACAAAATCGAGCTCTTGCTGCTTGAAGAAGTTAATTGAGTACTGTGATGCGAAGGCTTTTCAAAATCGGAAGTGGGGGAAACTTTAATCTAAAATTACTCTCATCGTAAGAGAAGTTACTCTCATTGATGTATGTTCTATGCTTTTGAAAGCTACATACAGTTGTTGACGGAATTAAAACAGTGGAAACTGTGTGATTAATAATTTTCTTATAAATAGTGTTTACGAACTCCCGACTAATACTCTAGGGCATTGTTCCTGGGTAAAAAATATAACCAAATATCATATTTTAATTGTCCGGAAGTCTTCAGTTACTCACACAGCGGTAATTTTGCTTTTATCTAAATATGATATTTAGTGAAGCTCTCTATGATATTTAGGGAGCTCGTAAACACTCTGTATAAGGTGATAATCTATTCTGAATTTTGCCTTTGAAAAAATTCTGTTCCAACATTTTAAAACTAGGAAAACCTGATATAGGATATTACTACAATTTATTCACTGGAATGTGAATATAATTATAAAGTTTTCCAGGAACCATAGAACTGTTTTTGTTGTTAGTATGTAACAATCAACTGTAAGTAATCACATTTTGTCAGGATAGTTGTTCCATTGTACTTGATAGAAAGTTATACAAATCAAATCAAGAGCTTCTCCAGTAAACAGTAGGCTACTGTACTAATTTTTCTTGTGTATGATCGTAAATATTGATTTTGTCATTCAGTGAGACTTGATTCGATTTGGATTATATCAATAGTTAGTGTGAATAAACAGTCTTGAAAATTTTCTAGTCAATTTAATAAGCATCTAAGAGAATCATAAAATGATCATCCTACATCCTAGAACCACAAATTCTGTGGTTCATTATATCACAACAATAGAATCTACACATACATCACATCGTTATAATACGATGGAGTTTCTCAACAGAATCAAATGATTGAATTGCCAACTTGACCCCATCATAATAATGTATGAGAGAATATAGTTTAAGTAGTATTCCAAACACAATTATCCTCGACAGATCACATTCTCCATACTCCGGAAATAAAGCGCGTATCATCTATATTAATCAGTTCAAAGATCTTTTGCAGGCATTTGACACGTGTCCAGTTTAGAAAAAAGCGAACGCAGCCTTTCAAGACAAAAACAATCAGATTCGAAATGGTGACAAGCGCAAATCTGAAATTGTCTTTTTGCGCGCAAAATGAGAAAGAGAAGAACGGAAGTGGGAGGGGTAAGAGAGGATGTGTCATCCGGAATAAAAGTGTCGAGAAAGGGGAGTAGTTCCAAGAATGACGCTGCTGTTCGGACAGTAGTGATGTCGAGGCTCTCTCTTTCACTCACTCACTCTCTCTCCCACTCTTTTACTCTCTTCCACACTTTCTACCCACTCTCTCACCCATTCTTCCTTCTTCTCTCTTCCTCACTCTTCTCTCTTTCTCCATCTCTTCTATCTTCCTTTTTGACACTGATTCATAAATTTTCAATGTGGAACGAATTGGAGATCTGTGATGATTGAGTATCCTAATCTTATGAATCAACATTTTTTCGGCAGATGTTACAAATTCCACATTGGAAAACCCAGGCATTTGTCTTATCAGCTAAATCCAGAATCAATCTACTTGTCAGTCGGACATTATTATCTCCAGACAGGTGTAACAAATATTCCTTTCCCGTTACCACATATCCTTGGATATGTAGCACATTTATCAGCTTGTCCTGATCTGGTAACTTTAGAATCAATCTACTTCTTCAACAAACATGGTTATCACAGAGAAAGGTAGAGGCCTGAAGGCCTTGAAGGTTCATTGTCATCTTCATAAATCACTGACATCGGTTGCAAATAACAATCTCATATCATATACCGTGTGAACAATCTCAGAGACAAGAAATTTAGTTTTATGATATTTTAATAAACCATATTTGAAGATATTTGAAGAACCCAGAATTCAAACTTGGTCGTTAGAGTGTGATTCTATGTGACTCCAAATCACAAAATATAGACAGACACAAGAAACTTATGCTTATCCTTTATTAGCCCAGTCAATAAAGGTTTTTTCGATCCGAAAATTAAATAAAAGCTGAATCTTCTACCATCGATAGAACCCTCCCAGAGGGTCATTCTCCCAAAAGTCCCAAGAAATCCCCTTGGAGCTTTCCCCCCTAGCCCCCCTCAAAGTTGAAAAATGCAGGTAATCACGGAAAATCAATTATCTCTGTACCCATTGATCGGAAACAGTTCTATCATATTCCATTAGATTCGTTACGTTATGGACTACAATACTAGTTATATTCATTTTTTTTATAAAATCAACAGTTTTCTTGATAAAATAATATATATGTAAAATTTAGGGGTTTGCGATTTGATTTTTTGTTTTCTTCAATTAACTTCAAAGCAAGTAGTTTTAAAGAGAAATGAGCCGAATAATTAATGTAGCCACTCTCATTGCAAATCCATTGATGTATATTGTTATGTATTTGCGATTCGATTTGACGCCGTGGAAGGGGAAACAGTTGACGCGGAACGGCGCGGCTGACTCTCTTAGCCATAGTAAACAGCAAACTGGAAATCAATTATCTCTGTAACCATTAATCGGGAAAAAATCTATCATATGTCATTCGATTCGTTAAATTAGGGACTACAATATTAGTCGGATTCATTCCCTCAATAAATCGAACAGTTTCCTTGATAAAATAATATAATGTAAAAATATAGGGGTTTTTCGATTTGATTTTTTGTTTTCTCCGATTAACTTCGAAGCAAGTAATTTTAAAGAACAATGTGACGAATAATTATTGTAGCCACATTCATTGTGAATCCATTGATGTATATTGTTATGTATTTGTGATTCAAGTTGACGCTGTGGAAGGGGAAACAGCCGACGCGGCTGACTCCCTTCACCATAGTAAACAGAATAATACTGCTGTCTACATTGCATCTCATTTACACTACGACCTCGAAACAATTAATTATGTCTATTCTTTTGACATGCGCTGTATATAGATTTTCACTTCTCAATACTCTAAAAAAATATTACAATTTTCTTGATTTAATCATGCTCATGATAAAAATCAGGATTTCGTTGTTTGCTCACAGAATTTATTATATTAATTTGGAGTGTGCCTTCTCCATACGAGTCAGAGGTAACACAATTTGATAACTCTAGTTTCAGATATTGATGTTTTTCAACGAAGTTTTATGATATATTATGTGTCCGACTCCTTCATCTTATCCTTATTTTGTGAAAAATGAAGATTCAAAATTTCTTTTCATAGCTTTTTTTGTGTTTTATCTTGTTTCATCACTCTTTATGATTTAAACACTTGATAATGGAATGAATATCATCGGATCACGTGAACAAAAAAAATAAAAGGGTGGGCCTACCTGACATACCATATGATAACACTGTACTCCTGATAAGTTGAAAATTTTCAAGCTGAAAGTAGATTAATTTGTTGCACATTCGGTTAAAATATTAACAAATGTTACCAAATATTACCAATATTATCACATATAAGAACGAATTACTCTGAAGATGTCTATTCTCACGGAACACGAAGAGGCAATACCAAGCCAGAATCGCAGTTCCGTTCAAATCATTATTATCAGAGCTTTCAAATTGATGCTATGGATGTTATCCCCATCTCACAATTTCCCTATTTATCCTTATCCTGATTCAGAATAAAGCTGCGTACACATATTCGCGTTTTCAACCCGCACCGAGCACGCTCCTCCCTCGTACCGCCCTCGTACCACCATCGAACCACAGTCGCTCCTCCCACGCACCCATCATGAACGTTACGGAAGATGTTAGATATTCTCGCGTTCCCCGGTCGAACCACTGTTGCTCCCCGGTCGATCATCAATCGCTCTACTGGAGTGACGTTCGGTTGCGGAGCAGAGCGAAAGTCTGTACGCACCTTAAGGGTGGTTTTTGAGGATTTAAAGTTCGTCTTTTAGCATGTATATTCTTCTTAATCTCTCAATTATAATTGAAAAAAGGCCATACCATATGTTAATAAAGAACTATAATCTAGAGAGAGTACCTCTTCGAAACAGTTGTTAACTGGTAACTAAATTAATAATTTTGTCAGGTTAGCATTAAGTTGAGTTGACTTTGTTAGGTTGGCATCAAGTTGAAGATTGAAATGCATTTATCGCGGAAAACTTGATTGGGCACTGCTACTTCAATCAGAGCTATCCCTGGTAATATTATATTACTAGCCGTCAGGCTCGCTTCGCTCGCCATATCCGTTTAGCCAGACGTTTAGTCTGTACCCCCGACTGGATCGTCCTAACATATGATAAAAATGCTCAAATGAAAAATGCAGGCGAGCGAAGCGATCCTGCTGATCTCATTCTTGGACAATCCAGTCGGGGGTCCAGGGGGCGGAGCCCCCTGGCTAGACGGACAGCGAGCCTGACGGCTAGTAAATCAAATATAATCACAAGCCTAGCCAATGATGATGATGACTCACTGAGGAATCCAATTTTGAAAATGCATAAATCTCAACCTTCTCCAACTACATTAGTGAGACGCCACTATTGTTATTCACCTATTCACCATTATTTTCCCAGTATAGTTCTAAATTTCTATAAAAATTGAAAGACTTTCTGATAACGTCAAATACAACCAGAGAATTCTGCGACACTACGCGACTTTCCATTGGTCAAAATAAAGAAGAGCCCATTATAAGCACAATATACTTGTGTACTAGAATTCACTTGAACTAACTCATCACTTCAAACCTTCAATGATCACAATGAACTAGAATGATATAAAAACCATGCAGTTGATAATCAGGTACATTTTTCAAATAGCTTCACCCAACTTAATCTGTGAATGCTAAGTCATAACAAATCATGTTCAATAGAATTAATTTGAATGCTTCAAATAGAAAATGATCTATTCTTTTGGTGCCCTAATCAAAATCAATTTCAATCAACATTAATCGACATAAAGAAAAGCTTCTGCCAACCTTGTGTAATGAATGACAAGATGAGAGTGGAGGTGAAAAATCGATATGTTAACAAAAATAATAGAAGATGATGAATCATCTTTCAATTAATCTTATACGGTAGGGTACTTTGTGGTTAAATGTGAAACTCTTTCATGATTTTCCTACCTTTTATGCATGCGTACTCTTCCTTAATTTGTACGTTCGCATGGCTTCATCTTTAGAATCTACTGAAATATTGGACTGTCTAAATAATGTAGATTCAGCTAGTAAGAACGGAAGATACGCTACTTTACAGAGAGAATCATAGAAAGTTTCAACTCAACAAGCCCAATGTATAAATTTTTTTATGCCTCAGCCGTCATATATATTTGGCTCAACTGAAGGTATATTATCAACCTGGCTTGGAGAATATTAACTGTAGAAAACAGCAAACATTGCACGCTATGATTTTTCAGGAAATTGCCACTGTTAACACTATTGTAATCTATGATTTATCTCAGTTTTTGACATTCATAACTTATAATAAATTTTAGCATAGAATTATGATCATACACACATATTTTAAATATGTATTATATTATGTAATAGTATGAATATTTTATCGGTTGCAAACAATATCTTTGTCTGTCATAGAATGCATGATTTAGCACATATATAACAACAAAATGATTTTTGAGAATTTAGAGAATTAAAATGTGAAAAATTAGTTTCATCGCATGTCAAAACAATAGACAAAATTGATTGTTTCGAGCGCCTTAGTGTGAATAAGATGCAACTTAGAAAGCAGTAGGCCTACTACTGTTTTTTACTGTTTACTATGGTGAAGAGAGTCAGCTACGCCGTACCGCGTCGAATGTTTCCCCGTCCCCAGCGTAAAATCGAATCGCAAATAAATAACAATATACATCAATGGATTCGCAATGAATGTGGCTACATCAATTATTTGTCTAATTTTCTTTAGATTATTTGCTTCAAAGTTAATCGGAGAAAACAAAAATCAAATCAAAAAACCCCTAAATTTTTACATATATATTATTTTATCGAGGAAACTGTTTGATTTATTGAGGAAATGAATACAACTAATATTTTAGTCCATAATTTAACGAATCGAATGACATATGATAGATTTTTTTCCCATTAATGGTGACAGAGATAATTGATTTCCAGTTTGCTGTTTACTATGGCTAAGAGAGTCAGCCTCGCCATTCCGCGTCGATTGTTTCCCCTTCCACAGCGTCAAATCGAATCGCAAATACATAACAATATACATCAATGGATTTGCAATGAGAGTGGCTACATTAATTATTTGACTCATTTTCCTTTAAAACTACTTGTTCCGAAGTTAATCGAAGAAAACAAAAAAATCAAATCACATACCCCCTAAATTTTTACATATATATTATTTTATCAAGAAAACTGTCAATTTCATTGGAAAAATGAATATCACCAATATTGTAGTCCATAATGTATCAAATCAAATGGCATATAATAGAACTGTTTCTGATCAATGGTTACAGAGATAATTGATTTCCCGTGTTTACCTGCATTTTTCATGATTTAGGGGGTTGGGGCGGAAAGCTCCAAGGGGATTTCTTGGGACTTTTGGGAGAATGACCCTCTGGGAGGGTTCTATCGATGGTGGGAAATTCAGCTTTTATTTAATTTTCGGATCGAAACTGCTTTTTTGGACCTTCATTGACTGGGCTATATCTATGACAATATCCTATTGCTCTAGAATAGAAATGTAATAACAGAAGGTTGTGATACTAAGAATTGTTGTAACGTGAACCTGTGTAGTTTCTTTGAAAATGTATTGCTCTCATTGTTCTACAATAATGTAAATGGAAAAATTATTGGAAGAAAACTTCAAGTTGACATTGTTATTATCGTCAATACCAATACATTCTCACATTGCGGATGACACCATTAAGTTAGAATATGTTAGTGTTTTTCTGCAAATAAATTCATGATATTTGACTATATTTCAGTGTTTTCATCATTAATGAAATGGTTTTTGTCTTGAAAGGCTGCGTTCGCTTTTTTCTAAACTGGACACGTGTCAAAAGCCTGCAAAAGATCTTTGAACTGATTAATATAGATGATACGAAATTTATTTCCGGAGTATGGAGAATGTGATATGTTGAGGATAATTATTGTGTTTGGAACATAAATTAAATTGATGGGGTCAAGTTGGCAATTCAATCATTTGATTCTGTTGAGAAACTCCATCGTACTATAATGATGTGATATATGTGTAGATTCTATTGTGATATAATGAACAATAGAAATCTTGAAATTGTGGTTCTAGGATGTAGGTTCATTGTATAACTCTCATATATGCTTATGAGATTGACTAGAAAACTTTCAAGACTGTATATTCACACTAACTATTCTTATAATCCAAATCGAATCAAGTCTTACTCAATGACAAAATCAATGTTTACAATCATACACAAGAAAAATTAGTACAGTTGCCTACTGTTTACTGGAGAAACTCTTGATTTCATTTGTATAATTTTCTATCGAGTACAATGGAGCAACTACCCTGACAAAATGTGACTACGTACAGTTCTATGGTTGCTTGCTAAATTTAAGAGCTGTACGCACATTCCAGTGGATGAATTTTAGTAAAATCAAAACCTAATATAAAAACCTTGTAATAAGGGGCAATGATATGAGATTGTTGAATAGGAATCAGATGTTTAAATTGCAATACAACGGAAAAGATCTGGAACATCAAATCACGCTGATGAATAATTATTCCAATAACAAACTTTCTCGTCCTAAAGCCTGACTTTTATTGCTCTCGGAAATACAAGATCATTGAAGAATCATGAGATTCTGTTAAAAATCATATAATGAAAAAAAACTCATATTGTTTTACTAATTAGTTACGAAGCAAACAATGTTTTGGTGTACATGGGGCTAGAATAGATTCTTGTTTTATTCTAAAATATTGAGATGAATCATAGAATGAATCTCTCTCTCTCTCTCTCTCTTATATATATATATATATATATATATATATATATATATATATATATATATATATATATATATATATATATATATATATATATATATATAATATATATATATATAAAAGCGAAATGACACTCACTCACTGACTGACTGACTGACTGACTCACTCACTCGCAGAACTAAAAATCTACTGGACCAAAATTATTCAAATTAGGTTCAGTTGGCCCTTTAGAGGCGCACTAACAAATCTTTTGGCAATATTTTAACTCTAAGGGTGGTTTTTTAAGGATTTAAAGTTCGTCTTTTAGCATGTATATTCTTCTTAATCTCTTAATTATAATTGGAAAAAGGCCATACCATATGTTAATATAGAACTATAATCTAGAGGGAGTACCTCTTCGAAACAGTTGTTAACTGGTAACTAAATTAATAATTTTGTCAGGTTAGCATTAAGTTGAGTTGACTTTGTTAGGTTGGCACCAAGTTGAAGATTGAAATGCATTTATCGCGGAAAAATTGATTGGGCACTATACTACTTCAATCAGAGCTACCCCTGGTAATATTATATTACTAGCCGTCAGGCTCGCTTCGTTCGCCATATCCGTTTAGCCAGACGTTTAGTCTGTACCCCCGACTGGATCGTCCTAACATATGATAAAAATGCAGGCGAGCGAAGCGAGCCTGCTGATCTCATTCTTGGACAATCCAGTCGGGGGTCCAGGGGTCGGAGCCCCCTGGCTAGACGCGGCTAGCGAGGCGAGCCTGACGGCTAGTAAATCAAATATAATCACAAGCCTAGCCAATGATGATGATGACTCACTGAGGAATCCAATTTTGAAAATCCATATCTCAGCCTTCTCCAACTACAGTAGTGAGACGCCACTATTGTTATTCCCCTATTCACCATTATTTTCCCAGTATAGTTCGAAATTTCTGAAAAATTAAAATTAAATTCTTGAAATGTATTTTCCAGTATTCAGAGCTTTATTGAGTATTCAAGTAAGTTTTCAGGGCTACTTATTTTTCAATACAATGAATTATTTTATATAAATTTCAAAAAAGGGTATTATAATGCTATTTCATAAATTAATGACATTATATATTATTTCAATACTGAGTACTTGATAGATGATAATCCTTCAGTATTGCCGTCATGCAAAACTCTTGACATAATAATTCAATTTTGAAAACCTTCTCTTTGTTATTATTTCCATCTATGATTAATTATCTTCATAAAATATGCTTCATTCTACAAGAGCTATCCAATTTGGTAGAGAGTTAGTGGGGAGGATATTTTTAATATTCTTTCCGAAGAATGGACATTGATATGTCCAAAGCTCCGCCAATTTATGTAGATGCATAACAATATGATTATTATCTATAGTTATTATATTACAAATTGCTTTTTCATATCATATACGGTTCAATAATTATTTTCTTAGTCTCTATTATGTAAATTCATCTATAATTTTGCTGTATTTCAAGCTATTGTATATAAGTGTATAAGCCAGTATATATTGTAATCTACATAAATAAAGTACTCAAACAATCAATCAATCAATTAATCAATCTGACATGTTATCTAACAATTTTGTTCAGAATGCCACAGTCCTCCAAAAGTTCTATGTTATTTTCCAATTTACAAATAACTACATACTCATTTAGGAATACTATGCCTCTAGAGTATTTTCCTGTTTCTTCCAAACTACTTTTCCTCATCTATTTTGATCAAACCACCGCTTTCTTTCTCTCTTTATCTCAGCCCTTCCTCTCCTCCATTTCTTCCTATGTCCTTCCTCTACACAACAACCTTCTTATCTCAGAAACTTCCCCTTCATACCAAGTTCCACTCTGCACCAACCAGAAACACCTCCAAGGTAAATCTGTATCAAAACGTATAAATACCCTACTTACCCTCCTCTTTTATGCTCTGTTAGCCAGAAATCCTCGAGGCTATTTTTATTCCTCCCCTGGTTTTAACGTTCCATTCCAGTTAATTTCCAGTCATATTCTTATCACGTGGTTCGAAGAATGCATTTTAATACATCAACTTTTTTCAAAAAAGGCCAATTCCACTCCCATCTTATTACAGCCATTTTCTTGTTAGCATAATGTTGGTTTATCTTTTGCATACAAAAAAAAGGACGATCCGGAAGAATATTGCGGTATGGCTTTCTCTCAAGGAATGAATTTTTGCAATTACCGTTATCGTGAACAATTTATAATTTTACCTCAGCTATTTTATTGCTAAGTTGTGTGCTTATTTTTTCATGAACATTACAAAATAATGCTCTCAACTAATGAAATAATGAAATTTATTCCTTTTTACTTTCCTTGCACTATTACTATAGGTAAGGAAAGTATCGCTTTCCGAAAAAAATTAAGGTACCCCAATTTTTAAATTTCTGTACGTTTCAAGGTCCCCTGAGTCCAAAAAAGTGGTTTTTAGGTATTGGCCTGTGTGTGTGTGTGTGTATGAGTGTATGTGCGTCTGTGTACACGATATCTCATCTCCCAATTAACGGAATGACTTGAAATTTGGAACGTAAGGTCCTTACACTATAAGGATCCGACACGAACAATTTTGATCAAATGCGATTCAAGATGGCGGCTAAAATGGCGAAAATGTTGTCAAAAAAACGGTTTTTTGCGATTTTCTCGAAAACATCTCCAGCGATTTTGATTTAAGTTATACCTAAAATAGTCATCGATAAGCTCTATCAACTGCCACAAGTCCCATATCTGTGAAAATTTCAGGAGCTCCGCCCCATCTATGCAAAATTTAATTTCAGATTCTGAATTATCAGGCTTCAGATACAATTTAAACGAAAAATTTAGAGTGGAAAAGATTGAGCATGAGAATCTCTACAATTAATGTTCAGTAACATTTCCACCTAAAATTAAAAATAAGATCGAAATTTAGAGAAAATGTGATTATCCAATTGCAAACTGTTGGCAACAGTTGATTCTATTAAATCATTCACTATGAAGAGATAGCAGACCTCGTGTGTCTCCAGCGTTATCGTACTGTCACCAGCTGGCTCGGATCTTAGAATAGAAGACTTGAGATGTGCGTGAACACCAGCGTCAGGTGATCAATTCTCATAACGGCAAGGAAAGTTGTGTGAGTGCGCCACACCAGATTTTTACAAAAGCATAGAAAATTAGAATTTAAAAAGTAGGAACTAAGTTAATCACTCTAACCAGTATTCGTGGTCAACTAGCTGGTATCATCCTAAACCTACAGGCATCCATGATATCCTATGTTTATTTTGAATTTTATCACTCCAAACATGACTATTTATACCTAAATATGACATCAATTCAGCTGGATCAATGCTGATTCCAATGACAATATTCCTCACAAACTCCATTATGATACTGGTCTTCCTCTATTCGCATATTCCTCTCAAAGACCTTAAAGAGATATAGACCTACAATGCCTATGCCTTCACAATGATAGCTCTTACTTGAAATTGAAGGCCGCCATTGGGGTATTCTAGCACGAGATATTATATAAATAATATTTGTAATACTATAGATCACACAGGCATTGTAGCATTGGTATGAATAACTTATGTTTGCCCCTCAATGGCGGATTTCAATTCAAGAACAACACTAGCGCTGCATGTGAGTCTATGCATCTTTAAGGTATTTGATTTCTCTAGTCTACTTTCCGCATATTCGTTTTCTCATCAATTAGAACTCTTCGAAATTGGATTACATGTTGCATGAACCAATAACTCACTTCTTTTCTAGGCATTGCATCACGCAAAACTAAGATTTCTACTATTTAGCGTACTTATAAGTTCACAGTTCATTGAACAATATTGACGAAATATTATTTTTGATGACATAGTACGATATCATATAATATTATAAATTCAATTGATGCTCGATTTTGATTGGAATTAACAGTTTTTAAGGCCCGGTTTTCGAGCTCGGGATTTAGCTGGAGTCAGAAAATCGGCTTTCCAAAACGGGGCGTAGTCGCAGCTTTTATAACAGTCGTAGTTTTTATTTTCTCATTTCTATAATTGGAGACGTTTTTCCTTGACGGAATTAGTCATTCCTAAATAATTCAAAATAGCTGAAACTTTACACTATTTCCTCTTTATTTTATTTTGTGTTCAATTTTCTAGTTTTCCAAAATTTAATTCAAACGTGACCATAACAATGACTGCGACTACGCCCCGTTTTGGAAAGCCGATTTTCTGACTCCAGCTGTTCAAAGTCTAGGACTTAGCTAAATCCCGAGCTCGGAAATCGTCCCTAAATGGTTCTGAGAATTTCATAGACATATTCCTATAGATATTACTGAGATGCCAAGTTCAAGTGTATTGTAGATTTGAGTTATCTGGTATATTTCCAAGCGCGTAAGCAAATTCAACTACATTGGACTATTGTAATACCCTGATAGATTGATAGTAATGAATATTTCGTAGTTCGTAATGTATTGATAGAAGATAATTTAATGTAAACAAATAAATTTAATTTAATGTAAAAAATTTAATGTAAACAAGAAAATTTTCGATGAAATATAGAAGCCTAACTTCAAAACCTCAACAGATCAATCCGAGCGTGACTACTCTTTTCTCCTCTGAACATTTCAATAACGTGAACACTTTTCCCTGATAATGATTTCCAGTTGAGTGAGCCGATACCTCAATATCGCTGAGTGGGAGCCATACACTACACTAAACAATCTTAATTCCAGAAACACTGGATGTATATTTTTTGGAATTTTAATCAACAGTAGTGGCATTTCTTTCGGCCTGACCCGAAATCATCGCAGCTTTTTTCCAACAACGTCACACACCAATCTCAGTATTCATCACTTTGAAACCCACAAAATATTCTCAGTATCGCCGCTTTCTCATCCAGCTCACGAATAACTCTGAAGATTATAAGTGAAACGACGTACTTTGAGCAGACTACTCTTACAGCAGTGTTGTGACAATAAATTAAAATAAATGAGAAAGAATTGCTATCCATTTTCTTTATTGCTCTACTACAAACTGTAGTGCGGTATTGTTCCATCACTGTGTCACTCCTGATAAATCATTGCTGGCTGAATCACTTTCATTTGTTGATCGCTGTGCGTATAGAGATGAAAAAGGGGGAGGAATCGGGAGGAAGAGAGAAGGAGAACAGGGTGCGAGTGAGAGAGGATGAGTGCGATATACTTGACAATAGACAATCTCCATTAGATAATGGAGCCGAACGACATATGGAGTACTCCACATTATTTGTGCAGTTACTGTGCAATGGAACATTGTCTGTAGGTAATGGTTCAGCATTCTCTCATACTTTCCATTATTTCATGTGAGATTTGTTAATCAATTTGAAAAAGTAATCATGATCTCCCATAATATGAATAGAAAATGTTTGAATATGGTGATGAGCTACCGGAGTAAATCTTCTTCTTCTGCTAGTGCCATTCCTTCCGAATATTGGCGATCAGCCTGGCTATTGATATCTTATTTACAGTCATCTTGGAAAGTTCTGTTGTAGTCTTAGAGAACCTGGTATGCAGGTTTTTCAGCCATTACATTCTCCTCCTACCTGGTCCTCTTCTGCCAAAAATCTTTCCTTGGAGAACGGTTTTCAGAAGGCAGAATTTTTCTTCATTCCGTATGATCTGGCCGAAATATGCAAAGCCTCCTGCTCTTGATAATGTTTACCGAAGTAGATAGTGTATTATCCTGGCTGCAGTTTGTCAGATGTAATGATATTTATAGAGAGTTTCAAATTTTCACACTGAAGATAACACCATAGGTGTTGAAACATGTATGTAATTTTCCAATCAATTCATGTTATTTCAAGACAACAGTCAAGACGACATTCCAGTGTTTCCATTAAATAAATGAATGTTTATTTCCCAAGAAAACTTAAATTGCAACATCAATTACACAAAATTCTAGATAAATTACAATTACATACAATAGTTATTTAAAAAAATTCTTTAAATGTGTCCTCTACTTGTTTAGTTTTTTTTCTGTGTGGAAATTGACCTACTCCACTATGGCGTACCATGTTCTAGAGTAGGTTTTTGTTTTTTTTTTGTGAGCGTATTATTACTTTGAACTTTGTAGGATGATTAATCTGTTCAAAGTTTGCAGAAAGTAGATTATATTATTTTGGTGCTGAATGATTGAAATGACTCTGGTATAGTGATTTCCTTGCAACACTGGTGATGAGAAGATTCCTGTATCTGTTGTTGGGGTTGTGGTTTCTGGTTTGAAATATTGTTGGGTTCTTGTGAAATCTGCATAGTATCTCCTTGGAGTAAAACTGTCTTGGATCCATCACGTCGAACTCATTGAATAGCTGATCTAATGAATAGCGTGGAGGCTTCTGGTTGATGACCCTCATGATCAGTTTCTGTACCCTGAGGAGCGGTTCGATGACTCCCCATGCTACAATCCCATACAGCATAAGGGATTGTGCTAGAGAGAAGTAGATAACTCTTGAACATCCCTTGTCGACCAGTGTCCTCAGAATCCTGAATCTGTAGATTTTCTTCCTCAGTCTCCCGCATAATTCATTGAGCGCAGAGAAGAGTCCATTGTAGCTCCCAGGTATTTTTGTGACTGTTTCTTGTGAACTGTGTATGAAGTGTTATTCTGTTGATTCTTCATTACTATCCCATCCCATCCCATATTTGGTAGAGAGTTAGTGGGGAGGATATTTTTAATATTCTTCCCAAAGAATGGACATTGATATGTCCAAAGCTCCGCCAATTTATGTAGATGCATAACAATATGATTATTATCTATAGTTATTATATTACAAATTGCTTTTTCATATCATATACAGTTCAATAGTTATTTCCTTAGTCTATATTATGTAAATTCATCTATAACTTTGCTGTATTGTAAGCTATTGTATATAAGTGTATAAGTGTAATCTACATAAATAAAGTACTCAATCAATCAATCAATCAATCCCCTGTGGCTGTCCATGTTGAGTCTCCGAAAAATTAGAATTATCTTGTGATGATTTGATTTGATAAATTCACTCTGCTGTATATCCATACTTGTTCGCCAATGAAATGAGACTTGAATTTTTAAAAAACACTTATGTAGTGAAAATGCACTTACTATTTATTGGTAGTGACGATCGTTTCGACCTGGTGTGGGTCATCACACTTACTATTTATTGGTAGTGACGATCGTTTCGACCTGTGTGGGTCATCACAGACTCATCACTCTCATCAGATGAGTTTTTGTGTAGAAACACACAAGTGTTTTCAAAAGCTCAAGTTATGAATTCAATTAATCAATTGTAACATACTTCATGGCGTCAATATAAATGTTAAGCTTGCTTCTTATTAACTCAATTGACCCTGCATTATCAATTTGAAACAAATAAAAAATTACACAATGGATACTCAAGATTGGATATCTCAGGAATGCAATAAACGTGTATAGCCTACTGCGTAACGAGTAGATGTGTGAACATTCTGACTCTCTCTGGTTAGAATTCATATTGGGATTCAGACCATTCCTGACTGATTCCTTTTTTGGAACAATTGGTTAAGCCTGCACCAGTTAAGCCGACTGTCCGATTCAATATTCTCTCTAGCCAATACTGATAACGCTCCGCCGTTTTGATTGAGTTATTCAATAAGTTTGGAAATTCAAATAAAGAATTTTTATACATTGTGAGAAAAAAAAGTTTCATTGAAAAGTGAGCATTCGATTACTGGTGAATAGAGCTTACTGTTGACTTATCTGCCTAAAGTTATATTTATCTTGAACACGACGCAGAGTTGCCCATTCACAATATTAATAGGATTTAATAAAAACCCATACTTGGTTACAAGATACCGTATCTTCAGTGGTAACTCATGTTATTAATTCATGTGAAAAATTGATAATATGGATAGAATCTTCTACGTTTTTTTCAGCGTTTTCTCAGGTTTGTTATCTCATAATTATCACTTCATTTTAATAATCAATTCTCCATCCTTCATTTTAATAATCAATGATTTAATCTTATTTACTTATATAATTATTTTACTTTATTAATTTTCTGTTTTTTTCTCAAATCTTCATATTAATTGAAATTCTCACAATATTTTCATTTATAAATAAATCCTTAGTTGAATTAATGAAATTGAAGTTTTGGTAGAGAGTTAGTGGGGAGGATATTTTGAATATTATTTCCGAAGAATGGACATTGGTATGTCCAAAGCTCCCCCAATTTATGTAGATGCAGAACAATATTATCTATAGTTATTTCAAATTGCTTTTTTCAATAATTATCTTCGTAGTCTATATTATGTAAATTAATCTATAATTTTGCTGTATTGTAAGCTATTGTATAAAAGTGTATAAGCCAGTATATATTGTAATATACATAAATAAAGTACTCAATCAATCGGAAAATCCCTAGTACTCATTGATAGCTGAGCTGTATATGCCTTCTACAACATAACATTATAATAATTATAAAATAACATAACATAATAATACCTTCATACCATATTCTAAAAAATTGAAATATACCTTTCACCCTTGAAAATTATCACATGCTCAAAAGAATACTTTCCACAGTGAAAAACTGCTTAGTTCTGCAGGTTTCTGTTTTTTAAACCATTACTCACAAAGAACTGTAGGAAAACCAAGTGCAACGTAGAAATTTTTCCTACTGAACACAATATTGTATGTTTTCAGAATGATTTTCTCATAATGAGGAGATTACACTAATATTTTTTCTCCACTCTCCCTCAGCATCTACAAAAACTAGCAGTCTACAAAATTATTATCACATGTAGAACTTTCTGTCCTTTTTTAATGGAGTGCTACCAGGCGACTTCCTCACGTTTTACAAAATATTATGTTGTTTTTTCTAGAATGGTTTTGCAAGCGTTTGCGACGGCATGGCACGAAACACGGCGATAACTATTTGCTGACTTGGTCACAATGGTACGTGCGCCCGGGCCGGCTTGTGGCGAGGGGCGTCGAGGAACAAAGAGCAAGCAAGCATCACGAGCTAGCGCGAGCATCGCTCAGGTCGAGGCACGAATATCAATGCAGAGGCGGTGGTGGCATAGCAGAGCTGAATCTCTCTTCAAAGGGGATGTGCCGCAAATTATTCACAAGTCATTATGGACGCCGGACAAAGCCAGGCCAAGTCCCTGTCGACCATATGGTGTCTGTTCCCCCCACCCCTCATCTTAACACCGATGGGAGGGGGTAAGGTTGAATCGTCCCCCTTTCAAAGAAATCCGACTGCCGTTTTCGAATCGGGAATATTGTTCCCTGGAACGCATGCGGGCAAGAAACACGGGAATAATTGAATTCATGGCTTTCAACCAAAGTACAATATGAATACGATTCTAGGGATGTATTTGTAGCTTCAGAGAACAATGTTAGTATGGGGTTTGAAATGCTCGTTTCAAAGGTTCTATTGATAATGTAGAGTAGGATAATACGATTTTCTAAATTGATTTTTGTGTGGGTTTTCTGTGCAACATACAGGTGGAATGATTGAGTTTAAGATTTCCTACTGAATACATAATGAATACGTTTCTTGTGTTTTTGTCGTTCAATCAGTCTTAGGGCCGTTTGCACAGTGACAGTTTAAACTAAATTTCATTTCAAACTGTATTGAATCCGTATCAAATCCAGTTTGTTATAATTTATTTCATTTTGAGTTTAAGTCACCAGCTGATTAAATCTAGTTCAAGCTTTGACTGAGCAAACGGCCCTTAGAGAAAAATATTTTTCTGGAGAAGATATATTCCATTTTATTGCCATTTTTTCAAAGATATATTCGGTTTTGCAATTACTTATTTTCATATTTATGGAGGTGCTATGTGTTTACCATGAATTTATATGTTTAAATATTTGGACGGTGAATTTTTGTGAAATTTTGAGAATTTGTACCATGACCAGAACTAACCAGTTAGACTAACCTAACCAGGTTAGCCAGTCTAACCTCATTCAGACTGGCTATCAAAATTCGGGAGAGAATAATAGTTTTGGATTAATTTAGATGTTTCTCTCCCAATCATTGTTCCCATTGTGTGCATCTGTGAATGGAGTAAATAATACCAAAGAATGATTGGATTCATCTCAAGTACGATATGAATACGATTCTGAATATATTTCTGTTCATAGCCCACTAGCTTCTGAAACAAATATTAATGTGAATTTTATATAATTCACTGTGATGAGTTCCATTAAGGGCCGTTTGCACAGCCGAAGCTTAAGCTGAATTTAATCAGCTGGTGGCTTCAACTCAAAATGAGCCACATTATAACAAACGAGACTTGATACGGATTTAATCCAGTTTAAAATTAAATTTATTATAAACGTTCACTCTGCAAACTGATACTGTCACATTCTGTCACTAGGGCAAACTATGCCCTACTTATGATACCTCGTTATCTGATACTCAATCTTGACAATACAGTCTAGTAGGCTATCAGACATTGGAATGTCTGATCGAGTATGACGTTATCGTCCTATCGCTAGATATATGCTAGTATTCTCAGTCTCATACAATGGGAGCTTGATTAAGAAATAATGTATCTTGAACTTTATAAAGCAAACAGAGAAAATGGTTAGTAGCTATGATTTGTGGGGATGGACGGGTTTTTTTTTGCGCAATTACCGAGAAATAAGGAAAAATTTTTGCGCAAATCCCCCTCCCCCTCCCCCTTCCCCCTCCCCCTCTAGAGTTTGCGCATGCACAAACTCCCCCTCTCCTCCCCTCACCCTCTCCCTCCCCTCTCTCTCCCTCTCCCTCTCCCTCTCCTTCTCCTTCTCCTTCTCCTTCTCCTTCTCCTCTCCCTCTCCTTCTCCCTCTCCCTCTCCCTCTCCCACTCCTTCTCCCTCTCCCTCTCCCTCTCCCTCACCTTATCTTATCTCCCCTCTCCCAGTGAGGACGAGGGGGTTGAAAAGATAGAGATATATCTCTCTCTCTCTCAGTGAGGGAAAAAAAAATTCCCTTTTTGGAGGAAAAATTCCCTCTCTCTATAGTGACAGATTAAAGTGAATCCATCTAATGCTATACTTACAGATTAAAGTGAATGCTAAATGAGGGAAAAAATTCTCTACTGTCAAATTAAATACCCTATTCTACATCTAATGCTATACTGTCAAATTAAAGTGAATCTGTTACATCTTTATACTGAGTAAATCTGTTACATCTTTATACTGTAAAATTATAAAGTGATTGCAAATTAATACATCTAATAACTTATACTGTATCTACTGACAGATTAAAGTGAATCTGTTACATCTTTATACTGAGTGAATCTGTTACATCTTTATACTGTAAAATTATAAAGTGATTGCAAATTGAATAATTCGGAGGGTACAAGAGAGTGTGATACACCCATCGTTTCTCTGTGGGGCGTATCTCTTGATAAGGTAGGAATGTGCACTTAGCTGTAACAGTTGTGTCTGAGGGGGGCGTATCTCGCGTCCTCACTCAATCAATACTGTAAAATTATAAAGTGATTGCAAATTGAATAATTCGGAGGGTACGAGAGAGTGTGATACACCCATCGTTTCTCTGTCTCTCGCATAAGCTTAAAGATTGTGCAAACTACTAGGTGGAAAAAAACAGATGGCCCAAAAACAGATGGCCCCATGCGTTATCTCCTATTCTCGCTTACTCGCTACTGCTTTTTCCTCTATTACGAAAGCCATGTGAAAGAGAAATCAGTCGTGAGTTCCTTTTCAATCCTGCCTTCCTATACTGCCAGTTGAAGTGAATCCATATTATTCACTTTATATGTCACTTTATATGTGGCTTGCACCCAACTCGAGCCCCTGGCACGTTGCCGCTTTTTCCTCTATTACGAAAGCCATGTGAAAGAGAAATCAGTCGTGAGTTCCTTTTAATCCTGCTTTCCTATACTGCCAGTTGAAGTGAATCCATTCTGCTCCTCGGGCGGCCTTGTGAAGGTCGGGAGGGCATTGCCCGGCCTTGAGTGAGTGAGCGACCGAGTGATGTCAGCTTGTGCGTACATCAAGCTATATATAAAAACACATTTTTAATTTCTTATCACTTAATGCAGCTTGGAGAGTGAGTGATTGAGTTCTCTACACGTACTAGCTGCCGAGGAGGGCTATCACAATTGGCGAGCACTGCATACTCCACAGAGGTTTAGCTCGACGCTAACATTATTGATTGTAAGTAAAAATTTTTGTTACATTCTCATATTTTTGTGAAATAACACTAAATTGATTTTTAAAATATATATATTGGTTACAGTATTAAATTTCATTGTTTTTCACAGCATTTTCTCACCTCACTACTCGGTCTCATAAGCAGTTGTGCTCTCGTGAGGGAAACTTACCTGCATCGAGAAAATCATAGCCGAGGAGCTAAGCTGGAACAATACCTGAACCGAGTCGAGGAGCTGAGAGAAGCATATCCGATTATTTTATTTCGTCAAATCAACACATGTAAGTTCATTTTTACTTAAATTTTCCTCTTCTCCGAGGACAATATTGTTCTCCATGTTAGATCCTTCAACATGGAAGTAAGAGGAGCTCATTTTTCAAACATGAATCTTATCTTGTCAGTGTTTTCTATCATCAATGAGATAACGCATTTTAATATATAACCAACCAGTAGCAAAGTTGATGCATTCATTTATTTACAATATTGCACACATACTTGATTTTGATCTTTCTTTGTCAATCTTGTTCTAAGCCTGTTTCATCTGAAGAATCTCGTAAAAAATTCCAGATAAGTTTATTTAATTGTTCTTTTGTTAAATGAGCATTGTTTTCTATTATAACCTTCTTAATTCTATTGATAGAGTGTGTGAGGATTGTACACACACATGAGCCTGGGATATCGCCATTTCCAGAATTATCATATGATGTACCATATAAATCACAAACAAGAATATGATTATAGTTATCACTATGCCAAACTCCTAATTTTTATAATCTCTCACAAAAGTTAAATATTGTAGATTTGTCCATCCTTTTTCTGCTAACTGGTCCAATATATCTAGGTGCATGTCCAAGAGTTCACTTAATTTATATTGATATCTCATTTTTTCAAGGAACAGAATGGTATTCACTTAATTGATTAAAATGTCTATCTATAATGAATTGAATGCACAAATCTGAAGACTTTAACTCAGACTCCACTGATCCCGCACCAAACACCTTATCCATCTCAGTACAGTAGCTTGATGTTGTATCAGCAAAGACAAGATCACTACTAACAGATTAGCTTGCTCTAGCTTATTATTATTATTATTATTATGAAAAGCACACTCTAGCGATAATTTATTGTACTTTATAGTACTCTACTTATATATATTTGGTTACAGTTATTAAATATTTCATTGTTTTCACAGCATTTTCTCACCTCACTACTCGGTCTCATAAGCAGTTGTGCTCTCGTGAGGGAAACTTACCTGCATCGAGAAAATCATAGCCGAGGAGCTAAGCTGGAACAATACCTGAACCGAGTCGAGGAGCTGAGAGAAGCATATCCGATTATTTCATTTCGTCATCATCATCAACACATGTAAGTTCATTTTTACTTAAATTTTCCTCTTCTCCAAGGACAATATTGTTCTCCATGTTAGATCCTTCAACATGGAAGTAAGAGGAGCTCATTTTTCAAACATGAATCTTATCTTGTCAGTGTTTTCTATCATCAATGAGATAACGCATTTTAATATTTAACCAACCAGTAGCAAAGTTGATGCATTTCATTTATTTACAATATTGCACACATACTTGATTTTGATCTTTCTTTGTCAATCTTGTTCTAAGCCTGTTTCATCTGAAGAATCTCGTAAAAAATTCCAGATAAGTTTATTTAATTGTTCTTTTGTTAAATGAGCATTGTTTTCTATTATAACCTTCTTAATTCTATTTCACAAACAAGAATATGATTATAGTTATCACTATGCCAAACTCCTAATTTTTCATAATCTCTCACAAAAGTTAAATATTGTAGATTTGTCCATCCTTTTTCTGCTAACTGGTCCATATATCTAGGTGCATGTCCAAGAGTTCACTTAATTTATATTGATATCTCATTTTTTCTAAAGGAACAGAATGGTATTCACTTAATTGATTAAAATGTCTATCTATAATGAATTGAACGCACAAATCTGAAGACTTTAACTCAGACTCCACTGATCCCGCACCAAACACATTATCCATCTCAGTACAGTAGCTTGATGTTGTATCGGCAAAGACAAGATCACTACTAACAGATTAGCTTGCTCTAGCTTATTATTATTATTATTATTATTATGAAAAGCACACTCTAGCGATAATTTATTGTACTTTATAGTACTCTACTTATATATATATTTGGTTACAGTTATTAAATATTTCATTGTTTTCACAGCATTTTCTCACCTCTCAACTCGAGGAGTCAAAGGCAGTATCTACACCTGAGAGGAATCAATCATACCATAGGCCGCTATCTACACCTGTACCATAGACCGCTATCTACACCTGTAGCATAGGCCGCTATCTACACCTCTACACTCGAGGAGATTCACGCAGCATCAACCAGTACATGTAAGTACATTTTTACTTCGATTTTATCCTCTGAGGAGGAAAATTATGCTCCGAGGACAGTTTTTCTCCTCCGAGCACAGTTTTTATCCTCCGAGCACAGTGTTTGTCCTCGGAGGATAAAAAACCTTCTACAATATACTGCATGCATGCGATTTTACTTCATCTTTACGATACGGTATATCCGGAACATCCAAGCCCCGCTCTTCTTTCTCACACTCTTCATATAAACAAAACGGTAAATGCATTACTTTTTCAAATGGATTTTCGATAATATATTTGCAATAGACACATTGCAAATAGAATGGATTTTTATGTAAGAAATAACCATTTCTCGCAAAATACTCTGCTTTATTGCATAATGATTTACAAAAGTCGCAATGTAGATGATGATGCTTTTCAAAATACTCTCCTTGAACGGATGAATCTTCTACACAATTAAAAGTTGAATATCTTTCTTCATATTCTCGTAGAATATTATTATCGTAATTCTCCTCTTCAATTGTTATATTTCCTTTCCTTCTACAGTTCGGGCTAAACTTTGCATGTTCGTTGGCTACAACATCATTTTGCTCCCAATCTCCTAAAAAAAATTGAACAAAATACGCAGTGTACAATGTCCGGTTCACACGCGAATATAAATCCCTCTTTCGCCATGTTTCCCGTGGACAAATTCTGACTAGTTTTTGTCCATCTTTTATCGAATGTTAATAATCTCAATCTTTCATGCAACATTATCTGTCCTTGTGATAACATCGTGAATGCTAATTCACAACTGATTGTGAATTGTAGTTGTACTCCTTTACACTATTAATTGCCTATGCCATCCTGATCATTATTCTTTTGTTTTTCAGCATCATGCCGAGGGAACGCAGACTTCGTGCCATCAATTCAAGCGCAGTCCGTCATCACATCAGTTTTGAGGACGAGGATATTGACATTGAGAATGTGCTTGAGAGGTCGAAAACTCAAGTTTTCGAGATAATTAGGGAGCATGCGGCACGGTATGATGGTAATGTAAAGTGGTACATAGTTTTAAACGTTTTATTGTATAAATTAGTGGTGCTGGATGACAAGGTTGATGAGTCTGTTTCATCTCTAATAAATCTACATAGTTACTCCAACATAGCGCTAAACGTGCTTGAGAACTATGAAGATTTTAATGAGCATTTTTTCTTGGCTGTGAGAAAAATCCTCTAATCTTTCGAAAATTTTGTAAGACATGGGAGTGGATGGGTGCTAAAGAAAATTGAATCACTGGATGTGAACGTGATTAAATTTAATCCTATATACACATCCAGTTTCATTCAAACACCCCAGTTTTTGAAAAACAAAAATTGTATTATAAATGTCAAAAATCTCTCTGACGAAAAATGTTTTTTGTGGTCGGTCCTCGCATATTTCCATCAGAAGCCAAGGAACTCGGACTTGACTGTAAAGTATTTGAGCAAGTTTGCTCACAGACTCAATATGCGAGGTGTAAATTTCCCGGTGACAACACGCGATATTAAGAAATTCGAAATACTCAATCCGGACATTGCAATTCACGTCATTGCGTATGACAACAAAAAGTTTTTCCCCTACCGTACAAGCATTTTCCGCACTCGTAAACACCAAATTAATCTTTTAATGTTGAAAGGCGATGCAGGAAAAACTCATTATTGTTTAGTAAATACCGCGAACGGGAAAAACGGGCTATCGCATCTTCTCTCCCACCTTTCAAAACACGATGGACAAGTACACATTTGCAATTTCTGTTTTCACCGGTTCATATCAAACAAATCTATAAATGTAGATGGGAAAGCAAATTTGTTGAAACATATGGAACTTTGTTCCAAGTTTGAATCTCAGCGCGTTTCATATCCTAAACGCGGAGAGACAATTAAATTCAAGAAACTAGGCGCGACGTTGAAGAAAAAGTACACCATTTACGCGGATTTAGAAACATACGTTGTGAATATTAATGATGATGATGATGATGATGATTCCGATTCCGATGAAGTTACTCGTAGTTACACAAAGAAAACGGCGCAGCATATTCCTTGCGGGTATTGTTTCGTTGTTATAGATGTAAACGGAGAAATCGCCTACGGACCTGTACTCCATAGATCGAGTAGTTTAGACGAAAAAATCATGGAGAAATTTCTTCAGGAAATTACAGATCTTGGCAAAATTTTGTATGAGGATATGAAACGTGAAATTCCGATGCAACATTTGTCCGAAAGTGAAGAGCGCGAATTTCAAAATTCAGTAAACTGCGGGCTTTGTGCTGAACCGTTCTCAGAAACCGATATTAAATGTCGACACCACGCGCATGAAACCGGTAATTACCTATGTGCAGCACATGTTTCTTGCAATTTAACAGCTCGTACTCCGGAGTACATTTCGTGTTATTTCCATAATTTCTCCGGTTTTGATTCACATTTTATTCTGAAAGCGCTCGGTAAATGTAAAAAAGAAATATCCTGCATCGCGAATACGTCAGAGAGATTTTTAACACTTTCGGTAGGCAAAATTAAATTTCTAGATTCCTACAAGTTTATGTCTGAATCCTTGGAAGTATTGGTGCGTAATTTGGTAGAAAGTACAGACATGGAAAAGAAGTTCGAAAGATTATTTCCAGTGTTTCATGATCCACCTCGCGAACACAGACAGCTCTTGTTGAAAAAAGGAGTATATCCCTACTCGTACATGAGCTGTCCCGAAAAATTCGCGGAAACATCGCTCCCTCCCATTGAATGTTTTCATAACGACTTAACTGATACACCTCTGTCTCGCGAAGAATATGAGCATGCGCAAAGAGTGTTCTCAACATTCAAGCTGAAAAATCTGGGTGAATATCACGATTTTTATTTATGTTTGGACGTAATGCTATTAGCAACAGTATTTGAATCTATGAGTTTTTTTCCTCATACGGGCTTGATGTGACCCATTTTCTTTCCCTCGCGGACTTCACCTGGAATTGCATGTTGAAGTACACTTAAGTCGAATTGCAATTACTTACAGATCCGGACATGCATCTTATGTTCGAAGCGGGAATGAGAGGCGGGGTGTCATTTATCGGTAAACGTTATTGTGAGGCGAATAATAAACATCTACCCGAAACATACGATCCTTCAAAACCGTCTAATTATCTCCTTTACGTGGATGCTAATTCTCTTTACGCGGATGCTATGAGCAGACCCCTCCCTTTTGGGAATTTCAAATTCCTCACAGAGGAAGAAATTTCCAAACTTGATTTCGCGAATTTGGACAGCAATTCAGGAAATGGTTACATAATTGAATGTGATCTCGAGTACCCGAAAGATTTACACGATAAACATGCCAGCTTCCCTCTCGCGCCGCTACACTTAACTCCACCGCGGGAATTGCTGTCCGAGTATCAGACAAATGAGAACGGTCAGGGAGTGACCAGAAAACTCATGAACACACTTTTTAACCGTGAAAAGTACATTGTACACTATGTCAAATTAAAACTCTACCTTCAGCTCGGTTTGAAATTATTGAAAGTGCATTGCGTCATTAGTTTTTCCCAATCTCCCTGGCTGAAAAGCTACATCGACTTCAATATCCGGAATAGACAGAACGTGAAAAATAAATTTGAAATATCCTTCTTTAAGGGATGTTGTAATCTTTGTTTTGGTAAGACTATACAATCAGTTCGGAAACATATGAATGTTAAAATTATTACAGACGAAAAACGATTAGACAAGTACATTTCAAATCCGTTATGCAAACGCTGGCAAATAATTAGTCCGGACGTGATCGCGGTTTTCTCTCGCAAGTTGGAACTTAAAATGAACAAACCTGTCTATTCGGGCTTTTCCGTACTGGAGTTGAGTAAATTCCATATGTACGAATTTTTCTATTGCAAATTACAAAAAATCGTACCCTGGAACTGCGTAGAACTCTGTATGACCGATACCGACAGTTTTCTTCTAAACCTGAAAGTAGAGGATGTGTATCAGTTGATCAAAGATAATTTGAACCTATTCGATACTTCAAACTATCCACCTGCCTACCCTTGCTTTTCCATGGAGAGAAATAAAGTTGTAGGTAAGTTTAAGGATGAAACGGGCTCAAGGCCGATCTCTAAATTTATAGGTCTTAGATCGAAACTTTACAGCTTTTTAGTTTGTAATGAGAATGATGACAAGGTTGTAAATAAATGCGTAGCAAAAGGAGTAAAGTCATCAGTTAAATGTAGAAAACTTAATTTTAATTTGTATAAGAAATCATTGTTTGAACGTAGTGTACATGTAGAAAAATTTAGTATGTTAAGATCCTATAACCATAGTATGTTTCAGGTCGAATGTGCTAAGGTCTGTTTGAGTCCTTATGACGATAAAAGATACATTGAAGAAAATGGTCTGAATACTCTGCCTTTCGGTCATTATACCCTCAACACTTCAACTGATTGATCAGTATGTGTCGTGACAATCATCCAACACCACTAATTTGATTTGTCTGTTGTAAATATCATGAATATTATTAGATCTAAGCTAGCTTTAGAGCTTCAAATAAGGTAATTGATAACCTGGGAGAAGAATATCATATTCCGGGATACGAGTATTGCGGGCCGGGCACCAAGGTTAATGAAAGGTTAAAGAGAGGTGATCAAGGTATAAATTCATTAGATAGAGCTTGCAAGATACATGATATAGCCTATACTCAAAATAGTGATAATAAAACTCGAGCGGTAGCTGACAGAGCTCTAGCAAACGCTGCATGGGACATTTTCAAAAATCCTCAAACACCCCTTGCCGAGAAAGCACTTAGCTATCTTGTTACAAACGTTATGAAAGCTAAAGCGGCGTTTGGTGGGTCTTTGAGAAAGAAGAAGAAGAAGAAGAATGAGAGGAGAAGTTATAGTAATGATATTAGATGCAAAGCTATAGCTCAGTTGAAACAACATATTGCAGGAAAAGGATATTATTTGAAGCCTTACCCACCGCTTAGTGGTGGCAGACTTCTACCCCAGCCCCACCACCACCATCATATGGAGTGAGTTTATTCCCTCAAGTTAAGAAACGTAGAACAACAAAGAAGAGTAGGAAGAAGAAGAAGAAGAAGGCATGAATATTGAAGGAGAATTGAGTAATTATGATTTGATTGATTGGTCAAAATTATTACAGATTCAGCTAAGAGGAATATATATGCTAGATGCATTACCCAAAAAAATTCTAAAAAACGAAAATGCCATTGTGAATTTAGCAAGGGAAAGCGAGGATGGCACACATTGGGTAGCATATAAGAAAGTTGGCTCTAATGTATGGTATTTTGATCCAATTGGAAATTTACAACCGCCATACGAATTGGACAAATATTGGAAAAAAGGAAATGGAGTAAATATATTTTATAATGTGGAGCATATGCAGCCATTAAATAGCGATTTTTGTGGCCATCTTACATTATTGTTTCTTGCAAATCAGTTGTAATTAAGTGTTTGTGGTGAACACACAAGATGGTCGTTATTACCTTAAGATCAAAGTCAAGTAACCTCTATGAACATTTACAAGAAATTATAGAATTGGACAAAAATTGTGAATGGGAAATTGGACTGATTAATTTTTCTAGTTACAATAGTATTGCAAACATAAACAAAGGAACAAATTCTAGCTTCAAATATGGCGATAAGTTAATCATGTTGGATACCGGCACATATGAACTTGAAGATATTATAAAATCTTTAAAGAATAAATTGAATATTGATGGGAAGAAGAATAAACTTATTATACGTGCAAATGCAAATACTATGAAGATTGAAATTTATTCTGATAAGCCTATTGATTTAACACGTTCTGATTCGATTGCTAAGATACTCGGTTTTGATAATGTTGTTTTGCAAGCAAATAAATGGTATTATTCCAAACATTTGGTTAACATAGCAAGCATTGACAGTATTCTTGTTGAGTGTAATTTAGCATGTGGCAGTTACTTCAACGGGAAAGAAAAACATATAATCTACGAATTTTTGCCAAAGGTTCCTAGCGGTTATTTAATAAACGAAGTACCCTCTCCAATTATTTATGTACCTTTGAATACACGTCGAATTCAAACTATTAATGTAAAGGTGACAGACCAGAACGGATCGTTTATTGATTTCCGCGGAGATACAATTACAATTAGACTGCACATACGTGAAAAACAAAAGTAATGGGATATCTTGTTTTTAATCCGCATTCGAATAAGACCAATCAAGTCATTAGAGAAAGGAACGCGATAGCGTCAACATCTACTAAAAGCAATAGGGCGTTATCGGCTAAAAGTGCGAGAACTTTGGAAAAATTAGGTTTTATAGTTGATTGGCGAAATGTCAGGCGCAGCAATTAGTGATATTCTGGATGTGGAGACAGAGCTTCAGTTTTATAATGACATAACCAAATTCCAATTTCATACTCATACAGTTTATTCAGGACAAGAAATAAAAAACTCTGATGAAGCTCGGATAGGAAAAAATTCATTGGATGTGTACACTTTACCTTGCAAATCATTTATATTGATTGAGGGAACGGTTAGCTGCACAAAACCGGCAGCGCCTGCGATTACAGTAGCAGGGGAGGCAACTCAACCGGCTGGTGCGCCCATTGCGGCAGACTATAAATTAAGCAGTAACATAGTGGGCAACCTTTTTGATGAAATACGATACGAATTAGCAGGTCAACAAATTTCCAAATCAAGATTAATTGGTTTAACTTCTACAATTAAAGCTATTCTTGTGAAGAACGCATCTGATAAAAACACATATCATTTAGCTGGTTGACAGAGCAGGATATGAGCTAACAGATAATAAATTCACTTTCTGTGTGCCGTTGAAATTAATCCTTCCATTTTTTGAAGATTTTCAAAGAATAATTTTAAAATTGAAACAAGAGCTTGTATTATTGAGGTCGCCCTCAGACCTCAATTGCGTCGAGTCTGCAACCGGTACAGAGGTTAGTGTAAAAATTACTAAGCTCCAATGGCGGATGCCCTACATTACATTAGAAGATCATGTGCGATTGAAATTTTTGAGACTGCTCGATGCCGACACTCCACTGAAATTAAGTTTCCGCCATTGGGAAATTTGTGAATTACCAAATTTGCAAAATTCACTTGTTCATTCTTGGTCAGTACGCACGACATCGAATTTTGATACTCCAAAATATATTATAATTGCATTTCAAACTGATCGAAAGAATAAAATTAAAAAATCAATATCTAATTTTGACAGCTGTATATTTACAATGTTAAAGTATATTTGAATAGTGAGTATTATCCATACGAAAATCTGCTAGGTAAGAAGGAAGTTTTATACCGGATGTTCCTGGATTTCGCACCCTCGTATTATAATCATACAATCAATAGCAAACTCGGAACAGAAATCGATTTTAAAAGTGCAGTACCTGCAAATACTTCCACGTATTGTGTTTTAATTAGCGATCGTGTGATGGAGTACATGCCTCTCACGAGCATGGTGAAAGAAGTTCAGTAATTTGTTGATAGAGTGCATCACTGCAGGTTATATAAGGTGTGTACTGCGCCAATGTAAGCCATATCAGTTTTACCTTTGAACAGGAATCATGTCCTATTCTTTGTGTTCTGATATTTTGGACAAGCCACAAACTCGCTCTATTGGTATCCAGTGTGATCTTGATTCTGATATTTTGGACAAAGCTCAAACTCAGTCGTCGCTACTTTACGATATTGAATCACAAATTTCTATTATGAACCAAGGAGGAGTAGTACACCAATCCAGAGTTGGGAGAGGAGGAGGAGGAGGAGGAGGGGGCGCCAGAGGTGGAGGAACAGAAACGAGAAGAGGACAGAAGGAGTGCAAAAGCAGACACCTACGAAAATTGCTACGGTTGATCTTCACTGGTTTAAGCAAACTTGTAATCAAATTATTGTAAAGGAACTTGCTATTGTCGATGAGAGCAATAATTATGTTGTATTTCATTTCAAATCACCATTTCCAAAGATGGAATTGACTACAAAATTGTTTAACGACGTAACATGGCTGGAACGTAGCTATCATAAAATAAATGGAGCGATGGAGATTTGGAATGGAATGAGACAATTATCCGTGAATACCTCGCAGGTTATGAAAAAATTTTTACAAAAGGAACTGAAAAAGCAAAGTTTTTGAGAAGATTGCATTCTAACTACAATGCATACCGGAGGACTTTCTCAAGCCCGATTTCAGCTTTTTCACCACTTTGTGGTGTATGATGCGTGAAGATACATAAGTATAGACCCGATGGAAGGTGTGCTTTGTACAGTGCACAACATTATAATTCTTTGCTGTTTAAAAATATGTATCAAACAAATAATTTCTTGTGCGAGAATACTCGTATGAAAGTATGAAATTGGCGCCTATGTATACAAATGCTCAGAAAAGAAACTTTGCACAATATGGATTCTTCTACAACGGAAAGGAATTACAGTGTGTTTATTGCTTGCATGCACTGAGATTGCATAAAGCTCGCACGTGTTGTCTGTCTACAATTATTAATGAAGAAGACCATTTAATTATTCTATAATAGTGCCAGCCTACACATAGTTTTCTCCATTCGCTCGACAACGATGGATCCGGCAAAGTGGTTAGCTGCTGACCACCAGTTGGAAGTGAGGTTAAAAAACTGCATAGACTGGTATGACGAGTGAAATTGCAATTCAGAAATCATCTAGTGAAAATTATAGTTTGGCGAAACAATTAAAGGCTATTTTTCTAAGCACAGTTAATTTGAACGATATAAGACTATTTGTGTTATTACCGTCCATACAATTTGTCTATAGATAAATTGATTAAAATTGAAGATGAAGTTATGATGTATTGTTGTAGTGAAATGTTGTAAACAAATATATAGATATTTCCTCGAACATTTTGGTTTAGTATCAGTGTAGACTTGATTGAGTGAGGATGCGAATGAGATACCCCCCCTCAGACACAACTGTTACAGCTAAGTGCACATTCCTACCTTATCAAGAGATACGCCCCCTCAGACACAACTGTTACAGCTAAGTGCACATTCCTACCTTATCAATTATAGTTCATAGCAATCAAGGTCATGCAGTGTTTTAGCTTTGCAAAATTCAAAAAATTAACTCGCCTCTTAATGTCAATTTCATTCAATGAATTTGATTCTATTGCAAAAAATATTAAATTTTCAACAGGATTCCAAGGCGATGATGTTGATCTAGCGTTAACAAAACAGAAAATGTACATTTTCCAATTTTATCTGAGATTTTCGAATTATTGGACATACTAGATACAGGTCATCTACATTATTGTAGTGCAAATGATTTCTCAACTATTGTTACAAATTCCGATGAACTTTGGAAATGCTTGTATGACATTGCAGATAAAAAATGTAAAAGATCAACTTAGATCATTGACCTTTCTCTGTTAAGACATCAATAGAGCTGATACCCCAAGTGATATAGGTCTGAGGATATCTATAGCCATTTTTGGAATGCTTGTTCATACTAAATTTACTATAGATATTCTCGGAGAACACTTAAAAAATAACGCCTGCGGTTTGTACAGCACATAGAAAATTTCAATATAATTTGTGAAATTTTTCTTAACTGTCGGGTGGAAAGCAAACCAATTGTATTAATTTGCAATCACTTTATAATTTTACAGTATAAATATGTAACAGATTCACTCAGTATAAAGATGTAACAGATTCACTTTAATTTGACAGTAGAGAATTTTTTCCCTCATTTAGCATTCACTTTAATCTGTCAGTATAGCATTAGATGGATTCACTTTAATCTGTCACTATAGAGAGAGGGAATTTTTCCTCCAAAAAGGGAAATTTTTTTTTCCCTCACTGAGAGAGAGAGTGATATATCTCTATCTTTTCAACCCCCTCGTCCTCACTGGGAGAGGGGAGATAAGATAAGGAGATGGAGAGGGAGAGGGAGAGGGAGAAGGAGAGGGAGAGGGAGAGGGAGAGGGAGAAGGAGAGGGAGAAGGAGAAGGAGAAGGAGAAGGTGAAGGAGAGGGAGAGGGAGAAGGAGAGGGGGAGGGAGAGTGAGAGGGGGAGGAGAGGGGGAGTTCGCGCATGCGCAAACTCTAGAGGGGGAGGGGGAAGGGGAGGGGGAGGGGGATTTGCGCAAAAATTTTTCCTTATTTCTCGGTAATTGCGCAAAAAAACCCGTCCATCCCCACAAATCATAGCTACTATGGTTTAGTATAATGAAGAATTTATTCATTCATTCATAGACAATGTTGAAACAACATGCATTCGCCCAAAACTGCTTCTAAACTTGATTCAAAATAGATAGTATAGAGGTTGTTATATTGAGTTCATAATTCAATTTACACACGATTTCAAGTCCGAAATATGTATCAACTAGAGTTTTCAATGTATAATGGATGTTCAAATCTGGAAATGTATAACATAATGGAAAAGTTATAGTAGAAGTACCAATATCAATCAGTATTTATCATTATGTATATAATACATAGTAATACTGTAGTAATATCATACTATGTATAGTATAGTATATCAATCAGTGCCAATTTGTAGTTCTGATCATATAAACCTTCTCATTCCTAATTATATCGATGGAATGATGCTGAGAAGATTTTATCTCGAAGTTCACAAGTCTGACAACAAAGAACTTTCTTGGAAAACTACTAAAACCCATCAAAACATGCAATCTTCTCCATTCAATTATTCCATTCAGGTACACCACAATCTACTGTAAACCTATTCATAATTCCATGAATGCTGCTTTAGTGCGGCACGGTAGAATATATACATCTCACGTCACCTTGCTTACATGCAATGAATGAGTAGCTACATCGTCATCATAGCATAAGTGACGTGAGAATGTGGCAAATTCATGTTTTGGGTACTCATGGTGATGGTGGGAGGAGTGGTTGAAGGGGGTTAACATGGTGGCATCATTTAACCAGCGTGGTTTGTGGGGAGGAGAAGGAGAAGGAGTAGCTGCTTTTGAAATTCAACCTTCTCTGCTCCTCAATGAGCCACGTAATTTATAGAGCTGAGATGATGATGATTATGATACTGATGATGAAGATGAAGATGATGATGATAATGATGATCTTGATGATGGAGGCCACACTGTTACACAATTTCCCCCTCTGAGCGTCGCTTCAGGTCTAGTCATCCCCCCCCCCTACTTCCCCTCATAAACAGAAACACACATCTCCTTACCTCCCACCATCAAAACATCAACACATCATTTCACTCGTGAGTATGTTATCCTCTTCCTCCTCTATTCCACATACTCATTTCAGAGCATGGCAAGAGTTTTAGGGAACAACTTCACCTTTTCAAGGAAATTATAAGACTTTTCGTGTGTTCTGATGTGTTATACAGTGTTTCGTGTTATACTGATATTTTATATCATGATTATACATGGATGATATAGATGAGAAGTATCAAACGTCAGGGTTCTTGTAGAATTTCAGTAATTAGCGGGATCATGTTCTGTTGTATCCGCTAGATCCCGTATCTTGTACTTGATATTTGTATCTTGTAGGCTACTTGATATTTGTATCATGTGCTTTATAAAAATGCAATTGATCTCAGTCTTAAAATGTATCCAATGACAGTCCTCATAGTATTTCATTGGAATTAAATCTATTAAGGTTTGATGATGTGTATATTATACAATTTTCAAAATTGATACTTTTCCTTCTAAAAACATCGAATTCTAGGAGCATCATAATTCTAGATATTTCGAATAAAGTGACCTGGATATTCGATGAACCTGAACTTATAGTGAACTAACTTTAATTTATTTATTTATTTATTTACAATGCAAATGACACTAATGAAAGATAACATTGAAAGATAAAATCATAAGGAATTTTATGCTTGTGCTATTTCTCTTCCAAATTTATAGGTGACAAAATCCAAGATAAGGTTAGAATTTCACGTGTATAATTTTTATAAAATTTTGGTCTAAAATAAACAATAAAACTATAAATTTTGAATTTAGATGGCTTAAATTGATAAATTAATTTGAAATATTCCACTCAATTACCATACTTATTTATTTCAACAATATTTTTCCAGCTCGTAATCTTCAATTTATTTTCCACCTCTCAAGACTCATGCTGATAAGATTTGTCCAATCATAAATCTGAATTGTCCAAAGGACCAATCATAAATCTTAAGCCGTGTCCACACTAAACAAATGTACGACAAACATGTTTGTTGGAAAAGTTAGGGCAAATTTTATTATGTTTGCCCGTGGCTAGTGTGGACGCGACAACAGACAAAATATTTTCAAGAACAGGATTTACAATTTACAGCTGTCAACTCTGAAAATGTTTGGAAAAACAGTACCTAATTATTTGTTTGACAGACAATGATTGTCCAAACTTCTCAAAATGTTTGTCTCTGAGCTCCTCAACGAGCATGTTTTCCGAACATGTATGTCGAACATTTGTTCAGTATGGACACAGCTTTATGATTCATCATCTTTATTTGTTTTATTTGTTGTATTTGTTGTATTCGTTCATTATTTTCATTCACGAGGACTATGTTTACAAATCAATTTGAGAGTTCAATGCTACTGAATCATTCATCTCTAACAGTTCACTCTATGTACATCTCCAAATCTCCAAATTTTATTTATTTATTCGTTGATATAATTACAAATCATATGAATATGATGGGGATAGAACAACAGGCACAGCCCAAAACTATTCTCTTCCCAAATTTTGATAAATAATGAAATTATGTGGCCAAGATTGATTGAGAATGTAAGCTCCCATTTCAACTAAACACCAATTTTCTTTCTCAAATGATAACTCAGGTATAATTTTTTTCCAAAAACGAATAAGAAGACACTCGACGAAAAATGCAAATTGATCAAACGAACAAAATCAGTCGATCTCATTTCAATTTCCAATTTCCAATCTTTGAAAATTAATGGAAACCATTCCTTTGAATGCAAGAATGAATCCCAGAAGTCCTTGATGTGAGAATAATTGGTTTAAAAAAATCCGAACAACTCTGGAAATATATTTGTATAATTGACTGAAGAATTTTTCAATTGATAGCCGTCTATTCGATAGATTCTAATTCGAATTCGATTGATAAGGGAAAGTTTGACAGACAAACAAGAAGGAGAATATATCGTTTAACGAATGAATATCGTTTGATGAATATCGTTTAACGTATCAGTTTCAGCCTCTATTGCAACAAGCCTTCGAAGTTTTCAATTTGTTCTATGTTCTCTGGACAATTCTTTGAAGACTTGTTCCCGGAGATGATATCAATGCTATGATGGTATAATTCAATCACAAGTAGTAGTTTCACCTTTTTCTAATTCACCGTTCATTCGAGAAGATTTCTTCAAGTTACGAGAATACAATAACAAGTGCATGGAATTATCACACTGGAATGAGAGAATGGATCGAAGTTTGAAGAGTATTTTGGAAATGATGATTGGAAGAAGAATGAATTGATTCATAGAGCTCCTTACTATTATTCTGTCAGTTTGTCAATGTATATTGACACCATAAGCTCAAATTTATTGTGTAGGCTATGCGGATGCAATAGTGTAGTGGTCGCCAAACAGTCGATCGCGAGCTACCGGTAGCTCGTGGGGTAGTTTTTGGTAGCTCACAGAAACGCTCGTGCAAAAGAATAACGTCCAGTTTGAATATATACACTTTCCCAGTTTGAAGAAAATCAATGACGAGAAAAATCCTCCACAGCACCGCAGAAATAACCAAGAATACGGTACAATTCTTTCAGACTTGAGACAACAGTTTGATCAACATTATTTCAATATTTCAAAAGCATATCAAATATGGTACAACTCTCTCTTGTAGAGATCTATGCAGAAGATTTTGCAGCTTGTGTTGTAAAACATTTTGATGAAGATCAGGCTTCAGTTGAAATGGAATTTGTGGATTTTAAAAATGATCTGTCTCTCAGATAACTTTCTACAACTGGAAAAATTTGGCCTCAAATCCCCGAAGAAATGTATCCAAATATTATTCAAGTTGCATTGAGGTTGAAAGCTATGTTCAGCTCTACCTACTTGTGTGAAGCATCTTTCTCAAGTATGAAATTCATAAATAATCGATATTGGAACAGACTGACTGATGAACAATTGGACAACTACATCAGAATGGCGGTTGAAACGTACACTCCAAAAATCAAGAAAATAATTGATGACCAAAAAAGAGCTCCACTGCTCTTATTGAAATGTACATTTCAACTTTTGTTATACTTTTTGCTATGAGATAAGTAAATTTCAACACTGGAAATGTACCTTTATAGGCAATAGAATATACTTTGCTTATTCTAATATTGCTTGGTAGCTCACTAGAAGATTTATAAATGCTATTCTAGCTCACAGGCTCATCAGTTTGGCGACCATTGCCCTAGTGAATGAAACGAAATACAATCATAAATTAGCTTGTTAATGTAAGTGAACTCCATCTTGTATTGAACTGTGACTATAATAATGACTATAATGAAATACAATCATAAATTAGCTTGATAATGTAAGTGAACTCCATCTTGTATTGAACTGTGACTATCTATATTAATCCGAAATAATGATTGGACCAAGAATGAATTTTGATTCATAGAGACCCTTACTATCTCTTTTCTGTATAGGGCTACTTGTAATATGAATATAAAGAAAATAAAAATCTCAGTACCCTTTTTTGAAAATATTTTATCACAACATGTTTCGGTCATTTATGCCATTTTCAAGTTATATGAATTAAATAAATAAATACCACTGGAAGATTCTTATTTTGATCATATGTTAGTGTATTCATATGTTTTTATGATAAATTTAAACCCAAAATTTACAGTCCTAGTTCATAAAGACATATGAATACACTATATGATCAAAATAAGAATCTTCCAGTAGTATTTATTTATTTAATTTATATCACTTGAAAATGGCATAAATTACCGAAACATGTTGTGATAAAATATTTTTAAAAAAGGGTACTGAGATTTTTATTTTCTTTATATTTAGACCCTTACTATTATTTTGTCAATGTATTGATACACCATGAGCTCAAATTTTTGTGTGTGCTCCAGTAAATGAAATGGAATACAATAACGAGAGTTAGTTTGATAATGTAAGTAAGCTCCATACAGTATTGAACTGTTACAATAGATTAATATGAAAATGAACCTGATCATGAATATCGTTTAACGTATCAGTTTCAGCCTCTATTAAAACAAGCCTTCGAAGTTTTCAATTTGTTCTATGTTCTATGACAAGTTTATTTATACCATGAGGCTATCTAGGCTGAGCCGATCAAATAGGGCACCGTTGTAACCCTCTGCTTCTGAGCTTGCGTGATCATTTTGTCGGTTTACTTTTAGCAAGACTAATTTTCGCACGGTTGGGAATAGCTTTCCCTCAATCTGTCTTCGCCCTTTCCACTCTCTTCACAATGTATACACATCCACTTCCGGTTTCTCCTACCCTTGTTCGACTCCTTCAACTCTCTCTCTTCTCTTTCTCTCACTCTTGTTTCTTTTTTCTTTGTCTATGCTCATAGTAGCTAATCTAAGTTCATAGATATGAACTTGAAAATGACCTATGGTCGAAACTAGTCATTCAAATATTTCAAAGTTTTTAATGAAGAGTACTACAAGTGTTTATATTGTTTCCATTGATCTGAACAAGAGTAGCCCATATAAAAGTGAAGTGATTCTACATCATCCTCTAACACCAAATGTCATTCATATTTAATTTGAATAATGATTTATCCATATTCATATTTTTAGTTAGCTTCTTTGAGAAATTCGTTTTTCCTCAGCTCTGCATTGCACTCTTCTTCTTCTTCTTCTTCTTCTTCTTCTTCTTCTTCTTCTTCTTCTTCTTCTTCTTCTTCTTCTTCTCTTCTTCTTCTTCTTCTTCTTCTTCATCATCTTCTTCTTCTTCTTCTTCTTCTTCTTCTTCTTCTTCTTCTTCTTCTTCTTCTTCTTCTTCTTCTCTTCTTCTTCTTCTTCTCCTTCTTCTTCTATTCTTCTTCTATTTCTCCTCACTCTTTTACTACATTTTTCTTTATTTTATTATCAAATCTTACTTTATAATCGTCAATTTGTTGTGTCTCTAGCGATTGATGCTTCTTCTCTCTCAACCCAATTATCTTCTTCTTTCATCAGTTGGTTACCTCCTTTTCAATCTCCAATAATATTTCTTGTTCATTCCTATCCAGTTCATACTATAGACCTTCTAGACATTAAGTTCTTTTTTTCACTGATTTTCTCGACTTTTTTCATCATCCTTCCTTTCTTCACTCTCCTTTTTCCCCTTGTTTATTATGTTCATTGAAACTTTGATTCAATTATTCTCTTTTTCTCACAAACATGAATCATTATTTCCTCCTCTATAGGTTTCTCTCCCCATTTTCAATACTTCTTCTCATTACATCATATGACGTTTAACGTTGTCACCATATTTCTATCATGAGAACAATTCATTCACATGGGTTACTTTTCAACAAATTCATAAAAACAATATAAAAATCTTGAAGTACCCTTCATTTTTCAAAAACTCTAAAATAGTTCAACAACTAGTTTCGGTGATCACACCATCGTCAGGTTATAAAAATAAAATAAATTTCCAATAAATGTTAACTAATAGTTTTGTTAATTGATACTATATAATATGAATGAGGAATAGATTAATCATAATGATAATGGGCATAGTATGTTCATATTATATAGTATCAATTAACAAAACTATTAGTATTTTGTATAAGATTTTTATATTGTTTTTATTAATTTCTATAATGAGTTTCAGTAATTTGCCTATGTTCAATCATAGATAAATAAAAACTACAAAGTGAGCTATAAGTACTGTTATTATAGACCCTCCTTTTGTCCACAATTTTGGTTTATCCATTCCTTGCCTATCTTTCAATACTTTTTGTTTCCTCCTTTCCTTACTCTCATAAACTTCTACTTCTCAAAAGCTTCGAATTCTCTCATCGCTCCTCCCTTATAAAAATAATTTCTTCCTTTCCTTACTCTCATAAACTTCGAAACCTCTTATCTCTCCTCCCTTATAAATAAATGACCTTTCCCTCACACATATTAATTGGTTCTTCACGTCTACCTATATCCTCTTTGAACTTCTTTCTCTCATCCTACACACTTTTCTCTTTCCTCCAATTCCCTTCACACTTTTCTCTCTTTCACACTTTTTTCTCTCCCTCTCTATTTGGTAGAGAGTTAGTGGGGAGGATTTTTTTTATATTCTTTCCGAAGAATGGACATTGATATGTCCAAAGCTCCGCCAATTTATGTAGATGCATAACAATATAATTATCTATAGTTATTATATTACAAATTACTTTTTCATATCATATACAGTTCAATAATTATTTTCTTAGTCTATATTATGTAAATTCATCTATAATTTTGCTGTATTGTAAGCTATTATAAGTGTATAAGCCAGTATATATTGTAATCTACATAAATAGAGTACTCAATCAATCAATCTCTTTCTCTCAACCTCACCTCTCCCACTCATCATAAACTTCACTCGTCCATCAATCTCTCTTACTTCCTTTTCTCATGCATTCCCTGTTTAACCAGATCTTCGGCCCATTCACTTCGGCCTACTGTCGTCCACTCTCCCACACTCTCTTTCAAACTTTTCTGTCTCTCTCATTTTCTATCTTCCTCTATCACTCACCCACTATATATCTCTGTCACTCCCTTTCTCTCTCTACCTCACCGATCATTGGCCTATATAGGCCGAGCGAGCAAGCACGTTCATTATGCAGGAAAAGCCTGTTTAGCATTCACGTCATAATAACGAATGGACGTGTCAGATGTATTGCACGAATTCGGAAAATTGTTTAACTAACAGCCGGTCGGCTGAGCCCCTATTTCCCTCTAAACTGTCAGCATTCCTCGTGAACAACACCAATGCTTCCCATCTGAACAATGCTGACAGAAGTGGGTGTTGGATACGTGCTGTCCTCACCCTTCCCACTACCCACTAGCGCTGAAAGCTTTTAATTTTATCTACAATGTTAATAATGATGGCGTCATTTACAAATCAACACTATCGATTGGCCAATGCAGGGGTTTGGTTCACTAGCGGCTCTCAATGGGTTTTATAGCACGGCTTTGACAACATTATCATTCTTCAGAATTGATTTTTGATAATTACTACCTACTTGACGAGTTATAACCAACAACGCCTTTGTATTGAATGACGTTACTGCATAGTATCAACAGAGATTGAAAATAGGTATTTCTAGTTTCCAATTATTCTATAATATCAAGTTTCTTTATTGAATAATCGTAACTAGTGGTATCTTTCACATATCAGTATAAAGCGAGCTGGAAATACGCTTGAATGTCTATTCCCTCATTGTTGAGAGGAGTAGCAGAGTATCCTTTTCATTTTGATTATTCCACTACCTGCCTGATATATTATTATTTCTACAATAGCCTGATTGATACAAGGAAGTCTGTTATGAATTGACTAGCTAACCAGTTTAATTCACAGTATTGTTACATTTTGATATGAATAATTTGATTATTTTGAATAGACTTATCCAATTTTACTTATTCGAAAAAAAACGTTTTCACTTCTATTATGTAATTCCAGTTTCATACATCCTTAATAATGGATTTTTCCTGTTACACCGTTGGTAACACGTAGTTTCCAGTACAAAATCAATATATCACATGAATGGGAGGTTTTTATAACGAGTTACTGAAGATATTAACGATTGAAAATATCTGTCGTGAGACTTTGATCATGGATTGGACAGATCCTAAGATAACAATTTAGAATTAGAGAAAAAACTGTATCAAATTTGGATATAGATCCTTTCAACACTAAACATTATGTACGAATTCAAAATTAGGAAGTTATTTAGGTATTGAAAACTCCATAGGTCCATTACTAATCTTTAAATTTATCAGCTTTTCAAGTTGATCAGAACTCGAACCTTAAAAGAAAGCCAAAATTGACTGATTTATTTGTCTCAACAGATGAGCCACTGTCTTGAGAAATAACAAATCTGGTGTGGCGCACTCACACAACTTTCCTTGCCGTTATGAAAATCATAACGCTATTATGATTATTACGATCACCTAACGCTAGTGTTCCCGCGCATCTCAAGTCTACTATTCAGTAATTTGAGCCAGCTGGTGACAGGGTAATAACGCTGGAGACACACATGAGGTCTGCTATCTCTTCATAGTGAATGATTTAATAGAATCAACTATAATTTGCATTTGAATAATCACATTTTCTCGAATTTAAAGCTTATTTTCAATCTTAGGTGAAAATGTTACTGAACATTAATTGTAGAGATTTTCATGCTCAATCTACTCCACTTGATTTTTTTGTTTCAATTGTATCTGAAGCCTGATAATTGGGATTCTATCTGCATTGATGGGGCGGAGCTCCTGAAAATTTTTACAGATATGGGACTTGTGGCAGTTGATAGAGCTTATCGATGACTATTTTAAGTATGAATTTGATCAAAATCGTTGGAGCCGTTTCCGAGAAAATCACGAAAAACCCTGTTTTTGACAACATTTTGCCATTTTAGCCGCCATCTTGAATTGCATTTGATCGAAGTTGTTCGTGTCGGATCCTTACAGTGTAAGGACCTTAAGTTCCAAATTTCAAGTCATTTCGTTGATTGGGAGATGAGATATCGTCTACACAGACGCACATACACTCATACACACACACACACACACACACACACACACACACACACACACACACACACAACACACACACACACACACACACACACACACACACACACACACACACACACACACACACACACACACACGCATACAGACCAATACCCAAAAACCAGTTTTTTGGACTCAGGGGACCTCCAAATGTATAGAAATTTCGAAATTGGGTACCTTAATTTTTTTCGGAAAGCAATACTTTCCTGACCTATGGTAATAGGGCAAGGAAAGTAAAAATGAAGATATATGAATTCTGTGATATATCTAGTGGAATTCTACTTCCAATTTACACTCATGAAAATGAATGATTGCTACGTTCTCTTAATCATATAATCGATTCCATCTAACAGAATGCCAACTACTTTTTCTCCTGGACCACTTCACACTAACTACTCGCATATGAGGGTTCTCAATCCAAACATCCTGATATCTCCAACTGTGCCAAATCAATTTTTGAATGAACACAACCAATCCAATGGAATTCACAGGCCTAGTAATGAATGGCCACGGGCGACGACAACCAATGGAATCTTATTATTGGCTTCAAGCTGTTCACTGTCCCCTGGTAGGCAGCCCACTCACTTTCGCAGCAGACCTCATGTGGACCAAAATGAGCAATTATCGATTCCAGAATGAGATATACGTCCAGTAAAGATACGACACATCTCAAGGTCAAGTGTACTCGATTAGTGGAGCTATTTCTGTGTTTCGATTGCGTAGGGTTTGGTTTCAGGGTGAAGGGGTGGTTTGACGGGGTGAGGAGGAAAACAAATAAAGAAAGTTGTTTGCAAGTTTTGGAACGGGTAGGAGGCTGTGTCAATTAATTATTGGAAGTGATTGGACGCAAGTTGTATGTAGCAGTGTGGCAGGGGCAGGAAAGGGGTGGTACCGCCCATCTCGTGGACTGCATAATAATTGCGCCCCCAGGCCTCTTAATTCACTATGCGCGCCTGCCCTAAGGCCTTGTTATTCGCCATGAGATTGGCTGAACAAATAATAGCGTCTGCAAGTAGAGTCGGAGTGGCTAAGTTTGCAGCGGCAGCCACTTCAAATTCCGTCGATTCTCAGTACAGCACTCAATCTCAGACCTGGCGCCTAGGGCGTCCAAATTATGGGGCTGCTGTGGATAGCGTTGCTGTGATGATTATTGCAATGGTCGATGTGGTATTGCGATCGGAGATCTTTGAAGTTTAGTAAAAATCAATGATTTTTATTTTCGGAACAAAATATTTCAAATTAATATTTATTTTACAGTTTTTAGTACTAAGTAGGAGAAATTTTGTTATCAATTTGGATCTTAATCTTTATAAATTCAAAATTGATTGTTTCGAGTGTTTATGTTTTGATTCAATGTGGAAATTAGTGAAGAATTGGAAAGTCGCAAATAACCTTTATTTGGACAATTTATTTCATGAAATTGGGATGAAAATAAGTATTGGACTGTAGTTTATTTATTTGTCCTTAAGTTGATTGTAAATGATAAATAAATAATAAGCTTCAAGTTTCTTACTTCCAATGGAAGTGAGATAATGAACTTCAGGACTCGATATCTTTGCAGTTGTGTTAAATGATAATTGAAGACTGTGAACTGAGGTTTTGTAGTCCTTAAATAAATAAATGAATAAATAAATACAGTGTAAAACTTCTGCGAATTAGAAAACTGCTAGCCAAGCGCAACAAAGATACAGCATACATTGGAAGGATGGAGGCTATGTTGTTGTTCCATTGTGCATGAATTGTACAAATTCCATAAGAATATGTTGGATGCTGAAATCCTATATTACGAGTAATTCCTGAGTTATTCAATTTCCTGAACGTAACAAACGAATCTCCTGGAAGTTGATCAAATAATCGATTCCATCTAACAGAATGCCAACTACTTTTTCTCCTGGACCACTTCACACTAACTACTCGCATATGAGGGTTCTCAATCCAAACATCCTGATATCTCCAACTGTGCCAAATCAATTTTTGAATGAACACAACCAATCCAATGGAATTCACAGGCCTAGTAATGAATGGCCACGGGCGACGACAACCAATGGAATCTTATTATTGGCTTCAAGCTGTTCACTGTCCCCTGGTAGGCAGCCCACTCACTTTCGCAGCAGACCTCATGTGGACCAAAATGAGCAATTATCGATTCCAGAATGAGATATACGTCCAGTAAAGATACGACACATCTCAAGGTCAAGTGTACTCGATTAGTGGAGCTATTTCTGTGTTTCGATTGCGTAGGGTTTGGTTTCAGGGTGAGGGGTGGTTTGACGGGGTGAGGAGGAAAACAAATAAAGAAAGTTGTTTGCAAGTTTTGGAACGGGTAGGAGGCTGTGTCAATTAATTATTGGAAGTGATTGGACGCAAGTTGTATGTATCAGTGTGGCAGGGGCAGGAAAGGGGTAGTACCGCCCATCTCGTAGACTGCATAATAATTGCGCCCCCAGGCCTCTTAATTCACTATGCGCGCCTGCCCTAAGGCCTTGTTATTCGCCATGAGATTGGCTGAACAAATAATAGCGTCTGCAAGTAGAGTCGGAGTGGCTAAGTTTGCAGCGGCAGCCACTTCAAATTCCGTCGATTCTCAGTACAGCACTCAATCTCAGACCTGGCGCCTAGGGCGTCCAAATTATGGGGCTGCTGTGGATAGCGTTGCTGTGATGATTATTGCAATGGTCGATGTGGTATTGCGATCGGAGATCTTTGAAGTTTAGTAAAAATCAATGATTTTTATTTTCGGAACAAAATATTTCAAATTAATATTTATTTTACAGTTTTTAGTACTAAGTAGGAGAAATTTTGTTATCAATTTGGATCTTAATCTTATAAATTCAAAATTGATTGTTTCGAGTGTTTATGTTTTGATTCAATGTGGAAATTAGTGAAGAATTGGAAAGTCGCAAATAACCTTTATTTGGACAATTTATTTCATGAAATTGGGATGAAAATAAGTATTGGACTGTAGTCTGTTTCTTTGTCCTTAAGTTGATTGTAAATGATAAATAAATAATAAGCTTCAAGTTTCTTACTTTCAATGGAAGTGAGATAATGAACTTCAGGACTCGATATCTTTGCAGTTGTGTTAAATGATAATTGAAGACTGTGAACTGAGGTTTTGTAGTCCTTAAAGTGTAAAACTTCTGCGAATTAGAAAACTGCTAGCCAAGCGCAACAAAGATACAGCATACATTGGAAGGATGGAGGCTATGTTGTTGTTCCATTGTGCATGAATTGTACAAATTCCATAAGAATATGTTGGATGCTGAAATCCTATATTAATTCCTGAGTTATTCAATTTCCTGAACGTAACAAACGAATCTCCTGGAAGTTGATCAAATAATAGCGAGAGAGAATCTTATTTTGATTTTTACAATAATATTCGCAAATGGATAGAAAATATTTAATTCACACTTCAAAAAATAAATAGATTGAGGGTACTTAGAATACTCAATGATTTTTTTATACATGAATAGCATTATTTTTAGTGGATCAAAGATATTATTTTAATACGCTTCATGGACCTTGTTAAACACTTTGAGTACTATGCAGTTCTATGTTGATGTTTTACGTCAAGTTTTTGTTTAGGATGAGAAAATGTCTTTAATGAGGAGTTTTTCAAATTAACAGTCTCTTTAAATTTCAATTCAAGATTTGATATTCCCAGGATCATATCGGGATTAAATGAGGATTCAGGAAGTATTTTTTTAGATAGCAAAAGGAGTGAAAAAGAAAGAACAACGTGTAGGCTAACAAAATATCCGAGAATAGGTCTAGCCAGTGGGAAGACGATAATTAGTAATTAGAGGATCCTTAAAAAGATTGTATCCAAGGGAAAATACGCACTCAGAAATAATTGATAAAGATCCCCATCTGTTTTAAGGGCCTTGTACGCACATGTGAGGATCTCAACCCATGATGAATTTGGGGCTTCTTTTGAGAAACAACACTGCTACTGAAGCCTGGCATCAATTAAAACTAGAATATCACTTGAATAAGGAGTTTGACTTATTAGTTTCGAGTTAAGTGAGCTATCATTGTGATTAAGTATTTAGTAATAATTATTTAGCTATTTGAGAATATCAGTACAACCGAGTTTCACTTATTCTATAAATTTTATCAAGAAAATATTATTAACTTCCACGTTTCCATTATTATTGTATCAATATTTATTGTTGGTGTGATGAACCACATGTGTTTGGAAAATAGAATGAACTCAATTTGAAAAAAAATATGTTTCAGGTTCACGCGTGTTTTTCTTTTCAAATGTGTAATTTTTCTTAATCATATAAGAATAAGAATGTTTATTTCGCCAAAATTACATAGTGACAAAACATGAATGATACATACAACATGCATTATAAAAATGTAAATTTTAATAGATCTAAATGATTTGGCACAGCCAGCAAAGTTAAACTTGTGCGCTAGCTGTGAGTTCATAAAGCAAACAGTACGAAGTAGCCTATAGCAATACTGAAAAATGGAAAAAAAATATATACCTATATGATAAATATTATAGTAATGCTTCTTATAAATAATACAATGATAAGAATTGAATAATTTCGTGTTAAAACCAATTATACAGGTGATAACCAAAAACAAGTCATACAGCCTACATTTAAATCTTCTAAATGCAAACCAATGAAGAAGAATACAATAAAAAATGAAATTTTCAGTTGTGAGCACATCCCAGTGCTTAATCAATTTTCATAAATAATACAAAAGATAGAAAGACATTCAAAACTCAAAAGAATCATGAATAGATTTATTAACACTTAGGCATTGTAAAATATGTATTCTGCTCAACCCATACATTTATTTCCTTGATAAGTGCTTTAGTAATTTTTGAATTAATTCGTTTTATCGGAATTTTGTTTGAAAATATATTGCAAAGATAGGTGAATTGGTGTCGAGAAACTACTAGTTTTATTAAGTTGATAATGAAATTATTTAATGCTAATGAACAAGTTTGGTACGGTATATTTCTAATTTCTAGATTACTTCTATTCTTATTTAAGTGCAAAACAATCCTAGTTACATACATCTGTCTTAGTGTGGGAACGCTTAATTCTTCGAAAAGTTTCTTGCTTGGGTATCGTCTTGGTTTACCCAGTGCTGCCCTTATAAGATGCTTTTGTAGTGTGAAGACTTTATTTAAGTGACAATCATATGCACCACCCCAAGCTTCAATCGCATATTGAAACAGCGAGTGGGCATACGCAAAATAAATTGATCTTTTTACATCCAGGTCTTTCAATTGATTTACTTTGTAGAAACTATAAATAAGAAATTTAAGTTAAGAAGATAGGTAATTCATATGAGTATGAGCAGTGAGGATCAGAGTGCATTTTCAAATGCAATGAGACCATATATAAATGAATAGATGAATGAATATCGTTAGATATAAGCTATAATAGAAACTATATCATTATCTTCATAGTGTTTTAATATCAATTATTATTTCTTTACTAGCTTCCACGATTATTCACCAACCTACGGTTAGTAGGACCTTCTTGGATATTCAGTAGCCGACATATCCAATAACTAGTGTATTCAGTATACCCTTCACGTGGAAGATAGTAGTTACACTTACAATATGATCTTGATTCGAGCTGAGGGGCAATTCAGAGTCAACGGACCGCGAGAATCAGAACTGACTGCTTTGAGGGTTATCCTGGCTGTGGGAGGGATTTCTCTTGGAGGGGGGATTCCTGGGGGTCGCAAGACTCCCATCAGGTGAAAGATTCCCCCAGGCGACATTTTGTTGAATAGGCTGCTGGGTAGAATGATGTATCAGACTACAGAATTGTCAGGAACAAGGCCGATGATTGCCATGAAGATCTTGCTAATTATCTGCTACCTTGTTAGCGTGTAATCACCGCACTACGGCAGCGTAGGCCTCGAATCGGATATCTATGAAGGACACATTCGTCCCTTGCAGGGTCCCTTCCTGGTAATATACGACTCACTTGGTTGCGATCAATATCTTCGTCAGGCCTCCTATTCACAGTTTAATCATTGAATTAGTAGTTCATGTTTCCCAACTTCTTTTCGCATAGTCTAGGTATAGCGTCTAGAGAGCTTAGTCTAGCATAATCTAAAGCACGGAGTAGAGAACACGACATTTTGAATGAAAAAGACTAAGAAATTGTCAAAAAACCACTGATTTATTGATAATTAGAAAGACCGGTTTCGGTTATTACACCATTGTCAATCTTTGATAAACAATCAGTTTTATCAGAGATTGACAATGGTGTAATAACCGAAACCGGTCTTTCTAAATATCAATAAATCAGTGGTTTTTTGACAATTTCTTAGTCTTTTTCATTCAATATGAATAATTACCACAATATCAACTTCTCAACTACACAAAAAGTGAACACGACATTTTCCTTCTTCCGTGGTCTTTCCTTCTTTCCGAAGTCTGTTACGAAAGCAGTAATTGATGCGATTCTTGAATTATGATGGCTCAAGAAAGAAAAAAAATTAAGATGACTACAAATATAAAAGAATCACGTGGGAAGTATTTTATTCATGAGTTATCGAAGTCTAGCGATTTTATGTGTGCAGGTTTTATTTGTCTTTAGAAAAAAGTTGTGTTAACTGTCTTAAATATGCAGAATGAAGGAAATATAACTGGTGCCATATTATCGACTCTTCATAACTGCTCGAACAAACTATGACAGTCATGCTTGTAAGTAGGGATGTCAATCCCGGGACTGATTTCCAATCCCGGTATTACGGGACAATCTCGGGATCCCGGGACTGATCCCGGGATTGGCAAAAATCAGTTTTATGCATTTTTAACCACTTGTTCCCCCTCAATTACATTTTCAGTAACAGTGTGTGGAGATGTAAAAGGGCTCATTATGAAAGGAGAGAATATTATTGAAATGGGAAAATACTATTAAAATAAAACATTCTATTCCTATAAATGTTTTCAAGATTAGGAGTAACTTTATTTAAAAGCTGAACCACTACTAAATGCAATTTTTCAGAGCCAACTATATTTACTTCAATTAGATATTCCACTTTTAATAGAGAAAGAGAAGATATGAGGTATAATTAGACAGAGAGTGAATAGATGGTGCTTGTTTATTCCTGATTTCTGAAGTCTTTTCAAAGTTCTGAGTGCATTTCAAGGAAATGACATCAGCACTATTGCAAATATTGCGCTGTCTAAACCAGTGAATATAGAATTTAATAGAGAATAAAATTTTAAATATATTGAATAGAATTACATTCTATACTCACTGGTCTAGACTGGTAATTGTGGTGCTGTGTAAATAGAAACAAACGTAGAGGCAAAACAACCGATCAACAACCATTCTGCAAATGATGAGAACTGATAATGCGAATTCTATATAGCCAGTACAGAGTACAGTATATTATGTATATGCAACTGTAGGCTGTGCCTGTAGAATAAATTAGTCAAACACTTAGAACAATAATAATAATAAGCTTTGCAAAACTCATATTCATCACCGTAAATCAATTCTATATTGAAATTTTTTCAGAAAAATACGATTCACAATTTCAGGTTTTCTAATACCGAAAATCCCGGGATTGACGCTGAGAAATCCCGGGATTGTTGGGTATTGTGATGAATCTTTCAAATAGATCTCATGAGAAGAGAGAAAAATTGTGATTACCTTTTAAAATGAAAGAATTTGCTAAAGGGATAGTTAGCGACCGAGCGATAAAGCTTACTTATCAATAACTGTATATTAGATAAGAGTACCGTTCTGTACTGAATATTTTTCTAGGAAAATTATTCAATAAAATTATAATTATTTTGCGAATAAAGCACAAATTATTTATGAATCGCTCACTGATTTTGAGGTTACACTTTGTTTACTATCGATCAGATGTTTTTAAAACAGTTCGAACGCAGCTGACTGATTCAAAGCATTGTCAAATGTCATGCCGGTTTTCATGCAAGGTAAAATATCATTCCTAAAAATTATAAAACTATCAATAAAGGATCAAGAATTTCAAAATAAAAAATAAAATGTATGTATTATTGTTGAAATTATTTATTATTTAAGAAATTGTATTATGCGTCAGGTCTTATTGTAACTAAATAGGTCATAGCATGAAATTCTATTATTGATAAAATGGCAGAAATTAATTATAATAATCTCAAACCTAATAAAAATTGTACAAGAATATTAATTTATTAATAATTTAATTCAACTGAACCACATGGTAATTAAATCTCTTTGGTAGGTCTAAGCCAATCACAGTGCATAGAAATAGCACCAAGACGGTGATCGTTTGAAAGCAACACATGTTAATCTATTATCAGACATCAACCCTGCCTTATCAGTTACACTAGCACGTGTACATTGTATGAGAGAAACTATGTCTAGAAGATTAAGCAGTTTTAAGAATTACATAAGTTAAATTATTATTGTAATTAAAGGAATTGTATTCTACTACTTGCCACTGACGTCATGTTTACGTCACAAGCATTCTACCAATGGCAAATTTTTATGCAAATGATTACATCGAGATTCTGAGAAGCAAGGTCTAGCCTAAAAGCTTAGAGAAAACAGCAGCACTTCCCTTTTGAAATCCTTACCGTGTAGATCTCTTTCATAGTTACCAAAGACCTATTTGTAAAATTTCTTGTTCGATTTTTAAATGTTCTATTTGTGAGCCGATATTTTTAGGCCAATCTATTTGTTCTTTATAAATTTCTGTTTTCATCAATCGATAAATTTAAAAGCTTGAAGTAAACTATCCCTTAATGAAGTAAACTAACCGAATTAATGGTGAAGGAGATATTTAAATTAAAATTCCCCACGTGCTGAGATTGAAGCCTGGATTGCCGCCGATCAAACGATTTTTGATCTAAAGAAGAAAACCACGACTACCAAGGAATTTCACGTGAGTTATAAGTCATAAGGGGCCCCAATCTACGCTTCGAAAATATTTCAGTGCAGAAAAACATAAATTTTTCTTCGTTAAATTATTGGCCACGCCGACAAGCGCTTTAGCATTTAAGAGTCTAGAATTTATTCATATTAAATTTATAAGAATTTGTAGTTGATTAACTATCCTCCGCTGCCTGAACCACGACCCCGAACATTTTAAAAAATATTTCTATAATTCATTTTTTCACTATTTTTTCAAACTGTTAGATTTTATCAATTGCAAAATTCTGTTGAATCATGCATGGTATCATGCAAGCACAAGAGCATTTTTAACTCCTTCTGTTAATGCTAAATTATTATCAACCTGTAAATCAAATTCTGAACCTGCACTGTATGATTGCATATTTTATTGTAATATATTTCAGTTTTGTTAATTCGCTTTCTGAGTTCGATTATTTCTTAAGCCTGTCAATTATTGTGTCTGATACGTTCTATATCATCAAGAACCGATCGAATACGATCATTGGAATAATTGAATCAAGCTGGATATTGGAACAGGTCTAAGTGGATGTAGCGAGTGGGGTCAGATCGAGATATTTATTCTTTGTCCTTACCTGCTCATACATCAGCTTTTATCTGTTACCTACCTCGACTTAGGAACGAATGCATCAATTGTACAGCAGAGGCAGCCATAGATCATATAAATTCCTACAATAGAGCTTAAGACCCGACAAGACTCTGTTCTCGAAATATATTCTGAACGATATTTGGTTCAAATACCATATTTTTTAATCCTTCAGAACTTATTAGAGACGCAGTCCCGTAAATTATCTACATCGGGATTTTTGCTCGACCTGTATGATTTTGTATGCTCATTCTTCACAGGTAATAATTTTAAGGTATCCGTCTTCAGTGTTTAGCGATCGCTACGCTACTTATAAAAATTTCATCCCTATACAATTTGTCACTAGAAGAATCAAGGGTGAGCGAGCGTTTAGGCCTCCCGCGATTCCGACAATTGTATTGAGTCTTGTAGTGAATCAATCAGTCTGGTGTACATTCAGCGTCCACGCACGCAATTATAAAATTTATAGCCGCTACACCATTGACTCAGTGCAAGATTCACCCTACATGTGTGAAGCCGTTAAAAAACGCACCACATGATTTGCCGGCCCAACGTGAGGCATTTAAATACAGCATTACATCACCCTACGTGTGTTGTCCTATCCTTGGAGGTGAGAGTGACTCCCCCAGGAAGAGCACCACATGATTTGGCGCCCAACAGTGATAGGCATTGAAGAGGTGGATAATCGACTGCGAGGATTATTTAGTTGCTCAGTATACTATAGCGCTGACAACGGGAAAATTTTTTGAAAAATTCATGGTTGTGAATTTCTTCAATTTTAATATTAACTGTTCACTGTTATATAAAATAACAAGAAGTACCATACCCAATTTTTGAACAGAAAAGAAATTTATCGATTGATGAATTTTTAGAGAAAAAATCGAACTCAGAATTTTATTATCGTGTTATTCGAAAATTGGTCGTACTATAAGTCATAGGTATAAGAGATATCATAAGAAAGGTCATATTATTTGAAGAATATTGGGTCTATATTAAAACAATTTATAAATATTTACAGAAAAAAGGATTGAAGTTATTTACATTTTTTTTTAAATTTTTAAAGCATAAAGAGGGAAGTAAAATTAAATCACGGATATATTGTGGAATTCAAAGCAGAGCATCACTGCTTTTATATAAAATTTTGCGAAGAATACTAGCCCTATATATAATTGCGGCGAGAACTTATAAGAGTAAAATATTTATAATAGTAATAATAATAAATTATCAGAGACGTACCTTTGTCATTGCATTATCCATTGTGCATCCTTTATGTTATTGTCACTTTATGTTAACGATATTGCTAATTTGATTCACTTCACCACTGAACATATTATTGAATCACACTTTTGTATTTCTTCATTGAACGAATTTTCACACTATTTCAATTTTGATCATTCACTTATAATCGCTTCACATAACCTCACATGTTTGCGGTCGTTTCAACACACTTGCATCGTTATAACATTAAATAAATCATGGAAGATCCACACCGCATCCTGGAGCCCACATCAGCGACTTCAAGGACGGAAGATGTCGCGCAGGAGAAACGCCCATGCACCACCGTCCCAGAGGTCCAGACGTCTGTACTTCACACTACAGAATCCCCACCGCTGACCGAAAACCACACACTCATCCCGCTATATTGGGCAAACATCATCCTGGAAGTAGTAAAAAATTCATATGAAGGAAACACACGAGCAAATGAAGAAATAATTGAAGAAGTCCGACAGATGCGGATAGCAAGTGAACAAGGTTTCGAAAAACAGGAACAAAGGTTGAAGGAAGCAGCAGAGGAAAGCAGGATGGTAACACGGCAAATCGAGGGGGATCATCAGACAATAAAAATCAATATTGGACCAGAGACTGAGCCCATGCATGCAGAAGCAAACATACTCGACGAGGAGGTCATAAAACAGGCAAGTGAACATGACACATATAAGGAAGACCAACCTACCGAGAATGTCAAGACTGAAGTCGTACCACCACCCGCAGAATGCCAAGAGAAGCCGGACGACATCACCCGCCAGGCCGAGGACGACATCCATCAGGTAGAGGGACAGCCCATACCACCGCGCGCCGGACACCAGGAGTCCAAGGACGTTGCCCGCCGCGTAGAAGAGCAGCCCGGACCGCCGACCGCCCACATCACCGTCCAGCCACCGAGGACAGCACCTGCAACATATAAACCCAGCATTCATGAAGATAGTCACCTAAACAATAGAAATAAAACAGAAACCCGCAGCAAATCAAAATCAGAACAAAAAACCGAAAACCCATGAATCAAAACAGCAAACAAGAAGGATTGCAATACGTCAAAGAAGAAAACCATCTACTAGAGTTCATTCACACCGCCGTCATGTTAGGCTGAAATCGTACATCAAATCTTTTACAAGCATGCAAGAAAAAAGGAAGACGGTATCAAGAAGGGCCTACAACCACCGCAGTCATGTCCGGTTGAAATCAAACAAACTGTACACCGGCATGCAAAAAAGAAAAGGATTATTTGAAAAAACACACAGACACCACCAGCATGTGAGGTTTAAAAAGATCAAACTACATGTCACCGGTCAACAAAGAAGGACAACATTGGCTGAAGAGATCTACCTACTTCGTCGGCACATTCGTTTTAAGCCAAGTTTGATAAAACGGATAGTTGCAAATTGGAACGGAAACTTTGAAATAAATCAGAAATCAAATTTAGATGGGGGCTTGAGGAAATAATAATCTTTTAATCAACTGGAAGCTACGTTGTGAATTACATCAATTATCAAACTTCTTCATAGTCACAGCCTACCCATTGAATCACATCTTTGCAGACTAGCATCTTTTACTGCTGCCTAAACAACAACATAACCTAACTTCGCCGCATCTCAGCTAATAAGGAAATATTATTAATCCACATCAAATGAAGAAATTATTATCAACTTTAATAACAGAAGAAAATAAAACTACGAAACAACTTTAAAAATTTACCAACCTGATCAAGCCATCTGCCTCATGTTACAATCATCACAGAAACAATCGCCTGGTACAAGCCGCACAACTGAAAAACAGAAACAAGAATTATATTATCCACAGAAAATAATTATAAATTAGAAATCAGATGAAGTTGGTAGTGAAAAGGAAGAAAGAAAATAAACAAAGTTTATTTGAAAAAATACATCAATATAACCTTGAAATACAGAATCGATAGAAAAAATCTATTCAGAACCAAAGCCTGTTCGATAATTTTCTTCGTCACACCAACCAATGTGTGTGAAATCATAGAGTCAATGTATAGGAATCAAAGCAATATCGTTGTTAATTAATGTAACCTGTTATTTAATGTGGAATTATAAGTAAAAAACGCAACCAAAAATATATATTTATGTTAATTTGCACGAAATGCGCATGTTCTGTGTTACATGAATGTATCTCTAAAAAACTCCAAAGAAAATGAAATTCTTACCTTTAAATGTGAAATTTATTACTGTTGCATCAAAAGATCATGAATTGTAATTCAAATTGATAAATGTAATCTTAAGGACTTAATATTTGTAACCAACATTGATAAAAATCAAGAAAGCCATTTCAAGTGTAACCCTGTTTGTACGCAACGTACTAAGCGCAAATAAGAAATTGCTCGAGTCAAACGGTAGACGATTGTCAAGTCACCGAAGTAAAATCACACTCTCACCCAATTTATGTAAAAGCCAAACCAAGAGTCGAAACCTATAATAACTATGAAAAAATGATGAAAGTCTATATTTGTTGCAAATACTATTCAAATCTTAAGAAGTAATATGTGAAATCTTGTATATTTGTTATAGTTATGGGTCTGCTCATAAGCCACCCGTGAATGGAAGTTGTGGAGTTGTTTTAATGAAGGATCCAAAGAGACCTCATTAATTATTGTATTTCGATTGTATCCAATGAAAGGAACAATCAATTATTTATTTTTCGTAGCCAAAAGTGCACGATATATTGTTTTTAGTGTTAAGTGTTGAGTTTTCGTAGAAGTAAGGAGATGAAATAGTGTATTCATCACAATATCGGATTTTTCAAATAGTCATTGTTTCGACTCGTCTCCCAATTACCTATTTAAAATATCCTGGGGGCTTTTGTGTGATGAATCTTTCAAATAGATCTCATGAGAAGAGAGAAAAATTGTGATTACCTTTTAAAATGAAAGAATTTGCTAAAGGATAGTTAGCGACCGAGCGATAAAGCTTACTTATCAATAACTGTATATTAGATAAGAGTACCGTTCTGTACTGAATATTTTTCTAGGAAAATTATTCAATAAAATTATAATTATTTTGCAAATAAAGCACAAATTATTTATGAATCGCTCACTGATTTTGAGGTTACACTTGTTTACTATCGATCAGATGTTTTTAAAACAGTTCGAACGCAGCTGACTGATTCAAAGCATTGTCAAATGTCATGCCGGTTTTCATGCAAGGTAAAATATCATTCCTAAAAATTATAAAACTATCAATAAAGGATCAAGAATTTCAAAATAAAAAATAAAATGTATGTATTATTGTTGAAATTATTTATTATTTAAGAAACTGTATTATGCGTCAGGTCTTATTGTAACTAAATAGGTCATAGCATGAAATTCTATTATTGATAAAATGGCAGAAATTAATTATAATAATCTCAAACCTAATAAAAATTGTACAAGAATATTAATTTATTAATAATTTAATTCAACTGAACCACATGGTAATTAAATCTCTTTGGTAGGTCTAAGCCAATCACAGTGCATAGAAATAGCACCAAGACGGTGATCGTTTGAAAGCAACACATGTTAATCTATTATCAGACATCAACCCTGCCTTATCAGTTACACTAGCACGTGTACATTGTATGAGAGGAACTATGTCTAGAAGATTAAGCAGTTTTAAGAATTACATAATTAAATTATTATTGTAATTAAAGGAATTGTATTCTACTACTTGCCACTGACGTCATGTTTACGTCACAAGCGTTCTACCAATGGCAAATTTTTATGCAAATTATTACATTGAGATTCTGAGAAGCAAGGTCTAGCCTAAAAGCTTAGAGAAAACAGCAGCACTTCCCTTTTGAAATCCTTACCGTGTAGATCTCTTTCATAGTTACCAAAGACCTATTTGTAAAATTTCTTGTTCGATTTTTAAATGTTCTATTTGTGAGCCGATATTTTAGGCCAATCTATTTGTTATTTATAAATTTCTGTTTCATCAATCGATAAATTTAAAAGCTTAAAGTAAACTATCCCTTAATTAATTCGGTGAAGGAGATATTTAAATTAAAATTCCCCACGTGCTGAAACCGAAGCCTGGATTGCCGCCGATCAAACGATTTTTGATCTAAAGAAGAAAACCACGACTACCAAGGAATTTCACGTGAGTTATAAGTCATAAGGGGCCCCAATCTACGCTTCGAAAATATTTCAGTGCAGAAAAACATAAATTTTTCTTCGTTAAATTATTGGCCACGCCGACAAGCGCTTTAGCATTTAAGAGTCTAGAATTTATTCATATTAAATTTATAAGAATTTGTAGTTGATTAACTATCCTCCGCTGCCTGAACCACGACCCCGAACATTTTAAAAAATATTTTCTATAATTCATTTTTTCTCTATTTTTTCAAACTGTTAATTTTATCAATTGTAAAATTCTGTTGAATCACGCATGGTATCATGCAAGCACAAGAAAATTTTTAACTATTCTGTTAATGCTAAATTATTATCAACCTGTAAATCAAATTCTGAACCTGCACTGTATGATTGCATATTTTATTGTAATATATTTCAGTTTTGTTAATTCGCTTTCTGAGTTCGATTATTTCTTAAGCCTGTCAATTATTGTGTCTGATACGTTCTATATCATCAAGAACCGATCGAATACGATCATTGGAATAATTGAATCAAGCTGGATATTGGAACAGGTCTAAGTGGATGTAGCGAGTGGGGTCAGATCGAGATATTTATTCTTTGTCCTTACCTGCTCATATATCAGCTTTTATCTGTTACCTACCTCGACTTAGGAGCGAATGCATCAATTGTACAGCAGAGGCAGCCATAGATCATATAAATTCCTACAATAGAGCTTAAAACCCGACAAGACTCTGTTCTCGAAATATATTCTGAACGATATTTGGTTCAAATACCGTATTTTAATCCTTCAGAACTTATTAGAGACGCAGTCCCGTAAATTATCTACATCGGGATTTTTGCTCGACCTGTATGATTTTGTATGCTCATTCTTCACAGGTAATAATTTTAAGGTATCCGTCTTCAGTGTTTAGCGATCGCTACACTACTTATAAAAATTTCATCCCTATACAATTTGTCATTAGAAGAATCAAGGGTGAGCGAGCGTTTAGGCCTCCCGCGATTCCGACAATTGTATTGAGTCTTGTAGTGAATCAATCAGTCTGGTGTACATTCAGCGTCCACGCACGCAATTATAAAATTTATAGCCGCTACACCATTGACTCAGTGCAAGATTCACCCTACATGTGTGAAGCCGTTAAAAAACGCACCACATGATTTGCCGGCCCAACGTGAGGCATTTAAATACAGCATTACATCACCCTACGTGTGTTGTCCTATCCTTGGAGGTGAGAGTGACTCCCCCAGGAAGAGCACCACATGATCAAAAACAAACCGGGATCCCGGGATCCCGGGATTGACATCCCTACTTGTAAGGCATACTAATAAGACTAATAATAATATGACTGCAAGGTGGTCATGCTAATGAGGCAGCCAGTTCTAAATATTGAGTTCTCAGTGATCAGGTTGAATACATGTAAGAGCAATGAACTGATGTAAATGTGAATGTAATAATCTCAAATAATACCTCAGAAAACACAAGTCATTTAGCATTATTTTGGGAATGGGGTGTGTGTATACTGGTCACTGTCCAGTACAGGGAAAACATTAATATTTCTCCGAGAATAGACCTAACATTGAAAAATTGATCTATAGTATTTCTTTCAAAGTACACTCCAGACTCCCTACATGGATACACATTGAAAGTTCTAAAGAATCATTTCCTACAAGAAAGTTATTTCAATAAACCTTGAAGATGTTCTTCTAGAATACAGAAGGCATTCAAAGCGCTTGCAAAAAAACATCCAACAATAGTTTACGATGTGTTACGGAGAGGAAACTCGCGAAGAGTTTCCTGTCGACGAGGACTCGTGTTTTATATGGTCATAATACATGCATAATAGCAAAGAATACAGTCGTATAAGGGATGAAGCATGATACACTTGAGGATGGATCTGTGTGTGAGAGATCACGAGAAGGAGAATAATGGGAAGGGTATTAGAGCGGATGAGAAGGAGCATGGGTGGAAAAGGAAAAGAAAGGAGAACAGAAGAGGGGAAGAAAAGTGGTGTTGGGAAGGGAGTAGGGATTGAGGAGAATGAAAAAAGAAGAAAGAGGCGAGAAGTGATAGAGGATACAAAAGAAAGATGAGAAGAGGAAGATGTTATGAGAATGGAAGTAAAGTATACAGTGGTGAAGGAAGAAATATCAGAAGGGGAAAGAAAAGAAGAAAACAGAAGAGGAGACAAATATGTAGGACAAATAAAACCAACACAGGAATAGGGAAAACAGGGAGAAGAATTGGAGAATTAGGGGGGGGGAGAAGAAAGTAATTAGTGAGACGTCAAAATTATGGATAACTAGTGGATGACTATGTGCGAGTAAATGAGTGAATACGAGTCACTTGTAAAACGAGGGGAGGAGAGTGTAAGTAACGTGTAAAGAGTTAAACAATGTGACTAATTGTATGATAGAATACATAGAGAAGGAGCTTTATCAAGAGTATTATGAGAAAATGTGTGAGATGAAGATAGAATAGAGATCAACTTGAAGATCGGAGAGATGGAAAAATGAGAAAGGAGAATATATAATGGTGGTGAGGGTGGATATGGTGTCTCTGACTCTTCTAATGGACTCGTGAGGGAATAAGGATTGAAAATTGGTGAAAATCAATGATGAACTAGAAATATAAAATAATGAGAAGAGAGAAGAGATAAAGCAGTCCATACGGAGAGAGATAAGATGAAATTGAAAAAAAAATATTAGAAAAAGGAAAAGGAAATACTATAAGTGAATCAATCATAGGAAAAGGTGGAGAGAAGATTGAAGTGTTTAATAAGAAGGAACGTAGAAACCAATGAAAGAGTAAGTGGAGAGGGAGAAGAAGTTATGAATAACAGAAGAAGTAGAGCAAAGGAATAATTCCAGATTAAATACGACTTAAGTGAAGAAGAGTAGGAGGGAAAAAAGATACAACGAAGAAGGGATGCAAGAAGATGGAAGACCAGTATAAGAATAGTAGAATGATGTTTCAGATACAGATGGATAAAAAGTAGGATATTAAAGAGGATAAGAATGAGGACACACAAAGGAAGATGCAAACGTTACTGGATGGAATTTGTAAGCGCATTAACCTTGAGCATTCTAGGATTTGTTGTTGCAAGGGATGAGGCATGCCACACTTGAGAATATGTAGAGAGGCATTAGATGAGGCATGCGATAAGGCATAGGAGGCATGAGATAAGGCATAGGATGAGGCATATGCTTTTGCAATTGATTAGGCATGCCACCCTGAAGAATACATTAGGGCACGTATTGAGGTATGGTTCAAGGTATGCGTTAAGGCATGGGATGAGGCATATGCTGTTGCAATAGATTAGGCATGCTACACTGAAGAATACATTGAGGCACGGAATGAGGCATGGTCTAGGGTATGTGATGAAGCTCGGCATGAGGTACAGGATGATGCAAGTGTTGTTGCAAGGATGAGGCATACCAGACCTAGGCAACCACGTCCCATAAATTGCTTCTTTCTGGGCTTGCAGTCAATAACAGTGTATTTATGGGCTGGCAGGGCCATAAATTGGACTAAGTCTTGTATCGAGAAGCATCAGGCCTCTTTTCTCGGGCAGGCAACAACAAAGCCCGCACACACAGCTTCGTCTTCTTTATATACAGAGTGTTCCAGCCATGAACTGCGACGAAGGGGCGGTGCTGCAGTTGTATGGGTGACAGTAATATCGGCCTTCGCTTTTGAGTGGGCCTGGTTTTGGCTCCTGTTTTCTTCCTCGTGTTCATCTGTCTTCTCAACATCTTGCCTTCTTCTTCTATGACGATTCTACCTCTTCTTCTCTGGGTTTCCAATCAATTTTCCCACTATTCTTCCTCCTCTCTCTTTCTCATACTCTCTCAATCTCACTATAACTCGAAGAGATAGTACAGGGAAATTTGTGAGTTGATGTGAATTAACGGCTATGAATCTTCAATGCAAGTTCGTTTGATAATTTTCCTGTGTTTCGGTCCAATATTTTTTCAAGAATCCGCTAGTACCCCTCCACTTATATCTTTATGGACAAATGCTTCAGCTTTAATTCCATTATAAAGTTAAAATATGAACTGTATAATAAGATCTTTCATACAATGTTTTATTTATTAAGCTAAAATCCAATTGTCTCTTTTTCTCTAGGGCTACTTTTGAATATAAATAAAAAAATAAATCCGAGTACCCTTTCAAAATTATTTCGTCACGACATGTTTCGGCTACTAATGCCATTTTCAAGTCGAAAATGACTTGAAAATCCAATTTTAGCTCAATCTGCTGCTAATCAGCTCATGTTAACACCCGATGATGATATTATAACTGAAATATCGTGTCTATGAGAATATATTTTGTAGAATGTACTAGTTAAAGTGATGAAAGATATTCGAGTAGCTCTTGAAGATACCATACTCTCAGACAATATATTGATTTTGGAAACAGAGTATTAAGAAAAGTTGAATTTTGAATTTTCATTGAGATTGAATAGTTTTGGGGTGTCAAGAGATGGAGTAATTATTCAAGTCAAATTCTCTATTTCTCTTGATGGTAAGTTTTTGTTGATTCCAATCTCATGATAAATACATTTAAAATATGAAGTATTCGAGTCAAACTCTCCATTTCTCCTGATGGAGAATTATGCTTCAATATCAATCTCTTAATGAATGATAGACTAATCTTGAACTACTGTTGTTGATCACAAAACCAAAATTCACCTTGAAAATACAATCAAACCAGATTGCGAATTCAAGCACAGTCACACATTTGAGGCCAGAACGCTACTTCAAATAATAACCATGATACCAATGGTAGATAATAATCTTGAATTTCACAACTTTGAGGTGTGTATGTTGAAGATAAGTGGATTAGAGTCCGCTCCGATCCGTGGAAGTTGAAGAGTACCTCCTCACTCACTCCAACACATTATATCTCTCTTTCCATCTCACTCTATCCATCTCACTTGAACAACTAAGCTTCATATTGTGGAAATGGAATGAAATGTGATCCTTTGTTCAGCTTCACTGTTGATGTGATGAGTATGAATTTTGGAAACTTACACGGAAACTATTCTTGGTGGAGGTAGTTTAATATAATATCACTTTCTCAGCACAACATGATATATCTGAACATTCTCTATTCCATGTCAATTCAAATGAGAATAGTTCAAGCACTTCAAACTTTATTGATTCATTCATACTATTCTAGACATTCTAGGCAATGACTCTAATGAAATATGCTAGTCTCAATTTTACAGTTATCATTTCACCAAACAAAGTGTATGACTGACGCCTGGTTGCACAACAGCCGATTGATTTAATAAAATTAGTAGAATTGATGGTGATGTTGTGAAATCTCTCCATAATAAGAAAACCGATTGAATTTTAATCAAAAGCCGATTGAATTTTAACCGTGATGAGGAGAAGTGAGAGGAAGAGTAGGTGGAGGAGGAGTGGGAGAGAGAAATTGAGTATCAGGAGAAGGAGGGTGATAGGAAGAAGAGGAGTAGGAGAAAGAGGAGTGAGAAAAGTGAAGGTGAAAGAAGATAAGGAGGAGGAGAAGGATGAGGAGTTGAAGGATGATGATTGATGATGGGGAGTTGGTGGTGGTGATGGGGGGGGTAAGAGTACCGAGAGTCACGAGAACCAATCAGAGAAGGCGTTTTTGGAAAGACGGCTTCTCTGATTGGTTCTCGCGGAATTAATCACGATTAAAATTTAACCGGCTGTTGTGAAACCGGCACTGGGTTATTGAATGCAAAAAAGTTGGAATAGTTCTTTTTCAGTAGTCCAAACTACACATTATTGTGGATTTGAATATAATAATTTTGTGCAACCTTAACCTTTGGCTGTTACTTCTAGGTTGAATTTTGAGATTTTACAGAAAAACTTCTTCCAATATATTCAGTTATAACCATTTCCAATAGACGGAGATCTTTTCTAAGAGTATACAATTTTAATAACTCATCCAACTGATGCCAATGATAACTCTAGGAATGTAAAACCAGAATTTTCTTCGAATCCTCTGTTTTTGTGGAATGTTTTGTTTGGGTATTTGTGGTTGTTTGGGTTTGGGGCGAGGATCACAACTACTTAAATTAGGGGATGAATGTTATTTCTAATGAAAACCAACATATCGTCTGAGGAGCCAGACTTCTTCCTCATAATATATCACTCACTCTGTCACCCAAAATAGTACTGAAGCTGTAATTTTGAGGTCACATCCACGCTGTTCAATATTAGTTGTGGCTGCTGTCACAGTCTTTTCCACTATGTTTGTTACTTTGAACTGTATATTCTGTTTATTTCAATATTTGAGAATTTATCAGCTAGAATCAGTAGCTGATATACAGAGCAGGGAAATTTCATGAAAACCTAACATTCAAATGGAAAATCAGCTATTCGACATCACCTATCAGTCGATTGGTAGAATGTATAATGGGTCACGGGTTCGGTTCCCATTCCGTCGAGGCTGTTCAATTTCAAGAAGTGATCAACTTATGTGATCAATCAACAAGGAATGGGTCAGACAAGAATCTGTGAATGAACATATAAATCAGAGTACCAATTTAAATTATTTATTGTAATATCTCGGGTAGATTAGATATTAATGAACTGTTTTTACCAAAGGGTAGACGTGGTTAAAGAAAGCTAATTTTCACTCTATGAAAATTTGTTATAATTAAACATTTTCTCTACCATTATTTACAACAATTTTGACTCTACTGCGGCTGCCTAGCCTAATACAAAAAAAAAAACATTGAAAGAGATTTGGAATGGTACAAATAAACAAGAAAAAACCTATCGTTATGCAAATAAAGTTCGATCGCCCCTTGTCATTTGAGTAGGATTAATATTTGGGACTCACCCATAATGAAGACGCTGAACAAAATCCATTAAACGATGATTATTGTGATCCACACTCCCGAAACGAATTGATGTCTGAGCGCGCTGTGTTCGCTTCAACGGTTAAAACAAGAGTACCCGGAAAGAATGCAATTTTTGTCTCAGGTTCGACTCTTCCTAGGCCTACACGTGGAAACTAGACTACGGCAGAGGGGAAGAAGAGCCGGAAACTGTTGATGGGACGAGTGGATGGAAACTATCTTTCCCAGGCTGGGATGCAAGCTAGGCAGTTCCCAACCCTGAGAAAGATCCTCACCTCGTCCATCGGTTGAAAAAATGCAAGCTTTCCGTAGCCTATGCTAGGCAGCCAGCAAATAAAATATTACGTTCAAATTTCACTAATTTCAATATCACTACTTTCAATTGCTCCCATTACATTATAATAATTATTTAATTACTTTTCAATTTAAAAGGTACTCAGATTTATATTTATATTTATATTGCAAGTAGCCCTAAAGAAGAAAGACAAGAATCTGTGACTACGTGCATCTGAGATAATAATATTGAAGAGCGATACATCAAAGTAGTTGTGAACTGTTTTTAGTCCCATTCCTCTCATGAACAATTTTATCCCATAGTTGAATTCCAATCGATAATAATAAGAATCATGACAAGGTATTTTGAACACAAGTGACAAAATAGTTGCACAAATTAGTTGCACAACTATGACTTCACGTGTGCAGGTCGCTCTATGAGTGAATGCAACCCAATCGCCTGTAACAGATTCGCCATAGCTCTCATCGAGTAATTGCTAGCCTTGGTGGAAAGACCATGTGCACACTGACACACTCTCAATGCAAAAGACCATCTGCACACTGACACACTCTCAATGCAAAAGCATCTCTTGCCTTTTAGCCTCACTGTCACTATTCCTGGTCTCCCTTAATGGATTTCTCTATCCGAAAAGTGACTAGCGGTTTGTAATCCCCATCACTGGACTGATTACTGTTTCAGTGATCTGTCTCTGTCTAGCATCCGTTATTATCCACTCTACTTCCCTTGATAAATCCTGTTTTCCGCGATATTCTGCATTATCCTCTTCCCTCTTCCACATACATAGTTTACCGTGGTATTATCCACTCTCTTCTATACTTTGCTCTTTCTAACACAGTGATCCATGATATCATGAGGATCGGAATCTATATATATGAAAGCGAAATGGCACTGACTGACTGACTGACTGACTGACTGACTGACTGACTGACTCACTCACTCACTCACTCACTCACTCGCAGTACTAAAAATCTACCGGACCAAAAACGTTCAAATTTGGTAGGTATGTTCAGTTGGCCCTTTAGAGGCGCACTAAGAAATCTTATGGCAATATTTTAACTCTACGGGTTGTTTTTAAGGGTTGAAAGTTCCTCTTTTAGCATGTATATTCTTCTTCTCCCAATCTCTTAATTATGATTGAAATTTCCATATCATATGTTATACTACTATATAGAACTATAATCTAGATAGAGTACCTCTTCGAAACAGTTGTTAACTGGCAACTAAATAAATAATTTTGTCAGGTTGGCATTAAGTTGAGTTGACTTTGTTAGGTTGGCACCAAGTAGAAGATTAAAATGCATTTATCGCGGAAAAATTGATTGGGCACTGCTACTTCAATCCTGAGAGTATTATATTACTAGCCGTCAGGCTCGCTTCGCTTGCCATATCCGTTTAGCCAGACGTTTAGTCTGGCCCACGACTGGATTGTCGTAACATATGATAAAAATGTTCAAATGAAAAATGCAGGCTCGCTTCGCTCGCCGGCTGATTTCATTCTTGGTCGACCCAGTCGGGGGTCCAGGGGGCGGAGCCCCCTGGCTAGACGGATATGGCGAGCGAAGCGAGCCTGACGGCTAGTGTGATAATAATATCTATAATCTATGATGATATTCTCTACTATATTATTTTATCTCCTGCCCTCTGCATCATGGTTCTAGCTGATTTTTCACTCTCCACTATTTTCTCCTCCACCACTCCTATTGTCTTTGATGTTCCTGTGCTGTCATCAAATGGATCCACTGCACCTGAGAACAGAAAGGGAGTTCATATTCACTATCACAGGAGTTTTGTATTTATTGCAGTAGCTTAGATGAAAATGCAACTTGGAGCTTGAGAAGACTAGAAAAATGTTGAGACTCATGTCAACAACTAATAATTCAAAAAAAGTATGGATTGATAAATTGATTATAACAAACTAAATTCAGTCTTCAATTGGATTGAGTGAATTCTACGATACCAAACAAAAATATTGTTAATAAACAGACAGTGTATTCCAAGAGAGATATTTTAATGATTAGATGTTGACTCCTAATCTAGCAAAAAGAAGAGATAAAACCATATCTAACTAATACAACAAGTATTCCTACAACAAGGGACTCAGAAACCAAGAGATACTGCTCGAAGAACAACATTTTTGTTAAAAGTAAACTATTTTCTTGTGACATTTTCAAAAACACGGAAACTTGTGAAACTATTCACTTCAAACAGTGAGAAAGGGTGACCTTGAACAATTATATTTATAAAAATGTAACAATAATTTCCACCACAAGGAAAACTCACAGTTTCTATCAATCCCAATTTCAGCAATCCATATTGTCATTGTCAATTTATTGACCTTTGTTCAATTTCCCATGCATTCCACTCACCGCTACCAAAGCTCTCCATTAGATCAGTTACAGTTCGATTGTGAACCAATATTTTGCGCGACATAGAGAATAAATTGATCAAAACGAGCTCAATTGGGAAGTTTACAATCCACTTACAACATTTCACTCAGTAAATGGTGGGCGAGATCATTAATATGGTAAATGCCACCTTTGATTGCGAGCAAAGTTGAGCTGGAAAAGGTTCACAGAGCTCAATGAAATTCGAGTCTAATTCAAATTCGAACACTTTTGCTTTGTAATTTGCGACAAGCTGTAACGAACGTTCCAATCAATCGGCTCGTGTTCATTCGTTTCGATTGGTCAAATCGACATTAATTTCAAAGGATTCTGTTCGGTTCGAGATTGTTTTTGTTTTAACAGAATGTTTGTTGACGCTTTAACGCGATCAAACAGCTTCGTATTTCAGCGAATTTGTTCAACAGTCGTTAACAGTTTACCGGGTTGAAGTGGGTGATTGAAGAATGTTTATCTTATCGCTTGTTCAGGTTTATACCCGAATCAATGTTCTATCTATTCGAGAATGGAACTAGAACATGTTTGAAGATAAATTTAATAGATCTTCTATATTTCATATTTAATGCACATTCTTCAACATTTCATGAATATGATCATGATTTCGTGAATTTATTCTCTGTTATTGAATTGAATAGTGAAGTTTTCCTTGGTGTGAAAGATATAGGTAGATTAGGTTCATCCCAATTTATTTCCTATTGTGATGAATCTTTCAAATAGATCTCATGAAAAGAGAGAAAAATTGTGATTACCTTTTAAAATGAAAGAATTTGCTAAAGGAATAGTTAGCGACCGAGCGATAAAGCTTACTTATCAATAACTGTATATTAGATAAGAGTACCGTTCTGTACTGAATATTTTTCTAGGAAAATTATTCAATAAAATTATAATTATTTTGCGAATAAAGCACAAATTATTTACGAATTGCTCACTGATTTTGAGGTTACACTTTGTTTACTATCGATCAGATGTTTTTAAAAACAGTTCGAACGCAGCTGACTGATTCAAAGCATTGTCAAATATCATACCGGTTTTCATGCAAGGTAAAATATCATCTCTAAAAATTATAAAACTATCAATAAAGGATCAAGAATTTCAAATAAAAAAATAAAATGTATGTATTATTGTTGAAATTATTTATTATTTAAGAAATTGTATTATGCGTCAGGTCTTATTGTAACTAAATAGGTCATAGCATGAAATTCTATTATTGATAAAATGGCAGAAATTAATTATAATAATCTCAAACCTAATAAAAATTGTACAAGAATATTAATTTATTAATAATTGAATTCAACTGAACCACATGGTAATTAAATCTCTTTGGTAGGTCTAAGCCAATCACAGTGCATAGAAATAGCACCAAGACGGTGATCGTTTGAAAGCAACACACGTTAATCTATTATCAGACAACAACCCTGCCTTATCAGTTACACTAGCACGTGTACATTGTATGAGAGGAACTATGTCTATAAGATTAAGCAGTTTTAGGAATTACATATATTAAATTATTATTGTAATTAAAGGAATTGTATTCTACTGCTTGCCACTGACGTCATGTTTACGTCACAAGCGTTCTACCAATGGCAAATTTTTATGCAAATTATTACACCGAGATTCCGAGAAGCAAGGTCTAGCCTAAAAAGCTTAGAGAAAAGAGCAGCACTTCCCTTTTGAAATCCTTACCGTGTAGATCTCTTTTTATAGTTACCAAAGACCTATTTGTGAAAATTTCTTGTTCGATTTTTAAATGTTCTATTTGTGAGCCGATATTTTGGGCCAATTTATTTATTGTTTGTGAATTTCTGTTTTCATCAATCGATAAATTAGAAGCTTAAAGTAAATTATCCCTTAATTAATTCGGTGAAGGAGATATTTAAATTAAAATTCCCCACGTGCTGAAATTGAAGCCTGGATTGCCGCCGATCAAACGATTTTTTGATCTAAAGAAGAAAACCACGACTACCAAGGAATTTCACGTGAGTTATAAGTCATAAGGGGCCCCAATCTACGCTTCGAAAATATTTCAGTGCAGAAACATAAATTTTTTCTTCGTTAAATTATTGGCCACGCCGACAAGCGCTTTAGCATTTAAGAGCCTAGAATTTATTCATATTGAATTCATAAGAATTTGTAGTTGATTGACTATCCTCCGCTGCCTGAACCACGACCCCGAACATTTTTAAAAAATATTTCTATAATTCATTTTTTCACTATTTTTTCAAACTGTTAAATTTTATCAATTGTAAAATTCTGTTGAATCACGCATGGTATCATGCAAGCACAAGAAAATTTTTAACTATTCTATTAATGCTAAATTATTATCAACCTGTGAATCAAATTCTGAATCTGCACTGTATGATTACATAAATTATAATATATTTCAGTTTTGTTAATTCGCTTTCTGAGTTCGATTATTTCTTAAGCCTGTCAATTATTGTGTCTGATACGTTCTATATCATCAAGAACCGATCGAATACGATCATTGGAATAATTGAATCAAGCTGGATATTGGAACAGGTCTAAGTGGATGTAGCGAGTGGGGTCAGATCGAGATATTTATTCTTTGTCCTTACCTGCTCATACATCAGCTTTTATCTGTTACCTACCTCGACTTAGGAGCGAACGCATCAATTGTACAGCAGTGGCAGCCATAGATCATATAAATTCCTACAATAGAGCTTAAAACCCGACAAGACTCTGTTCTCGAAATATATCTGAACGATATTTGGTTCAAATACCGTATTTTAATCCTTCAGAACTTATTAGAGACGCAGTCCCGTAAATTATCTACATCGGGATTTTTGCTCGACCTGTATGATTTTGTATGCTCATTCTTCACAGGTAATAATTTTAAGGTATCCGTATTCAGTGTTTAGCGATCGCTACACTACTTATAAAAATTTCATCACAATACAATTTGTCATTAGAAGAATCAAGGGTGAGCGAGCGTTTAGGCCTCCCGCGATTCCGACAATTGTATTGAATCTTGTAGTGGATCAATCAGTCTGGTGTACACTCAGCGTCCACACACGCAATTACAAAATTTTTAGCCGCTACACCATTGACTCAGTACAAGATTCACTCTACATGTGTGAAGCCGTTAAAAAACGCACCACATGATTTGCCGGCCCAACGTGAGGCATTTAAATACAGCATTACATCACCCTACGTGTGTTGTCCTATCCTTGGAGGTGAGAGTGACTCCCCCAGGAAGAGCACCACATGATTTGGCGCCCAACGTGGGGCATTTAAATATAGCATTACATCACCCTACATGTGTTGTCCTATCCTTGGAGGTGAGAGTGACTCCCCCAGGAAGAGCTCCACATGATTTGGCGCCCAACAGTGATAGGCATTGAAGAGGTGGATAATCGACTGCGAGGACTATTTAGTTGCTCAGTATACTATAGCGCTGACAACGGGAAAATTTGTGAAAAATTCATGGTTGTGAATTTCTTCAAATTTAATATTAACTGTTCACTGTTATATAAAATAACAAGACGTACCATACCCAATTTTTGAACAGAAAAGAAATTTATCGATTGATGAATTTTTAGAGAAAGAATCGAACTCAGAATTTTATTATCGTGTTATTCGAAAATTGGTCATACTATAAGTCATAGGTTTAAGAAACACCATAAGAAAGGTCATATTATTTGAAGAATATTAGGTCTATATTGAAACAATTATAAATATTTACAGAAAAGAGGATTGAAGTTATTTATATTTTTAAAAATTTTTTAAAACATAAAGAGGGAAGTAAAATTAAATCACGGATATATTGTGGAATTCAAGCAGAGCATCACTGCTTTTATATAAATTTTTGCAAAGAACACTAGCCTATATATAGAATTGCGGCAAGAAATTATAAAGTAAAATATTTATAATAATAGTAATAATAAATTATAAGAGGCGTACCTGTATTACCGCATAAGTGTTCACTGTGTATCCTTTATGTTATTGTCACTTTATGTTAACGATATTGCTAATTTGATTCATTTCATCACTGAACACATGTTATTGAATCAAACTTTTGTATTTTCCCATTTGAACGAATTTTTTTCACTATCTCAATTTTTGATCATCATTCACTTATAACCGTTTCACATAACCCCACATGTTTGCGGTCGTTTCAACGCACTTGCATCTTTATATCATCCGATAAATTATGGAAGATCCGAACTGCATCCTGGAGGCCACATCGGCGACTTCAAGGACGGAAGATATCGCGCGGGAGAAACGCCCATGTACCACCGTTCCAGAGGTTCAGATGCCCACATCTAACGTCACAGAACCATTGCCGCCGGTTGAGGACCGCACACTCACCCTTTCCTTGCAAGAAGTGAGCCTCCGACTGAAAGCATTCTACGATGCATATGAAGAAAGCAGACGATCAGAGGAAAACCCTACGCTCGTTATCACGCTGGGTGAGGACGCCATCCTGAAAGCAATAAAAAATGCAGTTGAAGGAAACATACAAGCAAATGAAGAAATAATTGAAGACGTCCGACAGGTGCGGATAGCATATGAACAAGGTCTTGATCTTGAAGAACTGGAACAACAGTTGAAGGAAGCAGCAGAGGAAAGCAGGACGGTAACACAGCAAATTGAGGAGGAGTGTCAAACAATTAAAATCAATATTGGACCAGTGATCGAGCCCATGCATGCGAAAGCAGACACACTCGAAGGAGAGGTCGTAAAACAAGCAAGTGAACATGACACATATAAGGGAGACCAACCTACCGAGAATGTCAGGACTGAAGTCGCGCCGCACCCCGCAGAACGCCGAGAGGGACCGGACGACATCATCCGCCGAGCCGAGGATGTCATCAATGGCATAGAGGGACAGCCCATACCACCGCCCGCAGAACGCCGAGAGGAGCCGGACGACACCACCTGCCAAGCTGAGGATGACATCCATCAGGTAGAAGAACAGCCCGCACCACCGCGCGCCCGGACGCCAGGAGTCCAAGGACGTTGCCCACCATGTTGAAGAGCAGCCCGGACCGCCGACCGCCCACATCACCGTCCATCCACCGAAGACAGCGCCTACAACATACAAACCCAATACTCATGAAGATAACCCACAAAACAACAGAAGAAAAATAAAAACCCGCAGCAAATCAAAATCACAACCAAAACTAAAAACATATAAATCAAAACTACACACAAGCAAAATAACAGCTCCACGGAAAAGAAAAATAATGTCAAGAAGAACCTATCTACACCGCCGTCATGTTAGGCTGAAGTTGAATATCAGACTTTTCCCCGCCATGCAGAGAAGAAAAATAGTGTCAAGAGAAACCTACAACCACCGCAGTCATGTCCGGCTAAAGTCAAACCGACTATACCCCGGCATGCAAAAAAGAAAAAGATTATTTGAAAAAACCTACAGACACCACCGGCATGTAAGGTTTAAGAATAGCAAACTACATGTCACCGGCCGACAAAGAGGAAACACGTATGTAAGAATTGATTTACACCACAGGCACATTCGTTTTAAGCAAAGTTTAGTAAAACGGATAGTTGCAAATTGGAATGGAAACTTGAAACAAATCAGAAATCAAATTTAGATGGGGGCTTAAAGGAAGAAATAATTTTTCAATTAACTGGAAACTACATTCGTGGAGTACATCAACTATCAAACTTCTTCATAGTCACAGCCTACCCATTGAATCATTACTTTGCAGACTAGCATCTTTTTACTGCAGCCTAATCAATCAAGATAACCTAACTTCGCCGCATCTCAACTAATAAGGAAATATCAACAATCCACATTAAATGAAGAAATTATTATCAACTCTAAGTCAAGAAAATAAAACTACGAAACAACTTTAAAAATTACCAACCTGATCAAGACATCTGCATCATGTTACGGTCATCACAGAAACAATCGCCTGGCACCATCTGCACAACTGAAAAACAGAAACAAGTGTTATATTATCCACAGAAAATAATTATAAATTAGAAATCAGATGAAGTTAGTAGTGAATAGGAGGAAAGAAAATAAACAAAGTTTATTTGAAAAAATGTGTAAATCTAACCTTGAAATACAGAATCAATAGAAAAAATCTATTCAGAACCAAAGCCTGTTCGATAATTTTCTTCGTCCCACCAACCAATGTGTACGAAATCCTAGAGTCAATGTTAACAGAATCCAAGCAATATCGTTATTCAATTATTAATGTAACATATTATTTAATGTGAAATCATAAGCAAAAACGCAACCAAAAATATATATTTATGTTAATTTGCACGAAATGCGCATGTTCTATGTCATATATGAATGTATCTCTAAAAAACTCCAAAGAAAATGAAATTCTTACCTTTAAATGTGAAATTTATTACTGTTGCATCAAAAGATCATGAATTGTAATTCAAATTGATAAATATAATCTTAAAGACTTAATATTTGTAACCAACATTGATAAAAATCAAGAAAGCCATTTCAAGTGTAACCCTGTTTGTACGCAACGTACTAGGCGCAAATAAGGAATTGCTCGAGTCAAACGGTAGACGATTGTCAAGTCACCGAAGTAAAATCACACTCTCACCCAATCTATGTAAAAGCCAAACCAAAGAGTCGAAACTTGTAATAACCATGAAAAAATGATGAAAATCTATATTTGTTGCAAATACTATTCAAATCTTAAGAAGTAATATGTGAAATTTTGTATATTTGTTATAGTTATGGGTCTGCTCATAAGCCACCCGTGAATGGAAGTTGTGGAGTTGTTTTAATGAAGGATCCAAAGAGACCTCATTAATTATTGTATTTCGATTGTATCCAATGGAAGGAACAATCAATTATTTATTTTCTCGTAGCCAAAAGTGCACGATATATTGTTTTTAGTGTTAAGTGTTGAGTTTTCGTAGAAGTAAGGAGATGAAATAGTGTACTCATCACAATATCGGATTTTTCAAATAGTCATTGTTTCGACTCGTCTCCCAATTACCTATTTAAAATATCCTGGGGGCTTTTGTGTGATGAATCTTTCAAATAGATCTCATGAAAAGAGAGAAAAATTGTGATTACCTTTTAAAATGAAAGAATTTGCTAAAGGAATAGTTAGCGACCGAGCGATAAAGCTTACTTATCAATAACTGTATATTAGATAAGAGTACCGTTCTGTACTGAATATTTTTCTAGGAAAATTATTCAATAAAATTATAATTATTTTGCGAATAAAGCACAAATTATTTACGAATTGCTCACTGATTTTGAGGTTACACTTTGTTTACTATCGATCAGATGTTTTTAAAAACAGTTCGAACGCAGCTGACTGATTCAAAGCATTGTCAAATATCATACCGGTTTTCATGCAAGGTAAAATATCATCTCTAAAAATTATAAAACTATCAATAAAGGATCAAGAATTTCAAATAAAAAAATAAAATGTATGTATTATTGTTGAAATTATTTATTATTTAAGAAATTGTATTATGCGTCAGGTCTTATTGTAACTAAATAGGTCATAGCATGAAATTCTATTATTGATAAAATGGCAGAAATTAATTATAATAATCTCAAACCTAATAAAAATTGTACAAGAATATTAATTTATTAATAATTGAATTCAACTGAACCACATGGTAATTAAATCTCTTTGGTAGGTCTAAGCCAATCACAGTGCATAGAAATAGCACCAAGACGGTGATCGTTTGAAAGCAACACACGTTAATCTATTATCAGACAACAACCCTGCCTTATCAGTTACACTAGCACGTGTACATTGTATGAGAGGAACTATGTCTATAAGATTAAGCAGTTTTAGGAATTACATATATTAAATTATTATTGTAATTAAAGGAATTGTATTCTACTGCTTGCCACTGACGTCATGTTTACGTCACAAGCGTTCTACCAATGGCAAATTTTTATGCAAATTATTACACCGAGATTCCGAGAAGCAAGGTCTAGCCTAAAAGCTTAGAGAAAAGAGCAGCACTTCCCTTTTGAAATCCTTACCGTGTAGATCTCTTTATCTTTTTATAGTTACCAAAGACCTATTTGTGAAAATTTCTTGTTCGATTTTTAAATGTTCTATTTGTGAGCCGATATTTTGGGCCAATTTATTTATTGTTTGTGAATTTCTGTTTTCATCAATCGATAAATTAGAAGCTTAAAGTAAATTATCCCTTAATTAATTCGGTGAAGGAGATATTTAAATTAAAATTCCCCACGTGCTGAAATTGAAGCCTGGATTGCCACCGATCAAACGATTTTTTTGATCTAAAGAAGAAAACCACGACTACCAAGGAATTTCACGTGAGTTATAAGTCATAAGGGGCCCCAATCTACGCTTCGAAAATATTTCAGTGCAGAAACATAAATTTTTTCTTCGTTAAATTATTGGCCACGCCGACAAGCGCTTTAGCATTTAAGAGCCTAGAATTTATTCATATTGAATTCATAAGAATTTGTAGTTGATTGACTATCCTCCGCTGCCTGAACCACGACCCCGAACATTTTTAAAAAATATTTCTATAATTCATTTTTTCACTATTTTTTCAAACTGTTAAATTTTATCAATTGTAAAATTCTGTTGAATCACGCATGGTATCATGCAAGCACAAGAAAATTTTTAACTATTCTATTAATGCTAAATTATTATCAACCTGTGAATCAAATTCTGAATCTGCACTGTATGATTACATATTTTATTATAATATATTTCAGTTTTGTTAATTCGCTTTCTGAGTTCGATTATTTCTTAAGCCTGTCAATTATTGTGTCTGATACGTTCTATATCATCAAGAACCGATCGAATACGATCATTGGAATAATTGAATCAAGCTGGATATTGGAACAGGTCTAAGTGGATGTAGCGAGTGGGGTCAGATCGAGATATTTATTCTTTGTCCTTACCTGCTCATACATCAGCTTTTATCTGTTACCTACCTCGACTTAGGAGCGAACGCATCAATTGTACAGCAGTGGCAGCCATAGATCATATAAATTCCTACAATAGAGCTTAAAACCCGACAAGACTCTGTTCTCGAAATATATTCTGAACGATATTTGGTTCAAATACCGTATTTTTAATCCTTCAGAACTTATTAGAGACGCAGTCCCGTAAATTATCTACATCGGGATTTTTGCTCGACCTGTATGATTTTGTATGCTCATTCTTCACAGGTAATAATTTTAAGGTATCCGTATTCAGTGTTTAGCGATCGCTACACTACTTATAAAAATTTCATCACAATACAATTTGTCATTAGAAGAATCAAGGGTGAGCGAGCGTTTAGGCCTCCCGCGATTCCGACAATTGTATTGAATCTTGTAGTGGATCAATCAGTCTGGTGTACACTCAGCGTCCACACACGCAATTACAAAATTTTTAGCCGCTACACCATTGACTCAGTACAAGATTCACTCTACATGTGTGAAGCCGTTAAAAAACGCACCACATGATTTGCCGGCCCAACGTGAGGCATTTAAATACAGCATTACATCACCCTACGTGTGTTGTCCTATCCTTGGAGGTGAGAGTGACTCCCCCAGGAAGAGCACCACACTATTCAGGTTTATCATATTCATTTAATTATACACAAATCATATGCAATAATTGGTATGAGAGCCGCATACAAAGCATACAATCCAAAACTTCCCCTTTTGAACTGAAGTTGAGTTCTTCACTGCTATAATTAAGTGCTCATTGCACATCAAAAGTGTTACAAAATTCAACTTCGAACTTGTATTCTGTAACCCTTTCAATGATTCATCTTCAAATTCTACTCATTTCATCAACTATTCAATCAAATTTATTTCAACACATCAAGATTGAAGTAGATTGAATCCAATTTTCATACAGAATTGATAGCTTTCCTGCAGGCATGGAATGTACGGAATTTCATTTGCTAATGCTTCAGGGTGAAATGACACAATCATAAAACTCTGGAATACGAGTGAGCCTACTGCAGAACACGATTGCGTGTACTATAAAAATAGGTAATGGTTGTCCCTTTCAAATTCAAAAAACTGCTACAAGTAGGTAGGTTCTTGCCAATGCTCTCTTATCATACACGGACACAAGGAATGTGTGAGGTATCCTATGATAATCGTGGTATAAGTGGATGAACATTCAGAGGTACAAATACATTATTTTGAATAGTGTCAATATCGGAATGGTATACCGCTAGGCTAGCCTATTTCTAACAGAAGACTGAAAAATAACTTGTTATCCAGTTGAAAGTTTCATATCAAAATCTTGTGAGGAATACAATAATTGTAGAATACAAGTTGCTACAAAGCTGCTACAAGTTGCTACAAACTGCTAAAAGTAGGTTCGTCCCAATGCTCTCTTATCATACACGGACACAAGGAATCCTATAATGATCGTGGTATAAGTGGATGAACATTCAGAGGTACAAATACATTATTTTGAATAGTGTAAATATCGGAATGGTATACCGCTAGGCTAGCCTATTTCTAACAGAAGACTGATAAAGAACTTGTTATCCAGTTGAAAGTTTCATATCAAAAGTTTTGGGCTATGCCTGTTTTCTTCTCCCAATCATATTATATATTATAATCATGATTTATGATTGTCAATGAAATAAATAAATATCAAAATCTTGTGAGGAATACAGTTACAAGTTCACCAGAAGGAGATGTCTACAAAAAGCAGTACTTGAGGGTTTCTTTACGATTTGATACAATTTCAAAACCCGTCCTTGAATCATGCTCAACTACGACAACTATCCCATGTCAATAAAATTTGATTATTAAACTTGTAAGGAGTATCTACTGAGTGATAACTTGGTAATAGTGAGCGGAATATTATCGAGCTCCCTTCCATCGTTTCAAATGGATACATTTCTGATCCCTAATCAAATAACCACAACGATTCAAATTCAAATTTTATTGATTCTCAAATAAATACAACACTTTCAAGACAAAAAAATATATATATAAGAATCTACACCTGCAAAGAAACCCTGTGCGCAGGTGTGAGTTGCAATATAAATGTTTTTCAAAAATATTTTTTAACAAAAATGATCCAAAACAAATTTCTTGAGAAAAATACAGAATAAAAACTGGTACCTACTTAATAATAAAGAGGATACTAAAAATAAAGGAACGGAAGAAGAAAAGACGGAAAAGGCCAAGAATAAAAAAGAAGACGAAGAAGAAGGAGAATGAAGAATAAGAGAAAGGTAAGAGGTAGGTAAGTCAACTGCAACCATGGAGTAGACGAAAATTAATTTATTTAAAACAATTTTTCCTCGATTTTATTTGCTATTATCCATTTATCTATGTCTGATCCAAGCCTTTGGTTTATGTTTGTTTTTTCAAGAATATTTAAGGGAATGTGGTTTATTAATTTATTGGAAATATAAGAAAACTGTCTACCACACACATTCAAGTCCATTCTGACAAATTGGAAAATGTCTCGCGCGGGGCGCAAGCCCAAAAGAGAAACTCGGGGTTCAAATAGATTGGTCTGGTTCATTTGATCATTGAAACCAGCTAATTATGAAGGTCACGAGTGATACACTATCATGAGAAGCGCAACTAGACAGACAACAAACAGGAGCAAAATTGATCCTAGATTGTGGCAGCCGAATTTCATCCCCGTTGTATCAACCTTCTACAAATGAGATTACCTTGTGACGTACACTGATACCTCGATATGGAGACTGCAAAATATTGAATTGTAATTGGAGGAATAGAGCCGTGATCCCGTGATGTATCTTCGCCCTCACCTACATACCTGTATTACATCTGAAACTATATAGCTATGTAGCTGTATTTATGGTTGCGCATTTCTAATGCCCTCTGATGAATGATTCACCGATCTCTACCGTCGCATATTAGCTGCTATCTTATTCCCCTTTGTTATATCTGTCTCTATTTCAGACATGAGCGTTGATTTGACACACTAGTTGAATTAACGTTGTTATCGTTGTCAACGATTCTACTGGTTGCTCTCCTCAACTTGACGTATTTTTAAAAGATTTTATTATTTGATAAGATGAGATATAATAGTTTCATCTTACACAACAAAATATCGTGCAATCGGTACACTTTGGATGTTTCAACTTACACAAACAAGGAACACACACAGAAAATTGGAACACGGGGGATTTTGAAGCTCCACAATAATTTTGAATTTAATCTGTTTTCCCCCAAATTATTGTTCTAATTCTGTGCTCGTGTCAATTAAATAACTGGAATGAATATAGAAATACACTGTCAGCTGTCACAACCAATGTATTGTCTTTTAGCATACTCATGGCGTTAGTGATCTGATTTCAGATTTTTTAATAATTTGGAGGAAGTTTCTGTTGACAAAAATCTCGCTATAATTATCTTGAGAGTCCTTTGAATTCAATACAATACATAAGAAATGCAGAAAAAGAATACAAAAACCATTAATTATTTTTGTTGAATACATTGACCTTAGTATAGTTCGATTGAATCATCTCTTCACTCCACATGATGAGAATCACCGCAACATGTATTGTTGATAATTTCCCTTTTACTACTAGTATGTTATTAAGCTGCGTACACATATACGCGCTTCCAACCCGCACCGAGCACGCTCCGCCCTCGTACCGTCCTCGTTCATCCATCGAACCACAGTCGCTCCGCCCCCGCTCTGCAGTCGCACCCATCATGAACGTTACGGAAGATGTTAGATCTTCTCGCGTTCCCCGGTCGAACCACTCTTGCTCCCCGGTCGATCATCAATCGCTCTGCTGAAGTGACGTTCGGTTGCGGAGCGGAGCGAAAGTCTGTACGCACCTTTACATTATACATGGTTGTACTTGGCTGATACCAAATTCATTTTTATTCTCATTGGTGCTATACATTTTTCCCCACATTCGTATAATGAGGTCTTCACTGCAGTTGTAGTTGAAGTTCCTAGCTAATAAACACTGTTGTGCTGTAGTTTATCAACACTGGTTACTATTCATCCAAATACAGTTGATGTTGAAAATTAAATAATAATTGAATTGTCTATAAAACAGTTAATCAGCACTGGTTACCGTTTATCGACAACTAGTTGATGTTGATAGTTAACTAGTCTCTATTGAGTCTGAGAATGCTTCAGCAGCTAACACCATGTGACAGGCCGAACCGAGGGCCTGCAGAGGCGTGCTGTGAATAATACCCGTGCAAGCACTAAGCTGCTGATTAATGTATTGAGGATTGGCCTGCCTATCATAGCCTCGATGGCACTCTGATGGAAGTGCCACCTAGCGCATGAATTGGCAAACACAACTTGTTCATTGAGCATAATTATTGTATATTGTTGATTCTAATTTGAAATTGGAATATTGGTGGTATCAGAACAGTACAAGGTTCAGTTTCAATATCATGAAGTTACCAAGTAGCCCATAATTATGTGAATTATTGTAAAATAGTTTATATTCTATTAGTTTATTCATTCCATTCACTTACTTGAAAATGACATCAATGTTGAAACAAGTTGTGAGTAAAATTAAAAAAAAGGTACTTGGATTTATTTTTACTGATAATTCATGGAATCGCAGTAGGATGTGTCCTCAACTGTCGCCTGCTGCAAGCGAGTCTCTAATTTTTGTACAGGCCCGACAGTCGAGACCAGCGACATTCGAGGCCAGCGACGGTAGAGGACTCCTGAAAAAGAGGCCTCAAATGTCGCCTGCGTTAGGCGATAGTTGAGGTCACTCTAATTTTTGTACAGCCCCGACAGTCGTGACCTACGACGGGAGAGGACTCCTGAAAAAGTGGTCTCAAATGTCGCCTGCGTTAGGCGACAGTTGAGGCCACTCTTCATCAATTACTCAACAGTTTTTTTTAGAAAAACTCTAATTTTCGTACACTCCCGACGGTCGTAGGCCTCGATTGTCGTCGGTCTCTACTGTCGCACCCCCATAATTCATATTTAAAGATATGCAAGATCAGTCCCTCTTCTGTTGAATAATGAGTTGTACGTATAAAAGTGCGTACAGATATACGCGCCGCGAGCATGAGCAATTCACTTTTAATCAGCTGACTATATCTGTTTTTTTTACAGAAACGGTAAGAGACAGATATAAAAAGCTTGGCATCAGCTGATTAAAAGTGAATTGCTCATGTTCGCGGCGCGTATATCTGTACGCACCTTTATATTTATATATTTCTTCATTCACGATAGCCATATGGTACATTTGATTTTTAGTATCACTTATATAACAGGTGACATGTCAGAACAATAATAATGATAGTAATTATTCCTATAATTGGTTGTATACTGGAACATTGAAGATTTCAATATGTGGCCTGTGTTGAAGAAGTGAGTTCTTATAACATGAACGTTTTTTTTTTTTGAACGTGCGTAGAGAGCTCCTAGTTTTGACTTTTGGCTCAAGTTGTAGTTTGTTTGTGGTTTTGTGTTGTGCTTCTCTGTATGCTTGACAATAACTATGGAATGATTTCATGAATCAACTATAAATTTTGAACTCATATTTCTTGAATCATAACTCAAATCGAGCTCATTTACCCAAGGAGTTGACTCACTGCAGAACTCCAGACATAGTCTGGAACACATCCTCTTTGTTAATTACATGCATTGAGCTTTTTCCCAAGCAGGTCATTCACTATCCGATTTGTTGTCCTGCATGTGGTTCAAAATTTAATGTTGAATCGTACATTTGAGCGTTGTTGGAAGTCTTTTCGGACAAGTTGAATCAACTAGAGGCCCAAAACGAAGGTCCGACGTCCAACTAGATTTTAGTAAATTCGTATGACTTTTGTTGGTTGGGAGTCCCTCGCAGGAGGGTCCCACCTCGCCTGAATGTATAATTTGAGCCGTCAATGAATCTTTCACGACTGTCATACTTCAGCCGGGACAGATAGTTTAATGTGTCCATCCGATAACACGGAGGCCTTTTTTTCTGTCAACTGAAAATTGGAGATTTCCATCAACATCGACCGAAGTTGGAGACGGAGCGTGAGGCGGAGTGGTGGAACTATCCGACTAGTAGAGTAGTTAAATGGCTTACTGGATGTCTGCCTGAAACTATTGAGAGTTATTTTTCTGTAATTATCTGATTCCCATTCTATTATAATACTTATTTTACCTTTTTTGCACATACCAACTTGAAAGAGAAAGATGTGTGAGTGTGTGTGTGAATGTAGCATTGAAAACTTTTTTTCACTGACCTCCTACTTGCATAAAAATTGTAAATAATTTGGCAAGTAGTATTTTTATTTTGACAGGAACTAACTGTATAGAAGTTTATATCTTTATTTCACTGAGTTGTGTTTTTTTGTCAAAATAAAAAACGATTTGATTTGATTTAGTTCTACTTAGTGGTCCAACAAGCTGGACAAGAAATTGGATAGTGATTGGCATGCTGAAGCATGTATATCAATGATATACTTTGGAGCTTGAAACGTTTTTCTGCAACCAATTTTTTTCTGAGTCCATGAAGTCAAATTACGTGATAAATCAATTATAAATATTATTCAACATACTCTCTAATTATCAACTGAACGCAATCCTGGAAGTATATGAAAGATACTCATTTCAACGTATCCTCATAAATGAAAACCATTCATATGATTGGGAATCCCATTCATTGATTTCTACACATGGGACCAATTAAACCCAAATAGAGGTTCTGAGAGAAATTTCTGTATCTTGCTTGGTGATTTGTTTGGCTCGTCTTTCTGCCATTCTGCCATCGAAATGAGCTGGCACTCAGTTAATGGAAGGTTTCTGTCACACGCCTACTTTGAAGAGGTTTTCCAAAGTCAAAGGTCTCTTTCGCCTACTCTCACCCTACTTCATCTACTGACTTCTTTTTCTTCTTCTTCTTCTTTCTCTTCTTCTTCTTCTTCTTCTTCTTCTTCTTCTCCTCCTCCTCCTAATCCTCTTCCTCCTCCTCCTCCTCCTCCTCCTCCTCCTCCTCCTCCTCCTCCTCCTCCTTTTCGTCAAAGTCTTCATCATCATCATCATGATCATCATCACGTCTGCTCCTTTTGCCTTTTATGTCTAGTAGCTTCTATTTTGCCAGCTGTTCTTTTCCTTGTCAACAGACTTCTCCTGCTTCACCCCTCTTCTACTCCCACTACTATGATTCCCCCTAACCCTGAATAAAACTAACTTAAATAGAGGTCAGTCAATTTAAACTCTCCTGTTCAATATTATTCAGCTGTTGAGGTGCATTTTTGTTTGTGCCTGAACTTCCTTAGTCGACGAAGACAAGCATTGTTGACATTCATATTGTCCAAAATTCAAGTGTGCTAAAACATCTATGAAATAACTTTCCATTATTTGTGTTTATTATTCAAGAATCAAAACATTTCTAATAATATCAACATATTGTCATTTAAGAGTATAAACAAGTATAAACTCAACCTCCCACATTGAAACATAATTAGACATAATTTTTTATGTTATTTAGACAAATAGAAATCCACCCTATTTGAGATCCAAACCCTGGCGTGGTTGACGACGGCAATCACACACAAACGAAAACCAGGCTTCCGTGGGAATTCTTCTCAACTATATTGCAACTTGAGTCTCTCATCTCTCCGGATTTATAGCTGTGAGTATTCGTGGACTAATTTCCCCTCTTGATTCTCACAATAATCTATTCATCTATTAATCTATTCTCTTCTCTTGTATTAGTTTTTTTCCATAGTTACTCTTCTGATGAATCATGTCAGTCTCAGATGTCAATAGAAAATTGATGTTCTAAAATTACTTTCAGTATCGAACAAGATTTTCTGATGGATCTGACAGAATGTTGAGAATTTCTGTTAACGCATTCTTGTTCATTCGTTCATCTATTTATCGATTCATTCATTCATTCAAGGCATTTGTGAAACAAGGTTTAAATGTCCTTATCTCCACTGTTGCTTTTTTCGGAATGAATACAATATAGGTCTGTCCCAATGTTCATGTCAGAAAATGTTGTGGAAGATGTTAGATTAGCCAAAGGATAAAAAATAATGCACTATTCTTCTACGGATTCTCACCATGCGATTGACAATAATCAACTAATTCTCAAAACTTATTGGCTTGGAGAACGCAAACTATTATTCTTTCTTTAATATATTTTCTGGTCATATTATTCAATGTCAACAATCATCAAGGGGTTGATTGAATAGTTTGAACACTCCAGAAGACTTTCATCCCTCTCCATTACAACAAAATCATATAATCTTTATCAAATCCGATTCCATTTTCATATCAAAAGTAATTATTATCAGTCAAATTGTATACGTCATAGTTCGTACTCACTGTTTATAGTTTTTATGAAATGAGTTGGTAATTTGCTTATATTTTTAACTGAAATCTCAAGCTAAGATATATAGATACATGAATTCATGAATGAAGTAATCCCGTCTAATCAAAATTATCCCTCCCACTCCTATTTCCAAATACCAAATGTCCTTCCGCAAAGAGCAAACGAGACGGACCAATAGAAGGACATTTGGCATGACATAAACTTTACAGCTGAACATAAAACAGCTGGATGGAAGGGTTTCAGTCACCCTGCGATGCAAGGTAGGCAGGTATCTCTTCAAATTCCGCCCAGGATCATGATTGTGGCTGGAAGAGTGTTTTTTTAGAGGAAAACCGAGGAATACATCGATAAAACGCACCTAACCTGAAAACAGTCGGTCTGACCTTTAATGCGTGGGGGCGCGCCTACCTTACTACCCGCACACAAATTGCAGTTTGGGCGTAAGGTGGCCTTTTTATTTTCACTTTAGGGTTGAGTCTGTTCTTCTTCATTCCTTCTCCTTCTCCTCCTTTTTTCTCTGATCCAACTCTTCTCATTCAGCATGAGAGCTATATCCTCATTCTATATGCATCTTTTGATCAGTGTTGCTATTTTGACATCTCTCATCGTCCAGCTCTATACTACTGCTTCATGACTATCATAATTATCATTAACGTTCGTTGCCTGGCAACCCTTCACAGAAAAGGTTTTTATTAGTTCATTCTCCAAACTACTTAATAGTATATTCTGTTACGTCCTCAACAGTTCCACTATTCATTACTATTTTTTTATGTATTTTAACACGACGTGCAGTCGATTATTAAGTAAATATTAAAAACTTTCACTTACTGACTGGAGTACTTTCAATCGTCTAGCGATCATTTTCAACAGTACTGTTGAAGAACAGAGAATGATGCACTGATGAGGAACAAATATAGGAATAATAGTGAAGATGATGGTTTTTTGATCCATTCCGAGCTGCTTTGTATAAACACACTTTTTCAACAGTACTGTTAAAAATGATCGCTAGACGATTGAAAGTACTCCAGTCAGTAAGTAAAAGTTTTTAATATTTACTTAATAATCGACTGCATGTTGTGTTCAAATACATAAAAAAGTGTGTTAATACAAAGCAGCTCGGAATGGATCAAGAAACCATCATCTTTACTATTATTCCTATATTTGTTCCTCATCAGTGCATCATTCTCTGTTCTTCAACCTATTTATTTATTCAGTCACGTACATTATCACACCTTTGTGAGAAGGCACAGCAGGCTTATGCCCAGAACTTTCCCTTTTCAAATTTCTGCTACAGTCCAAATTGAATGTAGGTTAAGCCACTATCACTTATTAAAATAACAATTTGCACTTGAAAAAACTAACAAATCTTCAATCAAAAATAGATATCATGAATAACTAAATCTCACAGAATTAGAAACAACTATCCAAAATATCTAAATTTTGAATAAAACTGGAAAATTTTGAACCAAAAACTTCACTCACTATCTTCATGAACTGCATTGAAACTTTCATCATTATTATGCTTTATTTTCATTCATATCTCCTATTTCCATATTGAATGAAAAAGACTAAGAAATTGTCAAAAAACACTGATTTATTGATAATTAGAAAGACCGGTTTCGGTTATTACACCATTGTCAGTCTCTGATAAACTAAAACTAAATACAAGAGCAGCAGAATTTATACTAGTGGGCGAGTACTGCTATTGGTCGAGGGCATGAACGCCTGCCATTGGCCTAGTGGCCTAGCTAGACAGTCTCCTCCCCCTCAACGGTGTGACAAAATGGCGGCTTAAGCAACAGAATCGCCATGATAATAAAATTTACTTTGAGTAGTATTAGTGTTGTTGGTTGCTATTGCCACATACTTTGGTATAACCTTCAGTTTCAAGCATTGTCTATTGAAGAAAATGTTCCTTTCTGCTACTCCATACTTGAGTTTCAATTTAAAATATAACTTCACTTGTTCAGCTTTACTTGCTAGTTTCACTTTTTGTGTAGTTGAGAAGTTGATATTGTGGTAATTATTCATATTGAATGAAAAAGACTAAGAAATTGTCAAAAAACCACTGATTTATTGATAATTAGAAAGACCGGTTTCGGTTATTACACCAATGTCAATCTCTGATTGTTATTGATCAGAGATTGACAGTGGTGTAATAACCGAGACCGGTCTTTCTAATTATCAATAAATCAGTGGTTTTTGACAATTTCTTAGTCTTTTTCATTCAATATGAATAATTACCACAATATCAACTTCTCAACTACACAAAAAGTCTCCTATTTCCATTTCAGGAATCAGTGATTCATTCCTCCAATTCCTTACTTCTCTTAATTTATTAATACGAATTCCTCTTCTGCTATATTTTATTCACATACCTCCATACACTTCTTATCCACTATTCATCTCCATATGTGTTTCATCTAAAATAAACTACTGCACTACTGTAGAAGCTCTTGGCTGATAAATATACGACTGCAACTAGTCGTAAATATCATCGAAATGCTGTCTCGCTGTGCCACAGTCTGTCTGTGACGGTGACATCGACGACTTCGACGGAAAACTTTTATTTTTAGTCGTAAATCTTCATTAGGAGAGCGATGCGGGGCGCGAGCTTCCCACGTGTCATACGTGTCGAATACTGAAAAGAGCGGCGACTCAAATGTCAAGTTCACTCAGAGTAACATGCTTCCATATCCAAACACTTCTTTGGTACTTCGCTCTGCTGATTAGTTTTCCATGACTGTTTCTTGTGATATAGACATGAGATCTCTCGATGATTTGGGTGTACTTGACATTTCAATGTACAAGTATTAGAGAAAGAAAATGAAATAAAATATTTAGGTGTAGTATTTATTTATTTATTCGTTGATATAATTACAAATCATATGAATATGATCGGGATAGAACAACAGGCATAGCCCAAAACTATTCTGTTCCCAAATTTTGATAAATAATGAAATGTCCGAAAAATAGGTTATGTTCTTACTGAGGAAATTTGAAGTTCAAAGTTCTGTCCAAGAATATATATTAGCTAGAAATTTTGAATTTAGAATGATTAAAATACCAAATTATAGTCAAATTTTGCACTTAATATCACCGCACTTTGAATAAATTAAGTTATTTTTATAAAATAAGTATTGGATGTACATTTACGGTGGAGCTCGCACATTTCATACATCTGTTCAAAACTTAGAAAATTAATTTATAAATTCGTTCAATTAAGGAATGTCCTTCCTATCTAACAATTAAGAATGGTATTTTTGGCACTGATACAGTCAATTATCTGCTATGGTATTGTATCCTGGGGAAGTTGTGGGAGTTCAATTTTGCAACCTCTTATAATACTTTATAAGAGTATTTTTAATAAAAATATGTTTAAAGAGACCCATAAGATATCCAACCGAAGTATTGTATAGAGAATTTGGCGTTTTTAGTGTTGATACCCTATTTGAAATAAATCTTTTGAAGTTTGTGTATTAAGACGTTCAGAGTTTCCAGTTATGGATGAACATGTATATTCCACTCGTCGAAATCTTGCTAATAAATTAAAAGAACCCTTCACAAGAAGTAGAGTGGCCTCCTTACATGCTTTTGCTGAAGGACCACGACTTTTCAATAAACTGCAATCAGATATATCAGATGCATCCAGTTATAATTTGTTTAAGAATAGACTTAATCGCTTCTATGAAGAAAAACGTTTAATAGAGGTGTGATATTATTTACAATTTTTTTTGCTGTCTTCATTCGAATCTAGGCTTGTTTTTTTTACTTATTTTTTTCTGGGTAATTTATTGTTAAAGATTCATAATCCCATCTTGTGAAAAGCACACTGATTATTGTATAAAATTTACTTTATTGTTTGATACCTCAAAATTGCTATTGTATTATAATTAAGTTGACTCAACTAGAGAGCGAGATATCCCTCAACACAGGTTTAGCCTAAAGAGGAATGCACTGTGGTTCTTTCTGTTACATGCTTAATATTATTATCTATGCTCAATCATTATGCTTAATGTATGTATTTGTATTACCAATTGTAAAAATGCAGTGAAATAAACGAATTATTATTATTATTATTATTATTTGGTTTATGTCACGGATGTACTGATAGTTCCATAATCGTGGTTGATTATTTATTGATCGAGGCAATTACAGTCTAAGACAAGATCTATCGAGTATAGTCTAAACTTAATCTTGCCAAACTTGGAGCATGTATTTAATGAAGAAATCAATAATCCCATATCACTGTCAATAACATAAGAATAGAAAGAGTAAAGCACTACACATGGTAACTATTTCTACATGTTTAGGCATTCATGTTATTTTTGAGTGTCAATATTTTATATTTTAGAGCCATCAACTCGATATTTGACATTGACACGTGATAATAGCATGCATGTAATAAATGAAGAAGAATAGAAAAAGCAAGGAAAATTCATTGAAATGTGTGCCTTATTAAACAACCACAACATAACTCTAGCCACAAAAGTTCGCTTCTTGAGATGTTATGTCTCTTCACTGTGTTGCTGTATGGAGTGGAAACATGGACAGTCACACAAATACTTTCTATGTGGCTAGAGGCTTTTGGAATGTGGCTGTACAGGAGGATGTTGCGGATGTCTTGGGAAGACAAGGTCACTAATGTGGAGGTCCTGTGTCGCACGAATAAGAAAACGGAAATCATGAACACTGTAAAATGTCGCAAGTTACAATACTTAGGTCACATTAAACGGAATGAGAAGAGATACGTACTGCTGCAGCAAATACTCCAAGGAAAAATCAACAGCATATGAGGGGAGAAAGAAGAAGAAAATCATGACTGGCAAACCTGAGGCAGTGGTATGATAAATCCCCAGAGCTGTTTCGCATCGCAACCAACAAAGTCAACATTGCACTGATGATCACCAACATCCGAACCGGATAGGCAACCTTACAAGAAGAAGAATGACATGTTCATATGAACATGCTGTTCGGACGTTATATGAATGTTCCCCTTTGTTGTCTGGCGTTGTGTGGTGGAGGGGGCAATTGAAGGGTGATGCGTATAGCATAATTGTGCCAGTTGCCGTTTGCCAGCCAAGCGAACAGCTCACTTCTCGTAATGTCGATTTTTGCAAAGTGATCTATTGATTTATTGTGATTTATTACAAGTGTCGTCTTGTCTCGTATCGTGATCTGGACCCGGGATCCTAGAAGCAAGGAGGATTTGGACATGAAGGTAGGCCTATGTTATTGTGCACTTAGCCATTTAAATTGTTCAACTTGCTACCCGACGCCAGACAACCCCAAAAAGTTCTCGATGTAATTTATACAGTCCAAAAACCAGAGTGCTGTTTGAGCCAGCCTCTGTCGAATAAACACATGCCAATGGTCGAATGTACAAAGAAATATATACATGGCAAATCTCTATCCATATATCATACCAATTTTCAATGAAAATGACCGAAAATGGAATTCAACAGAAGTCAACGAAAAAGCTAAATTGGAAAAGCAATAATATTCCAGGAATACTGAACATACCTAATCAATGGTAACTACATCAAATTGAATAATAACACATCAATCACTATACATGTATATTCTAGAATTTGGAAACACAAAGATGGTAGATTCTATTAGGAAGCAACTGCTGGAATATTATCACTGTATAATAATTATCTCAAATATACAATGAAAGCTATATAAATAGAGCTAAGGACGTTGAAGTTATAGCTTTCATTGGATATTTTGAATAATCTATATATATAAAAGCGAAATGGCACTCACTCACTGACTGACTGACTGACTGACTGACTGACTGACTGACTCACTCACTCACTCACTCGAAGAACTGAAAATCTACCGGACCAAAAACGTTCAAATTTGGTAGGTATGTTCAGTTGGCCTTTTGGAGGCGCACTAAGAAATCTTTTGGCAATATTTTAACTCTAAGGGTTGCTTTTAGGGGTTTAAAGTTCGTCTTTTAGCATGTATATTCTTCTTCTCCCAACCTCTTAATTATAATTGAAATTTCCATATCATATGTTACTATAGAACTATAATCTAGATAGAGTACCTCTTCGAAACAGTTGTTAACTGGCAACTAAATTAATAATTTTGTCAGGTTGGCATTAAGTTGAGTTGACTTTGTTAGGTTGGCACCAAGTTGAAGATTTAAATGCATTTATCGCGGAAAAATTGATTGGGCACTGCTACTTCAATCCTGGGAGTACTATATTACTAGCCGTCAGGCTCGCTTCGCTCGCCATATCCGTTTAGCCAGACGTTTAGTCTGGACCCCCGACTGGATTGTCCTAACATATGATAAAAATGCTCAAATGACAAATGCAGGCGAGCGAAGCGAGCCTGCTGATCTCATTCTTGGACGATCCAGTCGGGGGTCCAGGGGGCGGAGCCCCCTGGCTAGACAGATATGGTGAGCGAAGCGAGCCTGACGGCTAGTTATTATTATAAATAAAAAATGATCGAAATGTTAAAATCCTTAACGATTAGGTATTATTTCTTTTATTCTTATAGGAGCTTTCAATTTTATTATAGCCGACGATTGGAATGAATTATTTTATCAATTCCAATCTCTGAATTCTTGAGGAAATATTTTGAGAAAAAAAATCACGTTAATCTCACCAATAATATTAAATAATGAACTGCTCTACTTTTTAGGATTATGCAGATAACAATTTCTCACGTGCTATGGAACAAAATCTCTCGTATTCTGTAGAATGTCGAAGAAATGCAGTTTCTATTATTCTTACGAATCTGCATGCCGAATAGAACTACTTCAAGTGCCATTTTTCGCGCACGTGCCATTGAACACGTGATGTCTGGATCACGTGATGCGGTTTGTGGAGAGCCACGTGACCGCTACCATGAGGATGCACCATCATCTGCAACGGAGATTGTAATAAATAATTTCTCCGAGACGCCAGTAAAACATTCAGAGCTGTTATTTCCGCTCCTAAGTACTTCACGTAGTGCGCCGCGCTCTCTTATCTGCCTGCAAAGGGCGTAATATTGGCCGTGCATTCTTCAAGCCAACATTTGTTATTGAATTTCTGTTGTACGTGTCTGTCCAGACTCTTCAGACTCCCTCACGAGCCCCCAAAAAAGAATTCCATTCCTTTCCGCTTTTCTTCCAGTGCGTCACTTCCTGATTCGTGTGTGCTCTTACTCTTCTTCTCTTTCTCTTTCATATGGCACGCCCCCTCTCTGTCCCACAAGACTCATGTTAGTCTCTATTTTGTTTCTCCCTACATTCTAAGCTTCCATTTCCTTATCTAATCTCTTCAAGCTTTGCTATCGTTTTCCTATGAGCTTTCATCTCCTCTTTGTTTCTTCTCCTCCAACTTTAATTTTCTGTAAAAAAGAGCGTCATATACAGTGTATGAATGTGTGGATGTCTTGAGGGATGATTACATATCATAGAGTTATTACAAAATAACAAATTCCTTCGAATCAACTGAAATTAATCGATTTCTTCTAGGGGGTGCTCCTGGAGGCAGTGTTTTTCTTTGACGTCTCCTTGCACTATTGTATTTTCTGTGTTAATTATTGATTGTGATGATTCAATATTACGAAGCTTATCTTTTATATGCAACTATTTGAATAAATGAAATTTGATTAATTGATTGAGTTTATTTCTACCGAGATTTGTACCTCTTAGAGATTCCTATTCTATTGCTCTCATTGAGCTGTTTCCTATTTACTGTTTCTCAAGAAACAAGTTCAAAGCAGGTTCTTAATTTCTCTCTATTTTCTTCCATCCACCTTCTCTGTAAGTTCCAATCTGTCTTCCATTCAGCCCACTTTTGTTCTCATTTCCCTTTCACTGCTCTTCTATTCCCTCTTCAATCTTCTTCCTCGTCTTCTGCAAATCTCGCTTAAACAGACACAATTTTCTACTTCTCTCTTTTGCTCTTCCTATTCCTTCGCCTCTTCCTCATACTCTTATCCCTATTGTATAAGATTATATACTAGCTATTGTATATAATTGTATAAGCCAGTATATTGTAATCTACATAAATAAAGTACCCAATCAATCAATCAATCAATCCCCTTTCCCCGTCACCATTCTCTTTATTTCTTGATTCGCATCTACTCTTCATTTTTCACTATTTCTCCACGCTTCTCTTTTTCCTCTTTTTCTTCAGGCTCTACTCTCCCCTTTCCACAAACTAATTCAGTTTATCTTTCCTCTTTCTCCATCTTCCTTCCATTTTCTGCTCTTCACTATCTTCCCTGCTTCCTTCATCATGTTCTATCCTATTTCCAAATTCCTGTTTTTCACTTATTCTTCTAGTCTGTTCCTTCTTTTTCTTCTCCATATTCTTCCCCCCTTATTTCCCCAAAAACCGCCAGCTTTCTTTTAAAATTGCCTTGGAACCCTCTTCCGTGACTCTCTTGACTGCTCCCTTCCACATCTCGTAGACACGTGTTTGTATCCTCTTGACTTTTCATCCCCCTTCCTCTCTTTTTCCTCCTCTCATAGCTTCTTGAATTCCTTCTTCTTATTTTTCCTATCTTCTTCTTCACCCTTCTGTCTTGTCGTGGCGAACGATAAGCCAACATTACACGTTGCACTATAATGTATAATGTCTGGATGGGACAATCGGAGAATACTGCATGCTTATGAGTGGCTATTTTATTGGCTGTATGGCCACTATAAAACAATATTTGTCTGTGATTTGTCATCCATTACTATTCATCTATATATATAAAAGCGAAATGGCACTCACTCACTCGCAGAACTAAAAATCTACCGGACCAAAAACGTTCAAATTTGGTAGGTATGTTCAGTTGGCCTTTTGGAGGCGCACTGAGAAATCTTTTGGCAATATTTTAACTCTAAGGGTTGTTTTTAGGGGTTTAAAGTTCGTCTTTCAGCATGTATATTCTTCTTCTCCCAACCTCTTAATTATAATCGAAATTTCCATATCATATGTTACTATAGAACTTTAATCTAGATAGAGTACCTCTTCGAAACAGTTGTTAACTGGTAACTAAATTAATAATTTTGTCAGGTTGGCATTAAGTTGAGTTGACTTTGTTAGGTTGGCACCAAGTTGAAGATTTAAATGCATTTATCGCGGAAAAATTGATTGGGCACTGCTACTTCAATCCTGGGAATATAATATTACTAGCCGTCAGGCTCGCTTCGCTCGCCATATCCGTTTAGCCAGACGTTTAGTCTGGACCCCCGACTGGATTGTCCTAACATATGATAAAAATGCTCAAATTAAAAATGCAGGGGAGCGAAGCGAGCCTGCTGATCTCACTCTTGGACGATCAAGTCGAGGGTCCAGGGGGCGGAGCCCCCTGGCTAGACGGATATGGCGAGCGAAGCGAGCTTGACGGCTAGTCGTTATATAAGCTGCGTTGAAATTCGTATGAGAACAGCTTTTGAGTACTGGGCGCAATTGAAAAAATATAGAGGATATGGATAACAAGCAAGATACTAACAATCTTCTTATTATATGAAAGCTGCAAAAGACAAAAAAACTACGAAAAATTCACAGCCAATACGGCTGATTGTCTCGGAGAACCCACCTCTCAATCAGTTAGAGATCACACTGGAGGCTATGGGGAAACCTCCAAATCACGAAAATTTCACCCCCCTGGCACCCCTAGAGCCCCGCAAATTTTTTCGACACATTTGAATAAGCCTACCGAAAAATCGGTAATAGTATATTTTGCACTTAGGGCTGAAAATGAGACTTTTCCAGCTCGAAATCGGTTTTCAAGTCTGAGGCCGTAGGCTGGTGACTAGGAAACATGGAGAGCCGGAAAAACATTTTTGCCCGTGGTGCGAATGCTATTTTCTGCCACATTGAAAAATTAAACAATATAAATATATAATCATATTAGGCACTTCCGAGAGCAAAACTGGGAGGTCATAGCTCTAGCAAATCTGAGGTTTGAATATCAGGAAATTGTCCAAGTATATTTATTTTTTATCCTGATTTGTTTAAATAACCTGAACGATTATGTTCAATTATCATGTTTTAATGTGGTCGGTTGAGTTTATACTTTCAAATTTTATTGGAGGCGAAGCCCGCCTCCCAGCCGAAGCACGAAGCGCGGTGGCTGCTACCTATCCCTGTACGTTCATGTGAGGCAAATGATCGGGCGAAGCCAGTCTCTCAGATTGAGCGCGAAGCGCGGATGCTGCTGTACTCAACTCAATACAGTCATAAAAAACGACTGAGCGTGTGAAGCCCGCTAGCCAGCCGGAGCGCGAAGGGCGGAGGCAGCTACCCAAACCTATACAGTCAAACAAGTCGATTGAGCGGGCGAAGCCGGTTTCCCTGCTGGAGCGCGAAGCGCGGAGGCTGCTTTTCAACTCTGTACAGCCATAAAAGGCGATTGGGCTGGCAAAGCCCGCCTCCCAGCCGGAGTGTGTAGCGCGGAGGCTGCTAACCCACCCTATAGGGGCAAAGCCCCCTACCGAGCGCGAAGCGCGAGTATTATTTAAGAACGCATAATATTAGATTGAAAAATTCCAATATCCAAAATACCACTATCAAAAGATTAATAGTTGAATGAAAGTCATAATCATACTGAGAAAGTTCCATAGATGGGAAAATCTGTCAAAAGCTCGAGAATAATTCACCAAAAACCTATCAGTTTTATTGTTGGTCTCTTATTCATCAAGTAATCAGACCAAATAATGAAGTAATAGACGTTAAACTTTTAAGAGTTAACTTTTATTTCTCCCAATGTTACAAATTTAATTTTTTTTCCAACAACATAAATAATACCATCAATCCACAAAAATTCCATGAGTAGTTCAACATCAGAACACAAAAATATTCTCAAAATCATACTTGTCCTTCCTTCTATTCAAAAAAATATTCACAAAACTGTTACGAAAAAACCTTATCTCTCAACTCCTAAAACCTAAACTCAACTTAAAACCTCCGAACAAGATTCATAATCATTCACACAACTTGAATTTTTGTGGATAGAATCTGCAGAGAAAAGTCGAGTGGTCTCAAAAAGCTCGAGAGAAGCATTCTAGGGAAGAATGGGATGATGTTTATAGTGGAAATAATCTAAATGAAAAATTTTCAGCATTCACACAAACTTTGAATTATCATTTCAACGTTCGCTGTCCTATTAAAAAAGTCCTAGTTAGTGGAGGGAACATTAAAAATAAATGGATCACCGATGATCTCTTGAAGTTGCGGGATGATTTAAGAGCTGCATACAAACGCATGATGGAAAGTAGAGACTATGCAAAGCAGCAACACTATATGAATTTGAAGAGGTTCTATATAAATGAGGTTAAAATAGCTGAGGGTAAATCTATTGCAGATTCATTACGAGAGTCCAAAAATCTAAATCGTTCAGTATGGAGGTTAATAAATGAGGAGCGTGGTGCATTAAGAAAAAATGAAAACATTTACATAGGTAGGAAAAGTAGTGACGGATGAGGGAATTGTACTAACAGGAGGTTCTGAGGTCTCAAACTATTTGAATAAGTTTTTTCAGGAGGCTGGCACAAAGATTAATAACTCTGTACCTTTAAACAGTGTAGATTCCTCTGCATCTCATCCAGGTGACCAAGCAAACCCAATTAACAGGTTTATAGCTGCTCCTTTTTCAGAAGAAGAGGTGGATAGGATTGTGATTGGTTTGAAGGGAAAAATGTCTACCGGTCTGGATGGGTTGTCGACAATGGTAATTAAGTATTGTAAGGAGAACTTATTAACTCCACTCACTTATCTAGTTAATGAGTCACTAAAGAATGGTGTGTTCCCCAATAAATTGAAGGAGGCAAAAATAGTACCTATCCACAAGGGTGGTGACAAAAATGTGGCAAACAATTTTAGACCGATCACTTTAGGAAATTCTGTTGGCAAGGTGTTTGAAAAATGCATGTTAATTCGTCTTGTTGAGCATCTTATGCAGAATGGAATATTGGCGCAGGAGCAGCATGGTTTCCAGGAGGATAAATCCACGAAGTCGGCAATTGCATCCATGTTTGAGGACATGATTGACATGATGGACATGGGGAAAAAGACTGTTGGAGTTTTCCTGGATTTAAGCAAAGCTTTTGACTGTGTGAACCATGAAATCTTGATGAAGAAGTTGGAGAAAGTGGGTGTGAGAGGTATTGAGCTAGAGTGGTTCAGGTCATATCTCCTGAATAGGTCTCAAGTTGTTGAGATTTCAAGGGTGGAAGATGGGCAGTTGATGAAACATTTATCGAATAGTTTATCAGTAATTGCAGGTGTCCCACAAGGAAGTATCCTTGGACCATTGTTGTTTCTTTTGTATGTGAATGACATACCACAGGTTATATCACAGGGTAGAGTTCTATTATATGCTGACGACACTTCCTACATTTGTGGATCACAAGATGTGAATGTTTTAGAAATTGACACTTTTTTAAACATAAATTCCATAGCCCAATACCTTCAACAACTTAAGCTTGGAATAAATGAATCGAAATCACAATACTTACAGTTTAGACATAAGAATAACTCTAGGCCAACACATAATATTAATGTCCAGGTAAATAATACAAATGTTGACAAGCCTCTTTTTGTTAAGTTCCCGGAGATAAGCCCATATCTATACTTCGATTTCGACAAAATTCAAATGGCGACCTGGGAAAATGAGTTTTCATCGAAAATTTAAAGTTTTCCCAAAAACAAAAAAATCTTAGCCAAAACCATGAGTTCTCTGTGCCCCGACACCTCTGTGCTCCCTTAAATTTAATATTCAGGACACTTGTTAATTTTGATTTTTAATTAGTTTACCACAAAAAAATTATAATAAGCTTTTTTGTTCAGCTCGCCAAGTTAAGTGTATAGCCATAGCTAAATTTCAACCAAATTCAAATGGCGACCTGGGAAAGGAATGAGTTTTCATCGAAAATTTGAATTTTTCCCAAATATGAAAAATTCTCAACCGAAACTATGAGTTCGCTGTGAAAACTAAACACCAAATATGTTGCATACTACACTGGAGGCTACGGGAAATCTCCAGACCATCCAAATTCTACCCCCTGGCACCATTGTACTCCCACAAAATTTTAGGACACATTTCAATTTGGCTCCCACAAAAAATTTATTACAAGCTTTTTTGTTCAGCTCGTCAAGATAAGTGTATAGCCAAATTTCATCTATATCCAACAGGCGACCCGGAAAAGTGAGTTTATCAGAAACTTTGTGTGTGTGTGTGTGTGTTTGTGTGTGTGTGTGTGTGTGTGTGTGTGTGTTGTGTGTGTGTGTGTGTGTGTGTGTGTGTGTGTGTGTGTGTGTGTGTGTATGTGTGTGTGTGTCTCTCCCGATCCAGTCTCTCAGCTTGAGCGCGAAGCGCGGATGCTGCTATACTCAACTCTATACAGTCGTAAAAAAAGACTGAGCGTGTGAAGCCCGCCACCCAGCCGGAGCGCGAAGCGCGGAGGCTGCCACCTTACACTATACAGCTGTAAAAGACAATCAGGCTGCTATCCAACCCGCCTCCCAGCCGGAGCGCGAAGCGCGGAGGCTGCTACCCAACACTACACAGTCATAAAAGACGACTGGGCGGGCGAAGCCCGCCTCCCAGGCGGAGCGCGGAGGCTGCTAACCCACCCTACTGGGGGTGCAGGTGCGAAGCCCCCTACCGAGCACGAAGCGTGAGTATTACTTAAGAACGCATAATATTAGATTGAAAAATTCCAATATCCAAAATCCCACTATCAAAAGATTAATAGTTGAATGAAAGTCATAATAATATGGAGAAAGTTCCATAGATGGGAAAATCTGTCAAAAGCTCGAGAATAATCCACCAAAAACCTATCAGTTTTATTGTTGGTCTCTTATTCATCAATTAATCAGACCAAATAATGAAGTAATAGACGTTAAACTTTTAACTTTTAAGAGTTAACTTTTATTTCTCCCAATGTTACAAATTTAATTTTTTTTCCAACAACATAAATAATACCATCAATCCACAAAAATTCCATGAGTAGTTCAACATCAGAACACAAAAATATTCTCAAAATCATACTTGTCCTTCCTTTCATCCGAAAAAATATTCACAAAACTGTTACGAAAAAACCGTATCTCTCAACTCCCAAAACCTAAACTCAACTTAAAACCTCCGAACAAGATTCATAATCATTCACCCAACTTGAATTTTTGTGGATAGTATCGAACAAAGAAATCTGAATTTGGAAGATCACAGAAGAGTTTAAGCTTCAATCTCGATCGCATCGAATGTAAATGAAAACAATGCTTCAATTTTGATCACATTTCTTCCTTTAGCATCTTTGAAAAAATGTTCAGCATTCAGACTGTCTTTCTGTATTGTTGACAGTGGAAATTCGCTTCTGGCGTGAAGTTCTTGACCCATATGGTGGGAACTAGTTCCAATATGAAAATTATTTAGAACATGTTTGAGGCATTCATTTTGATTCCAAAGAAAAATATCAATGTAATTGTTCACAGAAAGTACTCTGAATTTTGATTTTATGATCATAACTTTCTTGTATTTAGAGCCTTCACTAGTATAGCCATAATAAGTGTTGGATTTTTTTTACAAAATAGTGACAATCCAAGTTCAATTGATCGAGCAGAATTGGTACATCGAACATGTATTGAGATTTCAAAGTCATTTATATACCTTTGAGATACAATACAAAAATCTTTTGTTTCAAGCTCATCATACACAACCTCGCATATTTTCTTGTGCTTATAATCATTTATATTGAAATCCATTGCTCGCGACTCCTGAATCATTGATATACTCTCAGCGGTCACCTTTGGATTCAATTTAATTCTATTGATAGCAATTGCATACTTCTCTTCACGGGTCAGAAGAGGTGATGGTTCAACTCTTTCTACAAATTCCTCCCCACTCATTGTCAGGAACCGAATGTGTTTTTTGAGATTGTTAAAACACGTGGCCACATCTTCGGCTGGAATTTCACGTCGCTCAATCTCAGCCAAAGCCCATCGCTCGAAATTAAAGAAAATCTCCACTTCAGACTTGACATTCAGTGAGGGGGATTTCAAGATGGACTCAACAGCATCTATGCTCGCAGTTGGAAAGTATGAACTACTCAAAACCTCCCCTGTATGTTGGTTTATAATTCTACTACACACTTCATCGAAGTCAGAGATGCAATACAGTCGACAAGTGTCTTGTAACTCCAAAACGCCGCATGGTTTCAGTTTTGTCTCAATATAATCTACGCATTTTTGTGGCAGGTTTGGGATTATGTATTTACGTGCAGCGGTGTAAGTGTGTAAAGCGTGGATGACTGATGTAAACTTGATCTCACCAGTGTATATGTATGTTTTCATACCTTGAAATCCTTCCGGTTCCAAGTCTATAACTTGAACTGGGGCTGTCTCCTTCAAATCTCCACAGAACATGACTTGAAAAACTTCACTGGCCAGAGAAAAAAACACCTTGTGTCCCTTAATAACAGTTTTTTGCTCACCCACAACAAATTCACAATCGCTGAGCATGTTGCTCTCCAATAAACGATGGAAACGGGTATTGAAAGCTGAATTTACAGATATCTCACTACTACTGCAGGATTTATCTCGGTTTTCTCCAGCTTTGGATCCCATATTTGTTGATTCGAACTGGAAAAATGGGAAGAATAAGTTAAAGAAGGATTTTTTCCTTCCGATCATTACTTTTTTAAATATGAGCACATAGAGTTCAAATTTTTTGGACAGATCATTAAAAATACGGTAACAGATAATAAATACATGAAATTCTAAGGATAAATTCTTCATGGTAGGATGGATATTGTTGATTGAATAAGACAAACATTTCTTAAAAGTATACATTTTTGAGAAAATTATTCAATTTACTAAAAATTACCAAAAATATTAAATCATAAATTCATTATGATGAATTGGATGTATTTCTCAAAAATTGATATAAATATTCAAGAAATTTTTGTCTTATTCCATCAAAAATATCCTATAATATTTATCTTTATAATTTCATAAATTCATCTCATCAAATTTAAAATGATCTGTCCCAAACTTTCAAACTTAATCAATCTCAAAACTTTAAACTAATCTCAAAAAGTAATGATTGAAAATAAATTCCTTAGAAAAAATTTTGATTTTTAGAGCTTGATAGTATGAATCAAATAGTATATAAATACACCAGTATTTGATTCATATACTATCAAGCTATATGTATAATTATTTATTATCATTGTGATAAATAATTATTATTGTATGATCTTTTTCAATATTCAATCAATAAATCAATAGTTTATTTTTCCTTCAAATATGCATACATGTTTATAATTATAGAAATACAATTACCAAAATGATTCAAAAGAAAAATAGTATTAACATAAAATGGGAGATCCCTGAAATGGTTGAAACCTGAGCCCAGGGGCCGAGTGTTACTAAAACATAATTATAAATTATGATAAATTAAGATAGATAATATTCTCAAAAAATACAAATATTAGGCAAGCATTTTCTCATGTATGTATTTATTTATACATTTATTACAGTGAGTAAAATCACTTGCAAAAAGTATTAATAGACTAAAGCCCACAACTGCTGCCATTATATTAACACACAGTCCAACAATATAGTTTATGGCAGTCACATTTCAAAATGAACAATTTACACCTCATAATCAAAATGACAAACAATTTTTGAATCCAATAATAGTCAATATGATATATATCAGGAGAGAAATTAGAACTGAATAATTGAAAGTATCCAGAAAACTGAATAAACTTGAAAAATTGGAGCTGAAAAATTATTATACTCACAATTCAAACTTTCTACAGCTGCTGATATGTTGCAGATAGATCTCACAGTTTTGTTGATATAGTAGGTTCGTAATTTTAGAATTCTTTTGGAATAAATCCTATACTCTGAGATAACTCGCTGAATTTCCTTAGAAAAAGATTCATTGGTCCTGTTAGCTGGTAGAAAGAGAGTTTCCCATTGTCTGTTGAAAACGAGAGAGTGTGTGAGCAAGATATTGTAAAATAATATCAGCTGTTGATTAATCAAATAGAATTACCAGTAGCCTTTGAAATTAATAATATATAATAAATAAAATATACAATTTATGAACTATTATTATTTTATTAATTTGAAAGGAGACTATAATTCTATTTCATAAATAAAAGAAAATAGCCCCGAATTCATATATTGTAAGAAGATAACAGCTGTTGATTTATCAAATTTGGAAATACTAGTAGTTCTGTGAACAGTAAACCTCATGCAGTATTCTCATCCACAACTACCTGATTGAAACTATAGACCTTATGGGAATACAGCAATAGACTGGATTCTCCACACATCTCACTTGTCATTACTTGTCATTCACTTATCATTCAAACATTAAGAGAAATGCCAAACCGTCGACTTGAATCTTAGACTTCACTTTGCTCGGTCAAATATTTGGAGCATTGCATGATTTGAAAAACATCTGGGAGAATTACTGAAATAAACTGAATGATATCAAAGCAAAAATTTTACGCTAAAGCTGCGTTCACATAAAAGTTAATCCTCTTATAGATTCTATTAGATTAAACGGAGCTTGACAAACATATATGATCATCATGAGTATGATAAGTTTCGTGGAATCTATAAGGACAGAGAAATAAACATTTTGTTAATAAGTTTGGTGTAAACGCAGCTTGAACCATGTTTACTTTTGTAGATAAGGTTGCATTTATAGATATTGTAACTTGAAAGTTCTAAGAGTGCAAAACTTGATTGTGGGTGAATTAAACTGAGTTAAGAATGGAATATAAACATAATATACATAAATAGAAAGAAAAAGGAAAATCTCAGTACCCTTTTTGAATCATTTGATCACAACATGTTTCAACATTGATGCAATTTTCAAGTGATATGAAGTAAATAAATAAATCCAGCAGTATTGATGCCATTTCCAAGTGATATTATGAAGTAAATAAATACTGCTGGATTCATTTATTCACTTCATATCACTTGAAAATGGCATCAATGTTGAAACAGTCATGTTGTGATTATAAATAATTCAAAAAGGGTACTGAGATTTTCATTTTTCTTTCTATTCATATTACAAGTTGCCCTATACAGAAAGGATATACATAATAAACATCTATATATATATAAGCGAAATGGCACTCACTCACTGACTGACTCACTCACTCACTCACTCACTCGCATAACTAAAGATCTACCGGACCAAAAACGTTCAAATTTGGTAGGTATGTTCAGTTGGCCCTTTAGAGGCGCACTAAGAAATCTTTTGGCAATATTTCAACTCTAAGGGTTGTTTTTAAGGGTTTGAAGTTCGTCTTTTAGCATGTATATTCTGCTTCTCCCAATCTCTTAATCATAATTGAAATTTCCATATCATATGTTACTATAGAACTATAATCTAGATAGAGTACCTCTTCGAAACAGTTGTTAACTGGCAACTAAATCAATAATTTTGTCAGGTTGGCGTTAAGTTGAGTTGACTTTGTTAGGTTGGCACCAAGTTGAAGATTTAAATGCATTTATCGCGGAAAAATTGATTGGGCACTGCTACTTCAATCCTGGGAATATTATATTACTAGCAGTCAGGCTCGCTTCGCTCGCCATATCCGTTTAGCCAGCCGTTTAGTCTGGACCCCCGACTGGTTTGTCCTAACATATGATAAAAATGCCCAAATGAAAAATGCAGGCGAGCGAAGCGAGCCTGCTGATGTCATTCTAGGACGATTCAGCCGGGGGTCCAGGGGGCGGAGCCCCCTGGCTAGACGGATATGGCGAGCGAAGCGAGCCTGACGGCTAGTTTATCAATATAACTGGATGAAATATCAGCTCATTCTTCAAAACATATGAAAATGCTCTCTGAAGCATGTCTCAACTCCAAAAATATTAGTTTCATCTTTGACCCATGATTGTAGAGTCTCAAATCTTCTCTATGTTTGCACAAAAGTCGATTTAATTTGAACCAAGATTAGATGATAATAATACCTAAGTTATTCTAATTATTTTTTTACAATTTTTCTATAGGTTGATCAATTCGTCTATAGAATATAATAATTTCAAGAGATTGAATCATTCCTATGAAGAAAAGGATAATATCAAAATCAATAATTTTAAATATTGATATTCAGTCCAGGCGCAAATGTCAGGAATAAGGCACTCCGTGGTCATTTTTGAGTAACAGCCGTGGAAGATGTCTCAATTTCTTCGTTATAGGTTGTGACGTCAATATGACATATGACTCACAATGGAATAATCGAATAAAACAAATCATTCTTCAGAAAGAATCAGCAAACTGAAACGATCAGCCTAGTCAAGGTAGAATTATTATAAAATTGAACATTCTCTTGTGATAAGAAGTACAGCTATTATCGCTGAAGCGATAAGAGATCAATAAAAGATCTAATTATACGGTAGTCGAAATTCTTTGACATAAATGGAAATATTGTAAATATTGTAATTTGTTCTTGGCAGACGTAAAAACAAAACATTTATGTAACTTAATCTGCGTTTACACCGGAGTTGATAACACGAGTTATTAATAAAAAGTTGTCAACTTGACTGAATCGACAAAAAATTCTGTTGAAAAAAGTTGATAACTCGTGTTTTCAACAGAAAATTCCTTGTTATTAACAAGATTCATGTTATCCATCGAGAGTCGGTAACTTTTTTTAATAACAGGTTACTATCTTCCCCGCAACCCCCTTGCCCAGCATCCCTACCCTACAATACAGCTGTTCCCTAATAACGACAGCTGCAGACAAAACACGTGACAAAGTTATTAATTTTTGTTGATAACAAAACTAGCAGCCAAAAGAAAATGTTATTAACTTATGTTGAAAACTTTTGTTTTAAACTCTGGTGTAAACGCATTATAATTTACTATAAACCGCAAAGCCCATGGTTTTTTTGTATTTGTAACATTTTATTGTGTTTTATTTGTTTCATAATTCTTTGTAATTTTGTTTTGTCTTGTTTTGTGTGTTTTTTTAACTAGCAGGGTACCCGTGCTTCGCTACGGGAATTGAATGATCAGATTATTTTTGTAAAATATTTATAACCTGAATTCTACCAAAGCCGTTATAATAGTTTTTGAGATTCATCAAACAAACAAAAATTTCTTGCTGAATATAACTTGAATAATAAATTAATATAGTCTCGTCACTGTCATAGAATTTTGTATCCGAAAAGGTGCTCTTCCTCGATGAAAATGTTATTATATATATAGGACCGTTTCAAGTCTCATTCAAATACATTTCTATAATACTTAGTTACCCAAAAATCGTTGTCAGTAAGTGTGATGATTAGTTGCGTTGCTATCACCTCAGTTTGAACAACACATTCAACTCTGTTGAAGTATACATTCAACTGCGTATTTTAAAAAGCAATTAAAAGTTAGCGATGCCTTATGGTGTCACCCAGTTGCTCTTATGCACTCATCTTGACATCGGAGAATATCTTTATTGAATCATGCAATGTTTTCAAATTATATTGCTAAATGTTATAACCACAGCTGTTAATTTTCTCTCTTCCTCTCTTTAGTTTTCATCAAACGATGGAAATTTCTGTTTCAATAAGCTGCCACTTGAATGATCAACTTTTCCTCTCAAGTTATCTCAGAGATGAGACTCAGCTCAAATTTTTGCAACACGGACCTACTATTTGCTAGGAGCATCTTATGATCTGCCCTCTATCGGTAATAAATAAAGAAATTAGGCCACAGCTTGGCATGAAAATTATGGAGTCTAATCATTTGAATTATCAATTATTGATGTGTTGGAAGTGCTCTGTAGAATAGTAGACTAATTGCAGCGAATTTTGTGGAATATTGGGCGGGGCTTAAGAGTCGACGTCGACTTTATCCATTGGCAATTAATATTTCCCATTGACAGTTATCATATTAGCAGTGATCATGTCATTTTTGCTTTTGCTTGATGCAATTGAAAATAAAATTCCAAATCAAGTTTATTTGGAATTGGTTGACTCTGGTATCCATGGATCTCTTGCTTATTCTGGAATTTCAGGCATTGCCTATCACTTAAGTTGGTTTACACCGAAGTTATTGACAAAATGTTGATAACTTAATCCTTATGGATTCTATTAGATTGAACGGAACTTGACTACTGAACACATATGTTCATCAAATGTTCACATTTTGTTAATAACTTTGGTGTAAACGCAGCTTTACTCTTCGTTTCACTTATTCAAGAGTGTAAAAGCAGCCAATCCACTGATTCTTTCTTCCATGGGAGTCCATTTATATCATATATAAGAGTCAATTCATAATAATTAGTCTAACATCTAATGTGGCTGATTTCTCATGTCCTAAACTTTACTACCATAAATTTAATATTATGATTTCTCATGTCCTAAGCTACCATAAATATTAAAGTGAGAATTTTCAAGTGGACATTTGAATAATTCTTATTGAATAATATTTAACATTCGTAGTCGAGTGGATAAGATGCTGGCTTTATGATTCAGAGGCCCGGGTTCAAATCCCGGCCCGGGCAAGATATTTATCTCGGGCCACTCCCGTGTTTCGGATGGACACGTTAAGCCGTCGTTCCCGGCTGCCTAAAAAGCATTCGTTAGGTCATGTCAGAGGCCCTGAAATTGATCAGTTGCGACCTGAAAACTCTGACACCAGACCTGAGCCAGCCAGGTCACTCGATATTATTAATATTATTATTAACATTTAAATATTTTTATATGAATATATAATTTAACATTTGAATAATAATTAAAGTGTTAATTTGAATAATTCTGAATAGACTTTATTCAAATTTTTTAAAAGGTGTGGATAGAAGCCTTGTTGCAGCAGACCAAATTTTCTCAGAATGTTCAATTTCACATTCCTTTCTACAACGTTTTTTGACAAAGTTGCAATAAATAAATCAAGTTATTTACTTAAATGAATCAAGCAACTAAAACACTTCGAATGGGAATGTCGTCCTCCATTTTGACCATTAGTGTCTTACAAATCAGAAACGTTAAAACCTGTAATAAATTAGATTTTTGCGTGAAATCTCGAGGTGTCTAGACGACATAATTCCTCGAATGAAACTGAATTCCGTGGCACAAAGATTCGACTCACGTAGGCTACCCTTCAGTGATCACCGATTATTATTCATTTCTAGGCAGAGGGAGGCAGTAATTGAAAACCCATTAAGTGCCCATCCAGAAATGGCATATTGAAGGCACGCGTGTGCTATTATTGCTTTCATAATGCCAGAGAGACTACCAGCATTCAAATTCAATTAAGAAAGCCTATTGTAGGCTACTCGACAATACCAGGTCGATGAATTGTGTTACTTCTGTTATTGCTTTTCTACTTCTTCTCCTTGTTCTTCACTATCTTCGTTCCATATTCCTTTTCTCATCAACCTCGTTATATTTTATGCATTTTCGTCTTCTTTTAAGATTTCTCCTTGTCTCGTACACAGGTATGGTCAATCTACTAATTTATGTATTTTACCCAATGAATTTCTTATTCATAATTCTATTAATCCACCAACTTCTGCGATCATTATTTTTCCAATCTCTCACCGTTCTCACAATGACTTTTGCAGCCTATCTTTTTTTATTACTCCATCTCCTCATTGAATGTAATTTCATGTTCCGTTTTTCTTTCTTCATTATTCTCCACTTTTCCATCTCTCATTCGCTTGGTAGAGAGTTACTGGGAAGGATATTTTTAATATCCTTTCCAAAGAATGGACATTGATATGTCCAAAGCTCCGCCAATTTATGTAGATGCATTACAATATTATCTTGTATAGTTATTCCAAATTGATTTTTTTCATATCATTGTACAGTTCAATAATTATTTTTTAGTTTATGTTATGTAAATTTATCTAAAACTTTGCTGTATTGTAAGCTATTGTATGAGTGTGTAAGCCATTATATATTGTAATCTACATAAATAAAGTACTCAATCAATCAATCAATCAATCAATCTCCTTATTGAATGTAATTTCATGTTCCTATTTCCTTTCTCCATCATTCTCCACTTCTCCATCTCTCATTCTCCTTATCTTTCAACCCCTCTGTCTTATCGTCGTCTTCGTCTAACTCACCCACTTCTCAATTTCCCACTTCATTCTAATCTTTATCACCTTATTCAATGCCTCTTCTTGCTCTTGTTCTATGTGTAGACTCCTTCAATAACTCAATTCTTCCATCATCCACTTTGATTATCCACTTCCTCCTTGTTCTTCCGTTACTGGGCATTGCTCTGCTATCAATAGACCATCAACCGAATTCTTATGTAGGTTGGTGTGTCTTCTCCATCTCTCTCTCCCTCTAGCAATACCGTCATTCAATGTGAATTAGTTTATAAGCCAGTGAATCTATATAATAAGAGAGAGTAGGGTTGTGTTTGTTCGTGTGTTCGTGTGTTCGTTTGTTCGTTTGCTCGCATCAAAACATGTCAACTTGTGGATTGCATACCGAAAAAACAGGAATGATTTAGATCTCCAAATTTTGCAGGTAGATTCTAAAAATATCAATCTCGTGCACCTGGAAGCCCAAATTTTAATTTTCCTTCTAGATTTTTCAGAATTAATGTTCAAAATTCATTAATGATACATTCGATTTCATTAAAAAATCACCAAATCATATGTTAGAAATTGAAAAAGGAACATCTGTTTCTATATTCTTTTCTACCTGAAAAACATAGTTTTGAAACTTCGTTTTCCTGATGCAATGTTTAGGCCTACACGTGGCATGGATTATTAATTTTTCAGCTGGAAAAATTTTGGAGACAAAGTGCTAAATAAACGTCTACAGTTTCATCAATGCTGTATCGGCAATATGAAAACGCATGCAGTTAATATGTCTTTGAATGAAGGTGTTGTTATTTACATAAAGAAATCATATTCTTCCATTTTTATTTAATTAAAATTTCAAAATCATTCGAGTCCCGATAGAATAACTGACTCACTGTTCAGTCAGTCGAAAATTCTAATATTGGAATGAGGGGTATTTTGGCAAGCTGAGCAAAAAAATAATGTCATATGCACCTTTTCGTTATATCTTCAAATGAAAAATGAGTTTTGTGGGTTGTCAAAACTCCCTCTGACAAAGAAACTATTCAACTTATTCTATCTTTTAGTGAAATTACAATGATTATCAATCCATGTATCATCTTTTATACTATAATAAAGGAAAGAACTGGATTATAAATGTAGCCTATACAGATGTAAAATATAGGGAAATTATGTTTGACGCATTATCACGTCAGAACTACTGGTGTGATTAACTTGAAGTATTGCATATAGATTCTTGCTTAACCGAGGGTGGTTATAGACCAATTTTAAATTCTTCAAGATTTGATTACATCAAGTTTTCAGTTTGTCAAGTTTTCAATTATTTGTCATGCTTCCAGTTTGTATGAAAGCAGCAGAAGATTCCACTTAAAAGGGAAATTGGAAGATAGGTATGATTGGGGATCCTTTTCGAATGATAAAAACAGGTTTTCCGTCAAACCCAATTTTTTTTCGCAATTTTGAATCCAACTTCTTCTTTTAATATTGAAAGGTGGTCATACTGATTTACTTGAAATGCAGCATATAAATTCTTAATCAACCGAGGATTCTTATATGCCTATTTTGAATTCTTCTAGATTTCATTACGTCAAGTTTTAAGAAAGACCCTTGCAAAGCACGGGTTACCTGCTAGTATTGTATAAATAAGTAGAGAACTGTAATCTTATCAAAAATCTCTACTGTGTTTCCCCCTGCTTCAAAACTCTTCAATTTTCCAATCTCATCCTCTCTCATTATTGTCTTTTTGGATATTTTTCCAAATATTTTTCAGTTTTATCCCTCATCATATCCTACTCCTCATCCTCCTTCCTCTTATCTTCCTTTTCTCTTCCTTCCTCCTTCTCCCTCCAAGACTCAACCTTAGATATATTCAATAACAATTTCCCCAGTTTTCAACATCTTCTCAGCTTCATCATCTCACCACTCATCTTCTTCTTCTTTTCTCACAACTTTCTCTTCTTCTTTTCCTCTTCCTCCTTCTTCTCCTTTGTCTTCTTCTTCTCCTTCTCTTCCTTTTCTCCCTTTCTTCTCCTTCTTCGCCTGCTTCTCCTTCTCCTCCTTCTCCTCCTTCTCCTCCTCCTTCTCCTCCTTCTCCTCCTTCTCCTCCTTCTCCTCCTTCTCCTCCTTCTCCTCCTTCTCCTCCTTCTCCTCCTTCTCCTCCTTCTCCTCCTTCTCCTCCTTCTCCTCCTTCTCATTTGGTAGAAAGAGTTAGTGGGGAGGATATTTTTAATATTCTTTCCGAAGAATGGACATTAATATGTCCAAATCTCCGCCAATTTATGTAGATGCATAACAATTTAATTATTATCTATAGTTATTATATTACAAATTGCTTTTCATATCATATACAGTTCAATAATTATTTTCTTAGTCTATATTATGTAAATTCATCTATAATTTTGCTGTATTGTAAGCTATTGTATATAAGTGTATAAGCCAGTATATATTGTAATCTACATAAATAAAGTACTCAATCAATCAATCAATCTCTTCTCCTTCTTTGCCTGCTTCTCGTTCTTCTCCTTCTTCTTCTCCTATTCCTCCCCTTCTTCTCCTCCTCCTTCTCCTTCTTCTCCTCCTCCTTCTCCTCCTTCTCCTACTTCTCCTCCTTTTCCTTCTTCTCCTTCATCTCCTTATTTTTCTTCTCTTTCCTTCTCCTCTTTCTTCTCTCTCTTTGCCACCTTCTCTCTCTTCTCCTTCTCCTCCTCATTTCCCCCCTTCTTCTACTCCTTCCCCTTCTTCTACTTCTCCTCCTTCTCCTTCTCCTTCCTCTCCCCTCATCCTCCTTCACCACTACCAGTTAGCAGACTCCCAATTCCAGAACGCGATCAGCTATTTAATAATAATTTTCTCTCCAATCGAAGCCCAACTTACCCAACAATGGACAGAGCCTAGCACTCACTACCGTGAGCCCTCACTGTCAGTATCGGTTGAATCAGGAGCGTTGTTCTCATTCATCAGGAATACTGACATTTTAAAGTGAATCACTCTTTAGTGATATTAGCTAATAACTGTCAGTATTAGTTGAATTGGAAGAGTTGCTTATATATATTGGGAATCCTGACAGTTTGCAGTGAAACACATTCCAGTAGGATTAGCTATAAACTGTCAGTATTAGTAAAATTGGAATCTTTGTTGATAAACATAAAGAATTCTGACAGTATGACCTGAATCTAACCAGCCGCCTGCCGTCGTGAGCGAGTCCAATATTCGTGGCCATAACAAAGCTTCGAAATATTATTCTATCGAATCGTAATAAGCCTTGGAATGACGTCACGTGATCATCGCACGTGACCATACCGGCGTTTCTAATTGAATCAGCGCCACTCTTTTGTGATTCCAACAGCGTGAGTTGCCTTCAACCAAGGTTGACGACACCCCATTAGCCGTGACAAAGTGTTTCCACTCAATTATCACACCAGTCCAATGCTGGATAGCATTCAAAAGTATAGAGTACAAATAGTCGAGTGGGAAATGTGACATACGGTTCTCATAGCCTATCGATGTCCATGACCAAAGAGGATGAGAAGTGATTTCTATTTCTCTATGCTATGACGCTTATATACGTCTTCAGTTTCGAAGACCAACGAGCTGTCATCTGAAAATCGTTTGGTTGAGAAAATACAATGATACTCTGTCACATCGAAGTTCCCCATACGAGAAAAATCTGGTGTGGCGCACTCAACTTTCCTTGTCGTTATGAAAATTGATCACCTGACGCTAGTGTTCCCGCGCATCTCAAGTCTACTATTCAAAGATTTGAGCCAGCTGGTGACAGGGCAATAACGCTGGAGACACACGAGGTCTGCTATCTCTTCATAGTGAATCATTTAATAGAAATCAACAGTTCCCAACAGTTTGCAATATTGGATAATCACATTTTCTCGAATTTCGAGCTTATTTTTAATTTTAGGTGAAAATGTTACAGAACATTAATTGTAGAGATTCTCATGCTCAATCTATTCCACTCAAAATTTTTTGTTTAAATTTCATATGAAGCCTTATAATTGAGAATCTAAAATCAAACTTTGCATAGATGGGGCGGAGCTCCTAGAATTTTTACAGATATGGGCCTTGTGGCAGTTGATAGAACTTATCGATGACCATTTCAGGTATGACTTTAATCAAAATCGTTGGAGCCGTTTTCGAGAAAATCGCGAAAAACCCTTTTTTGACAACATTTTCGCCATTTTAGCCGCCATCTTGAATTGCATTTGATCGAAATTGTTCGTGTCGGATCCTTATATTGTAAGTACCTTAAGTTACAAATTTCAAGTCATTCCGTTAATTGGGAGATGAGATATCGTGTACACAGACGCACATACACTCATACAGACACACACACACACATACAGACCAATACCCAAAAACTACTTTTTTGAACTCAGGGGACCTTAAAACGTATAGAAATTTAGAAATTGGGGTACCTTAATTTTTTTCGGAAAGCAATACTTTCCTTACCTATGGTAATAGGGCAAGGAAAGTAAAAAACTAATTTGATTCCAAGATCTCATATCGTGGACAGTTTAAGCTCTGTCTACTTTTCCATTGCTTATGGAACATATCTCACGATTCGATGGTGTGGCTATAGAATACCAATAGTGGAGTTTAAAATGTAGCATACGCACGGTGCGGCGCACAGCCTATTGATGCTACTAACTTCTTCCCTAGTGTACTTGACAGAGAGAGAGAGAGAATGGACTAGCTTTAGTAATCTCTTATTACATACTGTACTATTGAATGAGATTATTGAACATTATAATACTTGAAAAATAATGTGATGGTTGAATTGAAGCGTTATCCACTATTTTCGTGAATGTATCCATTTCATAATTTTTTTACTCACTTATAGCGTATGGCAGATACACAACACATAATAAATATTATAAAGTTCATGAGTCTCAAATGCCTACATATATATTGTATATTTCCAATTTCTTCAGATGTTGTGTAGTTTTTGGTCAGGAGAACATAAGTTTGTCTGACCGCCATCATTTTCTAGTCCATTTAGCGTTAACCAATGTGCACCATTTGAAGGCGAACTATTTGGGAGATAAAGACTCATTGCTGGAACAATTTTGGGGTTAAAGGAGGTTGAAACTTGAACTTCCAATTCCCACAGAAAATAAGTTTTCAAAACCATTTCCACCATTTCATAATAATTTCGTCTGATTGATATAATTGAACTTTAATTTGATCAAGTTCAAGAGAGTTTTGGGCTGAAGCTGTTGCCCTCTCTTGGTCATAATCATGTTTTTATCATGATTTGAGACTGTTATTGAATGATTGGTTTTGAGCTGGTTGTCTATTATTTCTGCTATTTTTATGTGCTGCTCATCGAGTCAACTGTTGCTTTTGCCACTGTAATGGTGACTACTTAAACTAGTAGTTCTGTGAACAGTAGACCTCACGCAGTATTCTCATCCACAAGTACCTGATTGAAACTAAAGACCTTATGGGAATACAGCAATCAAAGACCTTAAAGATGCATAGACTCACATGCAGCGCTAGTGTCGTACTTGGAATTGAAATCCGCCATTGAGGGGGCAACCCATAAGATTATTACATACCAATGCCACCAATGCCTTTGTGATCTATAGTATTACAAATAAATAATATATAATATCTCGTGCTAAAATACCCCAATGGCGGCCTTCAATTTCAAGTAAGAGCTATCATTGGGAAGGTATAGGCATTGTGGGTCTATATCTCTTTAAGGTCTTTGACAGCAATAGACTGGCTTCTCCACTCATCTGTGTAATCACTTGTCAGCTAGATTATGATGAATAATAACTCTATAGTCGGATTTTTACTCTAATATCGGCGTATGAAGGAGGCTCCCTTTTTCTTTTAAATTATTCTTGAAATGAAAAATTCCCAAAAACCTTGTACATACGTCGACGCGCAATTAAAAAAGGAACATACCTGTCAAATTTCATGAAAATCTATTCCCGGGTTTTGCCGTAAATGCGCAACATATGAACATTCAAACATCAAGAGAAATGCCAAACCGTCGACTTGGATCTTAGACCTCACTTCGCTCGGTCAATAACATCACATGTTGACATAAAATTATCAAATTTTCCATTCCATTATTCAGCTCAAAACCAATTCCCGTAGTGAGATTTGATGGAAAATTTCTTCTCCTACAGATCTAGGGTTGATCAACGAGATAACTGCCTCACTAAAATTACTTCTCAAATAGAAACGCAAGAATGATTTTTTGTTTGCAATATTCTATCACAGACAAACATAACACACCACATTGTTGTATCAGTGGTTTTATTCATAGTGCGAAAATAAAAATTCTCTATATGTTAGGCATTGCCGGAATAAGTATTGTGAAATGGATGAGCACATCCAGTATACAGGGTGATTCATAATTATGGTAAAATAATTTACTACGTGATAGTAGAGGTAGAAATGAGAAAAAAAGTAATTATAAACATATATCCATAAACGCTTCATTAGCGAGCTATACAGGGTGAAAGATTTCGCCCGGAATTCAGTTCCTCTGGTGAAATATACCGATACTAAATTGTTTGGGGACTAGTTTTTGAAAAATTTATGCTGGAATCATATGGAAAAATATCTGAAAAATTGAATAAAACTAGTCTGGAAGCTGTAGTGTGAGTAGTTTTTGAGAAAAAAGTTGAAATATGCAAAAAATCCAAGTAGAAAAACACAGACTTCTACGTTTGATGCCCAATAACTTTCTTTAATGACCAGTAGCTGTGGTGTAATGTACTACATAAGAATACGTTTCATTCAACTTTTTTTTAAATTTAGTTTACACAGCTTACATGATTCTTTTCAGAATTAAATTCTCTGCAATTTTTATTGCGAAAAATTATTTGTTTACTGGTCATTGAAGAAAGTTATTGGGCATCAAACGTAGAAGTCTGTGTTTTTCTACTTGGATTTTTTGCATATTTCAACTTTTTTCTCAAAAACTACTCACACTACAGCTTCCAGACTAGTTTTATTCAATTTTTCAGATATTTTTCCATATGAATCCAGCATAAGTTTTTCAAAATCTAGTCCCCAAGCAATTCAGCATCGGTGTATTTCACCAGAGGAACTGAATAATTCCTGACGAAAACTTTCACCCTGTATATCTCGCTAATGAAGCGTTCATGGATATATGTTTATAAGTACTTTTCTTCTTATTTTTACCTCTACTATCACGTAGTGAATTATTCTACCATAATTAAGAATCACCCTGTATATCTATTTTGGTAGACATTTCTCTATTTACCTTGGAACACATCACAAATTCTATTTAATTGTCAAGTTCATAAGTCTTCCATTATTATGAATAGGTCTACCAATTCCAAACTCCATAATTAAAATGTAGAGAACAGTATTGAGGCAGATATCATTCAGATCACTATCAAACACCATCTCCAATTTTCAGTTATTAAGTCGAATTATAATCGACGAAGTCTCTCCGTATCCCACCTCCATCAGAAACTTTACAAAGAGAGTAGTAATAGTATTCATCCATCCCCGTATGCAAGAGGAATTCAAAGACAATTATTAGACACGTCTGATCGATTATAGGGATGCAGTTGGGCGTGAATTGCACTGCACTGCAATCAATCGCTAAACGAGACGAGAGCAGAAATGCGTCATATTCACCTCCACTATACGTCTGCTACAATGGAATTACACATGATTCGCTTCCCCCTTCCCTTCTTTATCACTGTTGCAGGGGGGGGGTGTTTCATACAACTCTTAACTTTTGCCAACATTCCACACCCCCTTCAACCCCCCACAGCCAACCAACACCACTAAATGATGAACCGGCTTTGAGCGTATTAGACTACCCGTCTGTGAAATTAGCTGATAACTTTGAAAAGGCAAGGTCGAGTTGAGATATGTTCGCGCTCGATGCTGTTATTATACTGTCTTTATCGTTTCTCTCTTCATCGCGATTCTGTTTAATATTTATCTTTCTCTATTATTCTACTTCTCTATATTTGTTATAATCTATCGTAATAAATCTATCGTAATTTTTTATTATCTAAACTTTGAAAAGGCAAGGTCGAGTTGAGATATATTCATGCTCGATGCTGTTATTGTACCATCTTTATCATTCCTCTCTCTCTTCATCGTGATTCTGTTCAAGATTTATCTCTCTCTATTTATTCTACTTCTCCATATCTGGTACAATCCATCATAGTCCTTGTCAATGGGAAGATACAAGTATCATGTATAGGATACAGATATAGATACAAGTATCATGTATAGGATACAGATATAGATACAAGTGTAAGGATGGTATCATGGACGAGTAATGGAGATTATCATAGTTCTAAACCTCTCCAAATTTTATCTATCATTGTATTTATCTTTTTATCATCTATCATTATCTTTTTCACTTCCCCTCTCTTCTATCTCTTCTCATCCTCTGTTAAATAATAATCAATTCTGTCATTCAATTTTGATTAGTGTATAAGCAAGTGAATATTGTAACATTCATGAATAAAGAACTCTAATCTTATCGTTCACCACCTCCTGCTTCGTCCTCTTCTTCTACCTCTCTTATCTTCTGTTTTCTCCTGCTCCACATCATGAATCTATTCTTCCTTTGTCAGGATTTTCAACTCGATTTTTGAATAATTTTTCATTTATGCTCTTTATTTTTAAATATCTAGAACCTTTTTTCTTCAGTGCTACTTTTTAATATGAATAAAAATAGCTGAGTACCCTTTTCAATTTTCAAGCCGGTTAATTTAAAAAAGGTACTCAGATTTATATTTTTATCCATATCTTGAACCTGTTCATGCATCTCCACCGCCTTCATTACCTTCTGCTACTCTCTACATCTTTCCACTCAATTTTGTTATTCTCCTCCGCTATCTGCAGTAGCAGTGACATACTCTCTCCTTCTCGAAAAAAATCTATTTTCCTCGTTCATTGCCTTCTTTGACACATCCTTCCCTCCACAGTTTTGTATTTTTCTTTTTCCATCATTTTCTCACATTTTCATCTATACGCCTTGTCCAATCAATCTCCCAATTCTTCAATTTATTTTTTGTCTTAGACTCTAATCATTCTATTCTGCTTAATTTTCATTCCTTTTCTCAATCGAGTTCTCTAATTATCTTCCTGGCATCTATAAATATCTTTCTGTTCTATTCTTTCAACTGTCAAAAAACATGTATTTCATTATTTTCCACTCTACTGTCATTCTATTCTTCTCTCCAGTCTTCTTCCATCTTCATCATCGCAAATATCCACAACAGATAACTAACTTAATGCACACTCAAAATCCGAATACATGCCATTACAAAAGCACGTTATAGAGCCTCTTCACTAAACGACGATCATCAACTTTCATAACATATTATCTTCTCTCCTTCTCACCCTACACATCCTCCTCCTCCTCCTCTTCATCCCCTTCACCAGCACCTCTTCCTCCATCACACCACCTCCTTCTCATCCTCCTCCTCCTCTAACTACTACTCCTCCATCACCTCCTCTTCCTCAATCACCACCTCTTCCTCCATCACATAACCTCCTCCTCACCAACAATTCTTCATCCATTTCTACCAAGGTGGATGCACGTCCCCCTACGTCTCTCCAATCACAACTTCCCCATCTCTCGAAAACTGATACCACTTCATCAACGTTCCATAAGTAGTGAGCAGTTGAAGTTGAGTTGGAGTGTGCACACAGGTGATTTCGGTGAGCCGATTTTGTGGTCTGTGGTTGGAATTTGGTTTGTAAATTACGGCTGACCACTTGACGATGAGTATCACTACTTATACTTGGTCTACACAATTGTGTAGTTGCTCTCAGGTGTTTCATATTTGTTCGGTTGCTTATTAATTTCGATTGAGGTTGGAATGAAAAGTGTTTTGAAGCTCTAGAAATGAACAAATCAATCAAGGAAAGTATTAATAGTTTTATGAGAATATGCTGGAGAAGATTAAGTATATCTCTTTTCCGTTCTCGAGCTTATATTCAATTCATGTCTATAATGCATATGGAAGATGTATAAAACCATACAAATAATAAAAAAAGTGTTACACTCAATTTAATATGATGAATTTATTTATTTTGCCAAAAACAAAATACAAAAAAGCTTTACAAAAAATAAATACAGTATAAGTATATTATGCTACTGCACTTAAACCAAGATACATACATTCATTTAATTAGATATAATAACGAAATGATAAACTCCATATTATAGAACATTTTTATAAAATGAAGATTCAATTTCTGTTCACATGCATAAGTACAGTAGGTGAGGCAAAAACACCGGCAAAAGGAAGATTCCTTGTGCGCCAGTGTGAGTCGTAAATCAGCTTAATCAGGGATGTAATATATAAACTTGTATGAAGTGTTCGAAAATATAATTCATGATATGAAGTTGATTATTGTATAAAAGTGAACGATTGAGAATAATTCAAGTTCAGCCATGCCTCTATGGCTCTTTTACTGTGTTTATTATTCGGAAATTATAAAGTGAAAATTCACTTTCTAGTATATTTATGAATTACGGATGGATCAATGTGAAGGGCGCCTTAAGCATGATATAAGTGAAATGTGAAGCTTTTTCTGGACACTAAAAAATTACTATGTTAAATAATACTGATAGTCCATTGACTAAAACTTGTATATGTTTCTTTTTCTAAAACTCTTGTCACTGCTGGAAGAGCAGTCTCAAGACAAGTCTATACTAATGCTTGAATGTTGAAAGGATAATGGTGAATGATTGGTAGATTCCAGTTCCAGGTTGATTCAGGATCTTTATATTGAAAAACCAATGAAATTTTTCTTTGACTTACATGACCTTGGAAAATTATTATTGAGATTGGATAAGATGAATATGTGTGTGTTCGACCATTATCACAGGTTGCCGATAATATTTAAATGTACTCTTGAACCAAATCAGCAAGTGAACTAACAAATTCACATCTAATCATCACGAAAACAGTGAAGTGAAAACATAATTCATCACTATGTTGCATATATTTTTGATAACGAGTTCCCTTATCGAATCAATCAAGCTTCAACTTGCAGTACAGTAATGAAATGACATTACAGTACAGTGGACCAATAGATGTGGGTAGCTGGAAATACCAATCAGTGACCGAGAAGCTAGTAGCGATAGTTTCCAGTGAAAATCTCCCCAATTTTGGTCGGTCCAATTTGAAATTGGTGACTGTAACGCTTCGTTGAATTTTCGGTTTCTCTGCAAAATGTGATCTACTACTCTGTTAATCAACAATTTGGACTCTCTGACAATATCACAGCTTGATTGGTTGAATGTGGTTTGATTTAGAGGTGGATGCAATATGTCTGAAGAAGACAAGATATGAGGAGACAGATAGAAGATGTAGAAAGGAGAGAATTTGAGTAGAAAACAGGGAAAATGTGAATTCTGATGAGATCAAAATGTTAATTCATAGATAGAGGGCCATGATACGATAGGAGTGTGATGAGGCTGAATAGATAGAATGGAATGATAGTGGAGAAGACTGTAGGCTGAAGAGAACATAAATTAATCATTATTGAAAGAACATTCTCGTTTAATGATAATTACTCATTAATTAGCATTTGAACAAATGCAATTTTCAATTTATTTCCATATGAAGAGGACAGAAATAACAGATAGGCTAGTGGTGGAGGGGAGTGGAGATGGGAGAGAAGAGTGGAGAAATGGAGAGAACGACAAAAACTAGGAATAGAATGGAGAATATGGGACGATAATAATGGAATGAGGGTGAAATCGAAGAGGAGGAAGAGGAGGTGGGGAATGAGGAAAAATGGGAGCAGGTGAAGGGTGAGGAGGGGGAGGATGAGGAAGAGGAGGAGGAGGAGGAGGAGGAGGAGAGGAGGAGGAGGAGGAGGAGAAGAAGGATGAGGAGGAGAAGAAGGATGAGGAAGATGGGGTGGAGGTGAAGGAGAGGGATGATGATGAGGAGTAAAGGAGGAGTAAAAAAAAGAGGAAGAGGATGAGAGGATCGATTAGGGAATGGACAAAGGAGAAGAGGAGAACCAGGTTTTAAAAGAGGAGGAACAAAAATATAAGTAGAATGAGAAGAAGGGACAGAACGATGTAAAAATTAGAGGAGAATAGAGAGTAGAAGAAAAAGGAAGAGGACAGACTAGAAAAATGGCAAATACTATTAGAGCATCTATTTTATTTATTTATTCATTTATTGTATAAAACACTATAATCATAATGCAATATTATGAGAATAAGGGAGACTCAATGATGATGGAGAAGAGAAGCGAAATATCTACGAAGGAACATGACAACGAAGTCTAGAAACTTATGAATGAATCTGCAAGAAAGATATATTAAAGACGAAGAGGAAAGATTACCAGGGGAGTCCATGCAATGAGAAAAGCGAGAGAAAGTTTGCCGTGGAGTGGGAAGCGGTTATTGATTATTGCCCTTCGAATGTGAATGATAGAGCTGACTGTGCATGAATTAAATAAATAATTCCAGAACAATGGTGCCTGCATCTAGTGTAACGGCATCAAAGTTCGAGCTTCATCAATTTGAAACGCTTCTATCTCCATCCACTAATGAATTAGTAACGAATCTTTATTGGCAGTCAACCTTTTCACTCGTCTGTATAGGTTTTATATCTATACTATGCTCTAAAAATAGTTCTGTTCCTCTATATATAGTGAGTAGCTTTGAATAAATAAATTCACTTATAAATCTGTACGTAGCTTTTGTTGGGTATCCTGTCCATTGTATCCAGTCCATTAACTCAATTTGTAAACCCGTGTGTAATAGCTAGTAGCCACTCTAGGTTTTACGTGTCGTTGCAATTAAGTGCCATAGTAGTTGACTAGATTAAGTTTGGATTCTAAGTCCATGTTTAGCTGTGACCGTACTGATATGTGGTACACTAGGTACTTTCAATTGAGAGTGAAATTAGTTCAATTATTGATTGCTATACTCTAAAATGATTCTCAATTTGGGTCAGTATATATAGGCTTTCTCACAAGTCTATAAATACTGACCCAAATTGAGAGTTATGTTGAAGTTGTTTCAACATTGGCTTGAATAAATTATGGGACTATGTGTTTTGAAATCTTCTTCCAGTAATTTCTGTGTAATTACACTTTCTCAAGCTGAAGAAGCATAAAATTTGCATGAAAAACCTTGCATGAATTTTCTTCAAATGCTATTCCTCGTTGCCCACAGACTCATTGTATATGCAAGGAATTATACTTATTCATTTCTTTCGATATTGATAAGGCATTTTTTCCAACCTCATTATGAAAAGTATCTATCTCTGAGTAAAATTTAATTGAATTGGAATACCCACTCTCATTCGAGTTTTCTAGTCAATGGGGAGCAGATTCTAAGGATCAAAGTAGTGTCGAATTCAATAATTGGGATCACTATTCCAACAATTGATATCATGAATTCAGAGACTATTTTAATATGAAGCTTTTTCATACTGATTTTCAAACTGAACTTACTCAACAGCTCTCAACATAATATTTCCTGAAAATGTTGAATCAAGAATCAGCACTTCAATCCCAATTCCAATTCATTTCATCCGAAATACAATCTCAATAGAAACTGTTGAAAAAAACAATTACTGTTATAACTTCAACTCAAACCTCCTCAAGTAATTACAATTCCAAGTTATTTCAATCAATTTCCTATCTAATAAACTAAAATTGATGTATAAATTCTAGAAAAGTGTAACTGTCAATCATTACACTGTTACAACAATATTCTAATTGAACTAAACTGAACTGGACTAAACTCTTCCCATCCAATTTTCCTGAGAATTGAAGCCACAACTTCAAGCCAACATCAAACTCCAACAACTACTACTACTAAAACTCCAATGTCAAGTTCCTTAATTCAATTTACCATCGACTAAACTACAAATGTGTAGATTATAGATTGGTGCAATTGTGAATTATTACACTGTAACAATAATACTGCAATCGAACTGAAGTAAACTAAACTCTTTCTATGCAATTTTCCTTCGGATTTATGTCAAAACTTTAAGCCAATATTCAACTCAAACTAGTACTACTAAGTGAGAACTCCAATGTCAAGGGGCCATATGTTGAGCATTTGCTTATACTTCTAAAATTTGCTTCATTTTCTATGAATAAACGTGAGCAAAACCTTTTGCCCATGCTCATCAAAAAAATAGTTTGAGCATTTGCTCAAAAGTAAAAGCTTTTGCACAAAATTGTATGAATAAACTAGAGCATTTGCTCAACTTTTGAAGCAAATGCTTCAAAAAAGGTGAGTCTAGTCTAGAGCAGCTTATCACCTTTTGCTCATAGTAAAATGGCTCAACTAATTCGTATGAGGAAGAGGAAACTATACCAGATACGATCACAACCAATAGTTGAGAACTATAAAACTCATTTTGGATTCAACCACGATATATATCACCATTATCCCTACAAAAGAATAAATACAAAAGATAGCTGTACCTGTTATAAAGATAGCCATCACAAAATAGGAAATAGGCATTTAAGAAGATGAGAGTGTAGACGATTATAAGAAGGCTATTATAAGAAATAAGAACATACTGAAGATTTTTATAGAGATGACATTTTTTCACGCTATTATTTTAAAATTCTAAACTCAACTAACCTGAAACTCTATTCATAAATAGAAAACAGAGCAGACGACGCAAACAAAAGCGGTGCACCCTGCATATTCAGCGCTTCCGTGAGCTATAAAACCAAAGTAAGGCTGCAAAAGCGAATCAGCTGATGAAAAATCTTTAAAATACGTAGGCATTTGCTCCAGAGTTCAGGAGCATAAGGTAAAGCTTATTCATATAAAAATGAGCAAATACTTTTGCTTCTACGTTTTTCTAATGAGCAAAAACCTTATACTCCATGCTCATGAGCATTTGCTCTGGTTTTATTCATATGGGCCAAGTTCCTCTATTCAATTTCCTATCGACTAAAATCTGAACTACAATTGTGTAAATTATCGACTAAAATTAATAAGTCGTCTAATTATCGACTAGTGTCCTATCGACTAAACCTAAACTACAATTGTGTGAATTGTAGTAAAGTGTAACTGTGAATTATTACACTGTAAAAATAATATTTCTATTAAACAAAACTGGACTAAAGTAAACTAAACTAAACTCTTTCCATCCAACTCTCCATTCAACAGATAAATCCATCCTCTACCAGAGTCGACTAACCTCCTCGACTATTTGCAGCAAGCACCCTTAGCCAGCAGTGCGGTCAGCCCTAATAGCACACTAACCACCCCGCAACGCAACGGAAGCAAGTTGATGCGCACAATTGTTGCGTGGAGGGGATGGAGGGGCGGTGTGGAGTGGGGGCGGCAAGTTGGCTTCGGAGGCGGCACTCGTCAGTCAGCGACTCAGTGTTGTGCGGGAGTCTGGCCGTGACGGTTGGGTTTGTCGGACTGTGATCGGACGACAAGTCGTCGTGGAAAAGTCGTCATGAACACGACGTAGCACGTGTGCCGTGTCTCTCAAACAAGGCATGGCGCCCGCATTCATTCTGTTCTTCATCTTTTTCTTGTCGCTGGTGACTGTTGTCTTCGTTCCAGGCAAGTGATGACTATGTTTTTTGAATTCATACAGTAATTTATAACAAATATTATATTTGGCCAAAGTGTTTTCCGGTCCTCTTCGTAATATACAAAACTTTGAAAATTGAAAATAGAGTTTCTATTCTAAATTAAAAATTTGTAGACATCGTGATGGTTAAATTACTTGCCATGAGGTTTATGTGTCAAAGACAAAAAGGAATAAATTTCTGCTGATGTGATGGATAAATCATTATTTCGAGATTATGTTATACACTTGCACAAATAATTGCTTCAATCTACTCACTATTGATCAAAATATTATTTTTTCTTGCCAACCAATTTTAATATCAAAGAAGTATCAAACTAATTTGCGTTTTTTCGATGTTTCCTTCAATACTTTCCGAACTTTATTGAAATTTTTATAATAGAAGTTCCAGTAAATTGGAAGCTCATTAAAAAATGTTCAACTACTTTCTATAGTAGTTTTATTGAATTAGTTAGCGATATTGGAATTTTATTGATATGTTTGTACAAGATATTACTTGTTTCTCTGTGAAAAAGATTTTTTGACGATTATTGCTCAATTCATCAAGATTCAATGGGTGAGCGATAATGTTTTTTGGAGATCTTGAAAAGTTTCGTCATTATTGTCAGTTTGACAATACTTATGATGGTTATAGATAAGAAGTCTCTCTTGAATATTCTATTCGCAGAGACTTGATATTGATATTTTCTCAATTATTGTCATTCTATGTTAAATCGGTGTTGAATTGATTTAAAATCTATTAGATTCGAATAGAGTTTGATAATTTAATTTAATTGAAGAATTAATTTAATCCATTCATCACATTGTGTACAAATACATGAGATGAGGAAAGGAAAGGCACAACAGGCTCATGCCCAAAACTGTACCATTTCCAATTTATACTAATGTATAATGTCCAAATCAAAATGTTGGTTATGTCACTTTCACTTTTCAAAATACAATTTACGCTCTTCAATACTCAGATAAACGAGTAAATTTGAATCAAATAAGTACTATAATGCGCAAATATCATTAGATGAAATTTCCTCGATTTTTTCTCCACAATAATGGAATTGATAAGCTTCAGGTGATTAACTACCTGATCGATTTCAATGGATCTTATCCGATTATGTACTTGTTATCAACGATCTGACAATTCAGTGGAGCTACAACTGCAAAAACTTCAGTGTAGTCCAACCGACGTGACTATGATTACAGACTGATTACGTAATTATTAATTATTTGATTCAAATTGGATTGAGAAATTGTTTTCCTAGGATGCATATGACGCTTTATCTGGTCTTGCTGATAATTGCTGTCAATTTTAAACACTTCATCTATCTTGATATTTTTTTCCAGAAAAAACACTTTCTAAATATTTTCCTCTTCTGAATGTTATTCTATGAACTTGCAATAGTGAACAGAATTCAAAAATCAATTAGTGTCAAAAAATATTCAAAACTGAATATTAATAAACTGACAGTTCGTCATGGCAAGTGAACTGGATGAGTACTTCTCAGATGGAAGACTAGTATTTGGATAATGTTGCCAATACATTTGTGCTGCCGCACAAACTTTGTTTTGCTGGCAACGCCAATATTATATTAGATAATTATCCAGGTCCGATCCGGTCCGATATCGGACCGGAAGTGAATCATGGATCACCACGAAATCACAGGAGAGCAGGCTGCAGGCAGCAGAAATGAGATTCCTACGCAGAACGAAGGGCTGTGACAGACGAGACCACATAAGAAATGAAGAAATAAGAAGAGAATTGGGTGCCTTCAACATGAATGAAAAAGTTGTATGTCATCGAAACGAGTGGAGGGAACATAAAAGAATGCCAACGGAAAGAATTCCTTTAAAAATTTTTGAATTACCATCCGATAGGAAAAAGAGACATTGGTAGACCTTGGAAAAGATGGCAATAGAGGAAATCAAATAAGAATATAGGAAAAGCTGATAAAGAAATTCAAAATTAATAACATTTTATACTTGTATAAGCTATAAATTTTAGATATAATATATTCCTCCAAAACATTTAAATTTTTTGTAGAATGCTGTTGTGAGTCGGAACAGGCAAAAGCCTAATCCATGAAGGCAAGAAGAAGAAGAAGAAGAAGAAGATAATTATCCAGTTTCAATGAAAGCTTTCGTAATTTTGTTGGTGAATTTCTAATGTATGAAACTGAATTTTGTTTTCCATTTTTTTTTTAACTATTTATATGAATTTGGCCATAAATTTGATCTGATTTGAATACGATCTGCCTGTGATTCTTGCGCTTAAATTTTTCATGAAAAAGGCTACTTTTAATTTTCCTTCACTGTCCTTCGAACTGATCAGGGGCACCATCCGACTTATTTCTAACTTGGCTACTTCTGTTTACTTTTCGGAATAAGCTCAATGAATACATTGGATACATTGATACAGTTAAACAGTGAATTAAATACATTGTCATCTGACATTGTTTATGGGACCTTTTTCTCCTTTGAAAGATAAATAATTTAATCCATATGATGCTTCAATCTTTGAATCTATACAGTGCATCTATATTGTCCATTGTTTCATGGAGAAAATGGCAATTGATTGTCAGGTAAAATCCCTAATTTCAATTTATTCACAACACACAAAAATACAATGAGTAAAGGCAATATACAACAAAACAATAATAATAACATTAACAATGATATTAACACATTAAAAGACAATATCGCTAAAATGATGTGTGCTGGAAGGAAGAGGGGGGAAATACCTTTTCTTTTTCTCGATTTCTGAAAAACTGCTTCCTGCTGTACCCTGTGATACTACTCAAGTTTTATCGAAAATAAACTCTGAACAAATTTAGGGAAGAATCTGTTGGAATAAGCTTCCTGTTTGATGATTGTTGAGAGCTCTCAGCTTGAAGGATAATTATTGTCTCTCTAAATAATAATTTTTTCTTGAAAATTCCACACTGAAGGCACTGTAGCTATACTTGCAAAAGGGCTTGATTGAGTTTCATCAAGAACAACATATTATTTCAGTGTTATATCTAAGGTGTTTGTTACATGTAAACACTCAACATATCCGTGCAGTGTAAGTGCTACTCCAACTGCTTTGCCAGGAGTAACCAACCCCACTTGAGTGGCGTATTGAAGACATGTATTCCATACAAGCAAAGACCATTGTGGTGTTGTAGTAGCTTTGAGCTCAGGTAACCTGCACTGCCCGGTTTATACCATGATTTAAACGAGGGTAGTACTTGAAAATAATGCCACCCCAAAATCGCTCCTCTTGTCTTATCTTGTCGCGGAATTTAATTTCAAGCTTATCTCCTGGTTTGTGAAGTATAGAGAAGGAGGATGTGAAGAGAAGAAAGGAGAAGGAGGGGACGGAAGCAGTCTCTTCTCTCTCTCTCTCTCTGTTCGTCTCCGGAAGAGGGGCGTTATAAATTCAAGGGCTGTTCAATTTGATGAGAAGCACAGCATCGCCTTTGATAGACGAAACCATCGCTGGTTGTAGTCCTGTAAGAGATTCAAGACAGAATTGGTCTTTGAAACGGTGCAAGAGAAGCATGGAAGACAGGAAATGAGGGGAAGGGAGTGAACGAAGAAGGAAGAGGGGGAAAATAATGACAGTTTTTTATTGGAATGACATGAAGATAACTTATGAAAACTGAATCAGAGTTGTTATTGTACGCCGTACAAGAGATATTGCGTTGGAGGAGTACAGTACAATCAAAGTAGCCACGATTTTGTCAGTGTAATTGAAATTCACTAATACATTCCAAAAAAATTGAAATTTATCAAAAATAACAATATTGAATGAAAAAGACTAAGAAATTGTTAAAAACCACAGATTTATTGATACTTAGAAAGACCGGTTTCGGTTATTACACTATTGTCAATCTCTGACAAACATTCAATATGAATAATTATTACCTCAATATCAACTTCTCAACTACACAAAAAGGGAAAAATAGCAATGTAAATGTTTATAAATCGAATCATAAACACCACATAACCTCTTGACCATCTATTTTAAATCAAGGTTGAAAGCAGTTTTGGGCGAATGCCTGTTGTTTTTACCTGAATTGTATCCATGAATGAATAAATAAATGAATGAATGTGATAACTTGAAGGATGTTCAGTTGATTGATTATCAACATCAACATACTACAAAACTGAATTGAATACGATGAATGTAGAGGATATGAGATTATTTTGGAACTGAAATATCATGAATATCATGGGTTCTTTGTTTGAAAGATCGAATCCAATCTTTCTATATTAAAGCTGCAAAGACAAAAAATTCACAGCCAATACAGCTGATTGTCACGGAGAACCCACCTCAAAATCAGTTAGACAACACACTGTAGGCTATAGGAAAACCTCCAAATCACGAAAATTTTACCTCTCTGGCCCCCAAATTTTTTCGACTTTTGAAATCAGCCTCGCACAGAAAATTCGATAGAAGCTTTTTTGTTCAGCTCCCGGAGTATAAGTTAAAAGGTGTAAGAATTTCATCAACTTATCAACTTAATTGCAACTTTAAGTTATTCTCATTGAGTTGATTACAGTATTTTCATGCTAAACGTTTTTCCCCTCATACCATTCGCATATATTATTATATTATTTGATAATGCGATGTCATGAGAATGTTCTGCTGAAAAGCATGATTAAAAATTTATATAAGTTCGATAATTTATCATATCATATTATTGATTAGTTTTGAATTATTTCTTTTTTTTCAGAAAATAACTTACTATCAAAACATGAGTAACAACAATTTCGATTGCAGAGGGGATGGAGTATTGTTCCATTATGGATGATGATTATGAGCCAAGAAATTTTTTTGATTTCGAATTTATAATTAATTCTCTGCTTTCTAGTAAAGGAAACAAGGCTACGGTTGAGACTTCCCTCTCGAGTAAATAAATATTCAATTCTAGCAAAGTACCTGATTATTATTCTCATCTGAATTGTTCATTCTACCTTAATCATCAATGTCCATGCTTTAGCTACCAATTAAACTCTGTTTCTCCCTTTCTAGAGGCCTTCTCTCTCCTTTCTTCCGCCTTAAGGAGAAGCAGCTCGCTTTCTCTACACTCTCCAACCAAAATTCGCTTTTCCCAGGAGCCGGGTACTGTGAATCAATGCTTTTCTGAAGAGATTGAACCTGGAATTAAAGCCACTCCAGAAATCCTTCTGTTTTATTTTCTCTCTGCTGTTGATTTAATTTTCCTGACAAGTGTTTTTTTTCCTTTCTAGCGGCAAAACAAATTAATTCCGCCGTTCTGAAGATGGAATTTCGGCGAAAACAAACAATAATAAGGAAAGAAACGATGGCAACTGATGAATTAATAAAATTCGTTGTGATTATTGCTTTATTTGTACCTGTTGATCGTCAGATAATTATCAATTATTGAACAAGAGTTTTTTTTTGGAATTTCTCTCTCAAGTTATAACTCAACTTTTACACAGGTTCAAAAGAAGCGTATTCTCTGAACTCCCTTCTTCATATTCCCATTTCCTACTCGCACATATTCTTACACACTTTCTTCTCCTTCTACATATTAATGCTTTTTCTTTCCTTCTTTTCGTGTTTAATATTTTGAAGTGTAATACTTAATTTGATTAATTTATTCATTAATTATTGATTTAAAAATACAATTATCTATCTATTTTTTCATTTCCTCCATTCTCCTCTTTCCAATTCTCCTACTCCTTATCTTAATCGTTCGTCTCTTTCTTATTTCCTTCCATTTGTTGTTCCATCCATTTCAAGATACTACAAACTCAACGCTACGCGACAAATGCGCTTTTCTCATAGAAAGATTCACTAAGTACGGTGATCTAGATCAGAGCGCGAGCTTACCACGTTCCATTGTTGTTGGCAGGATCTTTACCAGATCGCGCATGAAAATACTCTTAATATATGTCTTAGATTATGTCTAGTTGAATCACGCGATCTGCGATCTTCTTGCGCACTTCTGGCGTTACATTTGTATGCCGCGTAATCTCTACTTTACTTCATTTATTCGTCATATGGAATAGCATCAAGGAAGGAACGCTCCTCCAGTATATGACACGTGAAAGTGTAATCTAATAAATAAATGTTTATTTACCAAAAAAAAACTAAAACTACAACATCAATTACACAAAATATTAGATAAATTACAATATTACATACAAAAGTTAGTTACAAAAAATTCTTATAATGTGTCCTCCACTTGTTTAGTTATTGTCTAATATATTGCTAATATCCTCCATCTATCAAACATAACAGACAAGAAAACCAATGTCTGTAAGCATCTTAATATTCCTTATTTCCTAGTCATCTGTCTTCTTGATGCAACAATATTCCTTTAATCGATCCTCATGAACATTCTTCTTTTTCCAAAATTATTCCATTCAATCTCATTCAATTTCCTCTGTCATCTACTGTATTTCAATCATATTCCTCTATCTCGTTGATTCTTTTTTCTTAGGGCTACTGTTGAATATAAATAACAATATGAATCTGAGTACCCTTTTTAATTTGTCACGACATGTTTCGGCTACTAATGCCATTTTCGAGAGACATGTGACATGAACATTTTTCGAAACACGTCGTGACGAAATGATTCGAAAAATGGTACTCAGATTTATATTTTCATTTACATTCTCTATCTGGCTTTGTTTCTCTCACCTCTCAATCTTTTTAATCCTTTATGTGTTCGACTCTGCTCTTGTCTCTTATTTTCTCCTTCTTTTTGGTATAAATCAAACAGTATTCCTCATCAACCACATCATCTCCCACTTGTCTTGTTCCCTTGTCCCCCCTTCTCTTCTTCCCTTATCAGGAAATCATCTCTTACCTCCTCACCAACCATAATATTGCTGTACTACTTTTGTTTGTCCTAATCTTACTTATACTTCTCTATTATGCTTCTCAAACTTTCGCCCTTCTTTCACCTCCAATCACTATCTTCCTTCTTCCTGTTCTCTTTCTAACCCTCTCTCTGTCCTTTGCCTTTCTACCTGTTTCCAAAATACACCTCCTCCATCGAATTCTCATTCATCTCTATTTGTCTTCCTCATCTACAACTTCACCTTTCTCTTCACCTTCTACCTCCTTTACACCTCCTTCCTTGAAGTCTCATTACTTCTCTTCGTTTCCTTTCTCTCCACCTTCTTCCCCCTCTATACCTCCTTTCTTATCCTTCATCTTTGTTCCCCAACTCTTTTCTCCCCCATCGTGAATCAAGAGCCTTGGATATTTATCAATCAATAAAAAATTCACCTCTAATAACGCGAGATATTGAAGGCGAAGCCCGAAGCAATATCGGCAGGGCGAGTAAATAATTTCTCGAAAATTTCTATTCGAGATAAAAAGTTCTGAAGTGGAGCTTTATTGATTCACAAGCCCCTGAACAAGTTGAAAGTTTGTCGGTTGGGCTTCGGCTCGGCTGGCTACTGAGGGATAAGGGCATACCCCTCAACCCCTCTCCACTGGAACTACTAACCCAACAGTCGAAAAGTTGGACTCAATCAGATAGTGCTCAGTTGGGTTGACTCGGGGAGGGGGAGGGGAATATTTGGGTACTAAGGAGGGAGTAAGGTCATCAGCAAACTCATTCTCTTGATCATCAAAAACTATAAGTCCATCAATCATTCTTAACCTAGATTGTGAGATTTGAATTTTTCTCAGGAGTTACTTTTCACAAGGCTCTCAGGTTTTTTCTGCAAGTGGATGAGCTGTAGTAATCCACAACTGACTTCCATTGAATAATCCTCATCAACTGCACCTACACTAAAAGCTGGACACCGACAAGACCGTTCTGTTTGTATCCTAAGAAAATCGACAAGGATTGACAAAACAGTGAACTAGAGATAATGTGATGTGAGAAACATTGGAAAACGGAGATTTTACGGGAGGAACAGCATTGGAATGTATAGGCTTAGGAGCACAACTTTATCAGTTTCTACATTCTACAACCGTACTAATGTAGCAAAACCACCTCTATCAAACCTTAATTTTACCTCTTTCAACCCTCAAATCCAGAAGTCAATCGCAAATTCAATCTTAGCTACAACGCTGACCCTGACTTTGACAGGGCATTGCTGAGTTCAATCCCCGCTTGGCAGACTCAAAAATGTCTAATTCAATCTAAATTCCAGACTATTTGCATTGTCACCCCTCACTTGCATCAATGTCTGCATCCAAATGAGTCGTTTGTGGAAGGTGAAGGAGGAGACCAAATGGAAATTAGTAGGAGAATAGAGGGTATGAATATAAGAAGGAGAAGTGAGTGAAGAGAGAAGATAAAGGAGATAGGTGAGAGGACGAAGAAGACGAAGCAGAATAAAAGGAAGAGGAGAAGAAGAAGTGGGAGACGAAGAAGAAGAAGAAGGAGAAGTGATAGAAGGAAAAGAAGGAGGAGAAGGGAAAGAAAGAAGAAGAAGTTGGACAATAAGTAGAATAAGAAGAAGAAGAAGCAGTAGAAGACTGTAAAAAGAAGCTGAGGTTCAAGGGTAGACTAGCTACAAAATCGAAATCAACGGGAAGAGATGATGAATAATAATTGGAGCAAGGTAGAGGAGGAACTAGAGTAAGTAATGGATGAAGAAGAAGAAAAGTAGTGTTCGAAGAGTAGCAGGAAAGGTATGAGAAGTAGGGGGGAGAAGAAAGATAAGAAAGAGAGGGAAGGTGAAAAGGAGAAAGGGGAGAAGGGGGGAAGGAGGAGAAGAAGAAGAAGAAGGAGAAGGAGAGAAGGAGGAGAAGGAGGAGAAGGAGGAGAAGGAGGAGAAGGAGGAGAAGGAGGAGAAGGAGGAGAAGGAGGAGAAGGAGGAGAAGGAGGAGAAGGAGGAGAAGGAGGAGAAGGAGGAGAAGGAGGAGAAGGAGGAGAAGGAGGAGAAGGAGGAGAAGGAGGAGAAGGAGGAGAAGGAGGAGAAGGAGGAGAAGGAGGAAGGAAAATAAAGAAGAAGGAGAATAAGCAAGAATTGGGAAAGTGGAAGTGGAAGAAGAATGAAACAGAGGAGAATAATCATGAAGCGGTGGAGAGGAAGGTAACTGGAAGAAAGAAACTGAGAAGGAAGAGGAGGAGGAGGAGTAGGAAAAGGAGGAGGAGAATGACGAGGAGATGGATGAGGAGGAGGTGGGGGAGGGAATGTTGAGGAATAGGAGGAGAACAATGATTAGTATAAGAAGAATGAGGGAGAGGAAAGGGAGGAAGATGGAAAGTATTCAGTCTAAAGGAACTGATAGAGGAGGAACTATAAGATAGAGGTCGTTGTGGTCACAACTCGTTACCAAAGTCAAACAGGGTATAATTAACGACAGCAACTTGCTGCAGTCAACCCTGGCTCAGTTTTCATCTCCCCCTCAACCCTCCTTACCAAGCACCCCCTTTAAAGGAGTCTGATGACTTTCCAAAGCCTAAACCGATTCCGTAAACATTTAGGCGACGACTATCTGTTGGGGACCTTCCGTCATAATATCCTACTACTGCTGACAATTCCAATGCAATGCTCTGTTATCCTAATTCATCCACTATTCACTGCACTATCTCGTTTTTCATTATACTGTCTTCCCTGATCTCTACCAATTTTCAATTGTAGATATTGAACTCTAACACTCCACACTTTTTCTCATCTTGTAGTTCCAATCCCTCAAGACCCTGAAATTTCTAAATCTCTTTAAGAAAAACAACAAGAGTTCTATAAGAGTTCAAGACAATATTTTTAGTAGTTATATTATTAACTAGCCGTCAGGCTCGCTTCGCTCGCCATATCCGTCTAGCAAGGTGGCTCCGCCCCCTGCACCCCCGACTGGATCGTCCAAAAATGAGATTAGCGGGCTCGCTTCGCTCGCCTGCATGTAGACCTCAGCGGAACCTCTGTACCGAATTTGAACGTATTATGTCAATTTGATCTCGGAATACACCTGTTACTATATCGGCGTATCTTTGGCGAACAAAATTCTTCCACCTCAGCTAAACCTATGTACTGAATTTTTTTAATATATTTCCATCAATTATTGAAAAAGGTGAGGAAACGCAGAAAAGCTGAGAAAACGCTAATTTTGGTCAACTGGATAAATTAGTATTTAGGAGGTCCTGGATAAATGCATTCCAATCTTCAATTTGGTGCCAACCTAACAAAGTCTACTCAACTTAATGCCAACCTGACAAAAGTTTCAATTTAGTTACTAGAACAACTGTTTCGAAGAGGTACTCTCTCTAGATTATAGTTCTATATTAACATATGGTATGGACATTTCAATTATAATTTTAAGATATTGGAATAAGAAGAATATACATGCTAAAAGTACTTTAAACCCTTAAAATCACCTTTAGAGTTAAAATATCGCCAAGATTTCTTAATGCGCCTCTAAAGGGCCAACTGAACATACCTACCAAATTTGAACGTTTTTGGTCCGGTAGATTTTTAGTTCTTTGAGTGAGTGAGTGAGTGAGTGGGTGAGTGAGTCAGTCAGTCAGTGAGTGAGTGCCATTTTGCTTTTATATTTATATAGATAGTTTCTCACACACACACACACACACACACACACACACACACACAAAAAAAAAAAAAAACCAAAAACCACTTTTTCGGACTCAGGGAACCTTGAAACGTAAAGAAATTTAGAAATTGGGGCACCTTAATTTTTTCTGAAAGCAATACTTTCCTTACCTATGGTAATAGGGCAAGGAAAGTAAAAACAACAAGAGTTTTTTCTTGATTTGTTTTCTTAATTATTCACAATAATTATCAACCTATTTCGTGATCGTGACACTTTCAAATACTGTATCTCCTTGTATTTCATTCTATGATAATTCCTAACTCAATCATTTGATGTATTAGTGAGTGAAACTCTACATTCAGACTCTGAGTCAGACTGAGCAATCTGCGATTGGAATGGATGAATAAATTCGAATGGATGAATAAATGGATGAATAGATGTGAATCTCCTTTTCTTTGATACTTGTAGTTCTTATGTGAAATCAACACTTATCATAATCATAATCTCTTATGCTATCGAAAAAAACTGCAGTTCATAATCCTAATCATTTTTCAGTAAATGAACAGAGGTCAGCAACAACGTATGTTGTTGACTATTCATCATTACATGCGGATCTATCAGAAGGTTTGTTAACGTTTACATCAGCATTCATGAATATCCTGAATATCATGATTATATATCGAAGTTTCTCCGATCATCTTATCATATCTTATGAGAGCAACCCAAACTTATTCAATTAAACTACTTCAGATGTAATATTGATTGGACTTCTATTCAAACTATCTGAATCCACTGAATTCAATCTCATCTCATGAAACTCGTGGTAGCGGACTGTTGAGTGCATCAATGGCTGTCCTCCTTCCGAGAGATAAGATGAGTGAGAGAATGAGAGATGGAGAGTGAAGATGTGGAAGAAAATCAATCGACGAAGGAGAGGGAGGAGCTCATAAGAAGTAGAATGAGAAAAGATTGAAAGAGTTAAAAGATGAAATGAAAGAAAAAGGAGAAGAAGAGATAGAGGGAGAAGATGAAAAGAAGAAGGAGGAGGAGTAAAAGGAAAGGAAGAAGAAGGAAAGGAATAAGGAAAAAATGAAAATAGGAAGAAGAAGAACAAGAAGAAAAGGGAGGTGATAAGAGAGAAGTTGATGAATGTAGAAGAGAGAGAAAAGTAGTTTGAGAATGTAGTTTTAACAGTCAAAGATGATATTCGAAAGAGGAAAATCAATATCAAAAAGAATAAGAGAGATGAAAATAGGAAGATACAATACTGTATGAGGGAGACAGAAAATGACAATAGAAAGCAGGTAAGGATACAAGGGACTGGTGAAGAAGAAGATAATAAATGAACAGATGAGGAAAAGTTTTGAAATAAAGGAGGCAGTGATATAGAATAATAAGCAACAATATTAGTTGTGAAAGAATGAGTATAATGTAGAAGTTAATCTTCACGTGGAGAAAATGGTAATAAATGAATAGCATAGGAGAAGATCCAAGAATATATTATAAGACAGTTTTATAAAAGAGTGAGCAGAAATAAGGCTAGTTGTAGAAGAAGGAGTAGGGATAAAACAAGATGGAGGACTAGCAGAATTATCTATTTTCTGGCTAAGAAACGATTGGTGAAGGGTTGTAGACACCACCAACCACCAGTTAGGGCGTCCAATTCCAATTCATCCCTGTAAGTGCTCTTGATCCAAGGCCAAATCATCTGCCCAGTCATAATTTGCATACAATAATTTGTTTTGGCACTTGAACAAGAGAGGGAGGTTGCAAGGCTCACCACCTCCAAGCGAGAAGTGTTTTATGAGGGCTTTAATGCATGAGTGGCTTCCACTCTCCAAACTGTCAGATCTACTCACTTGAAACATCAATACTCAACATCCAACTAATGCTGACAGAATGGAGTGAAACTTACTGTTGCAGCTAAAGGCTAGCTACCGTGGCTGAGATGCCGACTAGGCGTTGAGGGTCTGCTAACAGCATCACTTGCAATTTGTATGGAAAAATGTTGGGATATTATTGTGGCCTTGCTTCCCCATTTTCACGGCAATCTGTTGTTGCAACTTGATTGAACATTTCCCCCCCCCCCGTCGGCTACCGGGGAATAAATTGTTAGCATGGATAATTAGCATGTAGCTAGAAGGTTTCTTGGTGTTGATGGGAGAGTTAACACGTTCTATTTTACTCACTCTAATTCCAGTTATATCATCTACCTAATAGATTATTGGAGATAGCTCCATCTCCTCCTCCATATTATCTCATATTGTGAAGCGGTATATTGCCATCCATGTTGGGTGACATTTTTACATGAAATAGTATATTTGATATATACTAGTGTAGCTGTTAAGATCCCTAGCTTGCAAATAAATTTGCAAAAAGTTAAGGCCGTCCGGCTCGCAAATATACTGGGTTCAGACCACAGCTCTAGCTCAGTAGTAGATGCATGAATACTCTCAATGTAATGAACCACCATGGTTTTCAATAACTGATGATCAATGATTCTTACCGCTGCTCTCGTGAAGATATTGAAGATTACCAATAAGGAAGTCAAAAAGATAGTTAGTGACTGAATGTCAGTAACCATATATTCAATCGAGAATAATGAAAATCAACTATGGTTTTTCTAGTTGATCCATGAAACGCTCGTCATGAATACAGGTATGCACCAATTTATCCTTTCGAAATTCCTTGAGACTTACAACGCCAGTTCTTGAAGCTCTCTGGATCCTTAAATGATATATTGTAGACTTATTAATATAAATATCAGTTAGATTTTGCTGGCTGAATAGTATTACTATCATCAAAGGATGATGAGTCCTTTGAATGAATAAGTGCTCTGAATAAGATCAATATTAATTAATTCACTAATATATATGCTGCAGAATAAGAATGCTTGGTACCAAGACAGCTCAAACTGTATATCACGAGATGAATTAGGAAAATGACAAAAACTCCTAGAATTTTGTATGCTGACATAAAACATAGAATATATTCCCATAAAATAACATAGACAAAAATATTTCTTGATAAATATCATTTTCTTTGAATAAATAAATTCTCTAATATTTTAAGAACTATCACAGGAGTTGTTAGCATTCTCAATATAGTGAGCCGTAAAAAATATCTATTCATTTATTAATACTGATGATGTGAAACTTCAGGTTGATTCAGAATTTGACAAACTGGAACCTGTTCAGTCTATGGGTTCAATAAAATATATTTCAAGCAATAATTAATAAATAATAGAATGATCATTCAAATCTCAGGGTATGGATTCGTGCCATGCATGGAAATAAGCTTCCTACATCTATCAAATATATTCATAAAAAGAGTTCTTAGTAAATATATTATAGTGTTCGACACGTTGCGAAATTTTCAAACTTGAACCAAATTTATATAGTGCTTTTGAATAATTCCCCAATTCACTAAGGAGGCCTTAATGCTAAATGAGCTCATTTAAGCTTAATACTCACTGAAACGACGTTCGCTGAGGTTCTTGTAGAATAATTAATTATCTCCAATAATTAATTAGTCGAATCCTTTCAACTCCGCTGGGCTCATGTATGGTCCAGATTGTTTGCAATTTTCAATCAGTATTAAATGTATATGGGAATACTGTACAATTAAAAACTCTTAAAAAATCACTGAGTTCATAAACAATCAAAGATTAATTACAAACTTGACATTTGAAAAGGGACTGGCTTGATGATTTTTTTTTTAATTGATTGAAAGGAACCCTATCCTCATGTGCTGCCACATTGGACGAGATCACAAGCCAGAGAGAAGAAGTTCTCAGAAAATTCTCATCTCTTCCTCTAACAATTTGTAAGCCTTCTTCTGATTGGCTTTCTAGTTTCAGTAAAACGTGATGTAATTGGCTACTTAAGATTCAGGGTTTCTCCAACTTTGTTATACAAGGATGAATAACAATTTATATATAAATAACTTATGTAATAGCCTGTGAACATTCCAATGAATAAATCTCAATATATAATACTACAATGCTGTATACATTTAATTTTTTATGTGAGCTTTGTATACTCTTGGTTTTCATACTTTTTTTTAGATTTCAATAAATATTTGTGAACATAATAATCGTTGTTTTCTCATTACATAAACCCTCTTTAACATCTAGAAATATAAAATTTTCTGAGTAAAATATAATATTCAATTCATAATAGTCGAGTGAGCAATCAGCTGATTCATTCGATATCAATTCAATAAATTGTCGACTGATCTAAGATCGATTGACGTATTAAATCAAAACAAAGGATTCTAACCTCAAATTGTACAAGCAATCTTTTTTTTTTTATAATCTGCCAATAATAAACTAAGCCGCTTTATAATTTTATTTCTGCCAAAGAATTCTCATTACTGCATAATTACAATTCTGCATGGTTCTCTTATCGCTTTATAGATAATATGACTACTCTTTATCATAAATAAGATTTTATTTTATTTGAGTGATACCTCGACTAGGCTATCTATTCTTTCAATTTCACAATTCTATTAAAGATCAGTTGGTTTCTTCGAAATTATTTTATGGTGGAAAGACACAACGTCATAATATGTATGTACCATCTCACATCATGAAATCTCTACGCAATTTACTTGAAATATTAAAGTTTATGGCATATATTCAGATTTTCAGGTAACATCCTCAATATTAAAAAAATGGGGCATTTGAGTTGATTTGTAAACTATATTATATTCAGTTTTTCCCGCTATCTAGTGTTACATAATCCTTGTTAAATCATAGCTCTCGATATGATTTTATATGTCAAGCTCTACATTAGTGCTGTGACTTCATTATGCTGACGTTTGAAAGCTCAATAGTGTTTCACACTATTATGATTCTCACAAAACTATAATAATCAGAACAATAAAATAAGTCTATAAAATTATAATAATTGATGTTTTACGTTGATGAGAAGTGTTTGAAGAGACCTTGCCTCATTTTCAATCTACAGTGGAAAGGTATCTAATATTTACTGCATACTGTGTGATCAACTTGTTAACTATTTTATTTACAAGATTAAAACTCCCAGCTTTGTTTCAGATCTAACAAACTGGTGAATTAATTGTACAAATAATATTATTTTTCATCAAATGTATCATTTTGATAGTAATCCTCCTATATTAACTCAATATATATCTCTGTTCATGAATTCACCAATAATTTCTTGATGGAAAGTCATTTTATTCGATACCATTCTGATAAATCCATGCCCCCAAAAATACTAAAAATGAGGAGAATAGAAAATGATTGGCTTGTCAGATCACATGAAGTATACCATCTATTCCTTTAATAAGTACAACCAGAGAAAGTTTATACTTGATATTGTTTTATTCTCTTTAATGAAAAAGACTAAGAAATTGTAAAAAAAAATATGTTAATCTGTGGTTTTTCGACAATTTCTCAGTCTTTTTCATCCAATATGAATAATCACCTCAATATCAACTTCTCAAGTACACAAAAAGTTTTATTCCATAGTACAACGTGTCATCTCAAAACAGTATCCCAGTGTGATAAACAGTAGCAACACTCATTCAGGTTTTGGAGATTTTGAGGTCTACCAACAAGCACTCTCTGACATAAATAAGCATTAAATGCAGGAGAAGCTCCCTGGGGCTCAGCAGGCGTCCAACTTTCACGCTACACATTCTTATTCAGCCAATTAAAAGTTGACGATTGCCATCAAAGAGAGCGTCGCGACGCTGCCACGCGTTTCCCTCGGTACGACGATCTTGTTAATACATGCGTCTCCGCTTTCAAAGAGTTACGATCCTGTAAATCCCTGTTGTGAAGAACGTTTCTGAGTGAGTGATGGCGGGGAAAAAGAGATAGTGAAGGAGGAAGAGAGAAAAACAGGTGGTGAAGTATGGAGAGGAAGGCAGAGAGGAAAGTTTTGAGGGAAAGATGGGATGAGTAAGTGAAAAAGAGAATCATGTGATGTGAGAATTGAGAATATGGGAAGGAAGGGGGATAGTGTGATGAGGGAGAATGAAAAATAGGAAGTTAAGATATGATTGGAAAGTGATGGAAAAGGGTTGATACATCATTATGAAATAGATTGTTATTGAAGAGGTAGGAGTATAATCGGAGAATATGGAATGGAGATGAAGTTATGTTAGAAGAATATAGAGATGGAGTAGAATTATTGTAAGATTTTTTTTTGTGTAGTTGAGAAGTTGATATTGTGGTAATTATTCATATTGAATGGAAAAGACTAAGAAATTGTCAAAAAACCACTGATTTATTGATAATTAGAAAGACCGGTTTCGGTTATTACACCATTGTCAATCTCTGATAAACTAAAACTGTTTTATTTTATCAGAGATTGACAATGGTGTAATAACCGAAACCGGACTTTCTCATTATCAATAAATCAGTGGTTTTTTGACAATTTCTTAGTCTTTTTCATTCAATATTGTAAGATTTATAGGGAGAAAATTGGAAATGAAAGAATGAAGAGGAATATTTAGTAGATCGCGATGTTGAGGTTTGTGTGTTGTGAGAAAACCGAAACAAAGAGAATATTATGAGATTTGAGTATTATAGATGTAGAAAGACGGGTTATTAAGGAAAAGGGTTTAATAGTATCAGTGCAATTGAGGAAGAGAAGATGAATAGTGAAATTGAGTAAAATTATAAGTTGAAATGTTAAAGATGAGGGAAATATATTATGGAATGTATCAGAGTAATAAAATATACGGAAACAGAGATCAGAAAGAATTATGAGAGAAGGTCTTATACTAGACGAATGAAGAGGTAGGAGGTAAAAGGAATAGTTAGTAGATGAATTTGTATATAATACAGATTGATGAGAATATCAAGAAAATATAATAATAATAATAATATCGAGTGACCTGGATGGCTCAGGTCTGGTGTCAGAGTTTTCAGGTCGCAACTGATCAATTTCAGGGCCTCTGACATCACCTAACGACTGCTTTTCAGGCAGCCGGGACCTACGGCTTAACGTGTCCATCCGAAACACGGGAGTGGCCCGAGATAAATTATCTTGCCCGGGCCGGGATTTGAACCCCGGGCCTCTGAATCATAAAGCCAGCATCTGATCCACTCGACTACGGCCACTCCTATCTATAAATATCCACTCCTAAGAAAATATAGAAAGGAAAAGAGAGGTAGAGAGAACAGAATATGAAGGAAGATGAAAACAGCATAAGAGAGCATAAAAATAATGAACATTAGCTGATAAATGTGAGAGAGAAGAGGGAGAATAGGAGGAGAAGGATATTAAAGTAAGTTTGTGAGAGAATCATAGGAGTGAGAGTTCAAGTAATGGAGAAAAGGAAGAGAGTAGGAGAGTGGAAAGTTGAGAAAAAAATGGAAAGTTGAGCAAGGGGAACAGGATTATAATGTTGACGAAGTAGATGGAATGATAGAAAGAATAGAAATCTAGATAAAGAAGAAGCTGAAGAGAAATGGATTAGGATGAGAGAGAAACGGCAAGTTGATGAGTGAGAAGCGAGGGAGTTGTAGAAGGTATATGAGCGAAGAAACAGCCATTTCAGCAGTTTTAATAGGGTTGTGAAAAGCACCCTTCATTGTAGATGTCATTAGACACATGTGTGTTACGCTGAGTTACTGTCAAGTATCTAAGTTTTCAACTTCTAATGTCACTTTCGAATTTATCTGTGACATCGCATTAGTTTGAAGCGGGTAAATTAAGGGGTGAATTAAATAATGCAGGTGTCTTAAGATTAACACCATAGAATAGAAATTGTTTAATAACCAGATGAACACCGTAATTGAGTTTACTCACTTATCATCAAATCAATCTGGAGTCACATTAATATAATAATTATGTAGTATGTACAGATATCAGTTTAATTGAAGTGAAAGAAAAATATTATACTTTTTGTGTAGTTGAGAAGTTGATATTGTGGTAATTATTCATATTGAATGAAAAAGACTAAGAAATTGTCAAAAAACCACTGATTTTTATGTGGTTTACAAAAATGTTATAGTTTTGTGTTGTTGACTTCCAATAATTTACTTAATAATAAATAATAAAGCAATAATTATTTCCAAGTCTCTACTGTCATTCTCCATTTATAATGTCTCAAATAGACATTGCAGTAACTGAATCTCATTCGTTCAACTATATTTCATGCATACTAATAATCATGAAACGCTTTTCGCGTTTTTTTCAATAATAATAATTCATCAATCAATAGTTTGTATTTACAAGTTTTTTGTTTCTTCAATGGTTCCAAATTTTCATAAATAACTCAATATTATTCGTTACAAGTGGCAATTGAGTGCAATATTTATAATCAATTTATTAATGTGAATTCAAAATTCATAGTTTTCATTATTATTTGGGACTGAAATTTTGTAAAAATTGTACACGTAAAATTCTAAACTTATCTTGGACTTTGTCACCTATAAATTTGGAAGAAAAATAGCACAAGGACTACCTTATTATTTCATCTACCGATGTTATTAGATAAGTGTCATTCGCATTGTAAAAAAATGAATAATTTGAAAAAATCTCTTGCATATGGATTTGTTTTGTAGTTGTGTATTCCCCTTTGTTCAAATCACTTTGAAAATGATGTCATGAATTATTGACATTAAAATCTTAAATGAAATTTCTACTTAGTCTTCAAGTATTCAACATAATGACTGACATTTCTTGAAGAATAATGATGATAAATTTCTTATCCTCTTTGAACCAGATTTCCCATATGAGAGCTCAGAGGGGTGATGGTTATTTCCCCATGTAAGAGCGCCATTCTATGAGGTTTGATGGTTACTCATAATATGCTATAAAATATAATAAATTAAAATGTAAAAATGAAAGTTAGAAATAATATATCATAATTAACATTCTATATGCTTCCAACTTTCGTATCAAGCTCCTCACCACCTCGAATACTTGAATGGATGACTATTTATGAATGCATTAATGCTGTAAAAAGTTCAAGTTTCATAGTTCCTTCCGTTCTTGGATAATAATCCATTCCATTAATTCCATGAAAACATCCTGTGTTGCCAATTCTTATCCACTTCATCATAGTCACATCACAACGGGAGAAATTAGCTTGCATATGAACACTGACCAACCTGCTTCCTTCAATCAATCTTGCATTTAACCGCCTCCAACACGAATGAAATAAATGTTTTCCGAGTAGTTACAACTGTAAAACAGTGGAATATGGGGCAACAAGTCAATAGGGCGCCGCTGGGCAAATTAGACGTGAAAAGAAAAGACAAACGCTGTAATATTCTCTCCACTCTTGCATAACGCTGATTTTTATGGCGTTACACGTGACGGGAGAGTAATTTATATTCTTGTAGTGTTTCCATTCGTAAAACGAGCATGCACGCAATGCAAACGAACAAATGCATTCTGAAAGCGAAAAACTCCACTGCTGCACATGCTTGAATAAATATTACCCGTTTGCCATTTGAAGGTCAGCGGTTTTTATTATTTGTTCTGGAGATTGGCATTTTCTGTCGGAATTTGTGAAATTCTGGGAAAACTGCAGCAATTTTGTGCAACGGATAGAGAAAAACTGAAAGCTCAACTTGTAGGAATCGCTGAAACATAGCTGAATATTCATCATGGATATAATATCAGCATCTCATTTCAGAGGAAAACTAATCCAAGCTTATCTACCATAGTTGATCTACTGTATATTGTTAATTATTTCTAGGAATTCTCATCAACTTCCCCAAATTAGATTCACTGAATAATTGTTAATTATTGCTTTTTGAAATTTCCTAGAACACTCTCAAATTTAAATCCAAGTTCTATTGATGAGGAAGAAGAACAAATTGAAATATAAATAGAGGGAGAAAGCTGAATAAGCATATACGTGGATCAAGCTGTACAACCCTCTTCTCCACCGTGATATCATTTCAAACTCTTTCCATCAAATTCCACTTTGAAATAAGTTAGTTTCCAAGATTTGCTCCCGCCTAAGCCGGGCTGAGAAAGCAGCAGACAATACGGCGTGGAAGTGAATCAGAAATAAAATAGCGGAAGCTTATTACTCTCACCGGAACAATATCAACAAGAAACAAAAGAGAGGAGGGAAAAGGTAGCGAAAGAATAAGAAAAAGAAAAGATAGTTGCGAATTCATCTCGAATTTTATGTGCCCTCCTTGTCTTGACCTAGTTTGGCGTTTAGTTTTCCTTTCCCCAGTTCTTCTTCTTTTTCTTCTTCTTCTTCTTCTTCTTCTTCTTCTTCTTCTTCTTATTCTTCTTCTCTTCTTCTTCTTCTTTCTTCTTCTTCTTTTTCTTCTTCTTCTCTTCTTCTTCTTCTTTTTCTTCTTCTTCTCCTCCTCCTCCTCCTCCTTCTTCTTCTCTTTTTCTTCTTCTTCCTCTTTTTCTTTTCTTCGCCATTCTCTCTTCTCCTTTTTTCTGTTCTTTCCTCTACTACAGCTACTGCTCAAATCAGTTTCATTCACTTAAAAAGTGAGTCTTGCGGTCTAATAAGGCAATATTCTCTTGATGGAGTTTTTTTCGTATCTGTAAAGATAGAGTTCCATGAACAAATATCTCGTGCAGCTGACTATAACGCAATTATTATGAAATATCGGAGTGGTTGATAATGTACATTTGTGATAGCGAAATTAAGAAATATAATTATTTATTCTATAACCAATTATTGTAATATCCATTGTCAGCATCTTCTCTAATTTTGATTTTTCCTCTCAAACCTAAGTGGATCATGGCTTGTTCCATGAAATCTCTCTGTAGTGGAATGGGTGTACACTTGACAAGGACTATTCCATGCTTTACTAGTTCTACATTTGTCCTATGTACTGCTGTTAGCTGTTTCTCTTCTAGAACAATTCCAAGTCCACATAAAATAAGGCCCTGAACTATTTGATTGCTCCTCATTTCGTAAAATTCTATTTAAGCATGAATTGGCAATTTTCATTGATATATTCTATAGTATTTATTGAGCATTCAATAAGCCTGGAATCTGAATACATCCTTGGTGTATCGACATCAATATGCACTTATACTTGATAGAATCTGTGGAGCCAGAACTCATCTTCGAATAAAGTATAATTCAAATAAAGAAACCATGAATATCTTGTTTTCCCATTATAAATGAATATCACTTTATCTCACCAAATACTGTGTCAGTATTTTTCAAATAGTTGACCAATGTTTTTCATATCCTTTCTCCATTAAAACAGTTAGTCTGGTTTCACACACATCGATTTTTTCCGTCCTTATAAATTCTATTACATTGAACGGATTGAGTTTGAAGTCAGGCTTTACACACACATCGATGTTTGGACGTTCGATTTTTTGCCATCCTTATGAAATCTACCCACCAGATTGAACGGAACTTGAAAGACATTGGCCCATACAAATAAAACCAGAGCAAATGCTCATGAGCAAGAGCATGGAGCATAAGGTTTTGCTCATGAGCAAAAGGTAGAAGCAAAAGCATTTGCTCATTTTTATATGAATATGCTTTACCTCATACTCTTACCTTATGCTCCTGATTACCAAATGCTCACGTATTTTAGAGATTTTTCATCAGCTGATTCGCTTTTGTAGCCTTAATTTGTTTTTATAGCTCACGGAATAGAAGCGCTAAATATGCAAATAAGGTGCACCGCTTGTGCTTGCGTCGTCTGCTCTGTTTTATATTTATGAATAGAGTTTTAGGTTAGTTGAGTTTAGAATTTTGAAATAATAGCGTGAAAAAATGTTATCTCTATAATAATCTTCAGCATATTCTTATAATATAATAGCCTTCTTATAATCGTATACACTCTCATCTTCTTAAATGCCTATTTCCTATTTTGTGATGGATATCTTTATAACAGGTAGTAGCTATCTTTTGTATTTATTATTTTGTAGGGATAATGGTGATATATAGCATGGTTGAATCTAAAAAGAGTTTTCTAGTTCTCAACTATTGGTTTTGATCGTATCTGGTATAGTTTCCTCTTCCTCATACAAATTAGTTGAGCCATTTTACTATGAGCAAAAGGTGATAAGCAGCTCTAGACTAGACTCACCTTTTTTGAAGCATTTGCTTCATAAGTTGAGCAAATACTCTAGTTTATTCAAACAATTTTGAGCAAAAGCTTTTACTTTTGAGCAAATGCTCAAACTATTTTTTTGATAAGGTTTTGCTTACGTTTATTAATAGAAAATGAAGCAATCTCAATATTCTAGAAGTATAAGCAAATGCTCAACTTTATTCATATGGGCCAATATCTGTTCGACATTATCTGTAATGTAATAGAATTTATAAGGACGGTAGAAAATCCAAAAATCAGTGCGTATCCAACTGGCTTGATACCTACCTAAAGCTGGGTAGAGACTTGAACTCCACGAACACACGCATTTCACTTTTCATCATCTTAATAATTCATTATCTCTATTCTCAAAAAAAACATGTCTGCACGCACAAGTCTGCTCAAGTCTGTACGCACTTCTACATTAACATAAGAGCTACATAGGAGTATAAAATCTAAGTACTCCTTCCAACATTTATTTTTCATTTCTTTATAGGATGTACATTACGAAATACACATATTTCTGATAACAGAAATACTTGTTATTCCAATAAGAGCTTGTTCATAAATGAAGTATTTTATATAGCTGATTACAACCAGAGATAACTTGTTCAGATTGTTTTATTCTGTCACAACTTCCCAGATCATTCTTTCAAACATAAGAATCAACCCTTCTCCCACCCAACCATATCACAAAACAGAGGTCTCTGTGACCTTAATCACATCTTGCATCTGAACACATGCCATCAGCAGCACTCAGCCAATCCACTGATATGCAATCTCGTCTCCACATCAACCAGATTCGGCCATCACAATATCATCGTCTATTCGGCCATCACAATATCGTCGTCGAATCGGCGGCCATCACAATAACTCAGCCAGTATGCACTCAATGTCACGCCCACCTCAAACTATAACCGCAGAGGGAATACGTCGATAGCCTGCTATTCCTCTCGAGGCCGACGATCTTCAAACGCAATAACTGTTATCGTTGCCGTCGTCTCCAATGGCACGGATTTCGCCTGTGTGGTGGTCTGGTGAACCACTTTGTCCCCATGACCCACTTGCATATTCAACATTAATTTGCAGTGATATATCATTACTCAATGTGATCTAGCTTTAGGTGCTGCTTGACGGCCAGTTGCTATATATTGTGTTACTATAGTTTGTGTTGAGTTATGTTGTAGACGTATCTGTTTGTGCATGTTGTTACTTTCCTTGCCCTATTACCATAGGTAAGGAAAGTATTGCTTTCCGAAAAAAATTAAGGTACCCCAATTTGTAAATTTCTATACGTTTCAAGGTCCCCTGAGTCCAAAAAAGTGGTTTTTGGGTATTGGTCAGTATGTGTGTGTGTGTGTGTGTGTCTGAGTGTATGTGCGTCTGTGTACACGATATCTCATCTCCCAATTAACGGAATGACTTGAAATTTGAAACTTAAGGTCCTTACACTATAAGTATCCGACACGAAAAATTTCGATCCAATGCGATTCAAGATGGCGGCTAAAATGGCGAAAATGTTGTCAAAAACAGGGTGTTTCGCGATTTTCTCGAAAATGGCTCCAATGATCTTGATCAAATTTAAACCTAAAATAGTCATTGTTGAGCTCCATCAACTGCCACAAGTCCCATATCTGTAGAAATTTCAGGAGCTCCGCCCTATCTAGGTAAAAAATTGATTTTAGATTTACCAATTATCAGGCTTCAGATACAATTTAAACAAAAAATTCCAAATGGAAAAGATTGAGCATGAAAATCTCTACAATTAATGTTCAGTAACATTTTCACCTAAAATTTAAAATAAGCTCGAAATTCGAGAAAATGTTATTATTTCAATTGCAAACTGTTGGCAACTGTTATTTCTATTAAATCATTCACTATGAAGACATAGCAGACCTTGTGTGTCTCCAGCGTAATACGTCCACGTCATAATGGCGGTGGAGAAAGATAGGAGAACAACGTTGCCGATCCTCTGTCTTGTCAATGCCTTCTATAGACGGTAGCCGATACAGGTCTATTGACGTGATATTTACTGTTCATTCTCGTTTAAAATAATCAATAATATTAATTTTATTAGGCGAGATATTATATTTTTCAATAATTTCATGATGAATTTTCATAATTAATATGAAATATTTTGCTAGTTAACTATTAATAGATTGCTAAAAGATGATCTCTCAAGGAGGAGATAGCGCTATCAGCATTGTTGAATGATAGACAAGGATAGCAATATCATTGCTAATTAAACACTGCCATTATAACGTGTACCTCAATATAGGTAGTTCATGTTCAAAATTTCAAACCGATTTCTTGTTAACCGATTACTGTCGACTACTGTCTATTATTAGTGTGTTGTTGGGAGTGTAAGAGTGTAAGAAGGGCACAGTATGAGAGACTACCAGCGTCACATAGCTTCACCAAAAACAACTACTAGGACTATCGGCTTCAGTTAACACTCACATTTGCAACATAACGGTCCAACACCATGGCATATCACCATAATATGATATCAATAATATTTTATTAAGCGGAATATTATATTTTCCAATAATTGCATGATGAATTTCCATAATTATTTAGATAAAATATTTGTTCATTAATTATTAATTCTACATTGTTAAAAGACGATCTGGTAACAGAGCATAGCGAGAAAGAGATAGCGCTATCCGCTTTGTTGAATGATAGACAAGGATAGCAGTATCATTGCTAATTAAACACTGCCATTATAACGTGGACCTGACTATAGTATAAATATTATGTTTCTGTACAGATTTTCATTTTGTATGCGGTAATAATTCTGTATAAATAATTGTGTATGGAATATATTGGTATGATTTTGTTGTGATTTGAATGATTAAGTAGTGTAGGGTATTGCTAGATTGACAAGGATGAATAAAATGTTCAAACACCATAAATCACTCTACTTTGAAACGCTTAACTGAAGAAGAAACATCTCATTTTGAAAATAAATTTGCACTTGATAGTAATTTGACGGATGACCAAATAATAATATTGAGAGGAGTGGCCACAGAGAACGGAATAACAATGTCACAACCTAGTACATTTACTTATATGACACATTCATATAACTCAACAATCAATTGAAAATAGAATATGGGAACAAATGTGGCCTGGTGAAAGTAAAAATAGTAGTCTAGCCTAGAAAAATCCCATAGATAACGTGATAGAACAATATAAGAATTTGTAAGATTTTATGAAATGTTCTGTACCTGTCACATATTCACCAATTTCAAATTATATTCATTCGGAATTGCTTTTGACGCAGTCATTTTCATAGATGCCTAATTATTGTATCAACTGTACTATGCTATTATATTTTTGTAACTATATCCATCTGTTTCGGGGAGAAGATTCAATCATTTTACAAAACTTCATAAATAGTTGTGTTTGCTAATCTCATAAACCTGTTCATAAATTTATTCGGCCAATCTGAACTCATGAAAAAAATCATCATCATCATCATCATCTCCTTACAAGGATTAGGCTCTATTGGCCTGTACCGTCATCCATTTCTTTCTTGGTCTTCCTATGCCTCGCTTTCCTTCGGGTTTGTACTCCCATGCTAATATTGGGAGCCTATTGGATGGCATTCTGAATAAATGAGTAGACCAATTTTCCCGATATTTCTTCAGAATATCCAATAGCGGTTCTACATTCAATTCAGCTCTTATGTTGTCATTCCTTATTTTATCCAGTCTACTACAACCTTTGACCGCTCGTAAAAATCTCATTTCAGCAGCTTGTATACGAGATTCAGTTTGTCTGTTTAAGATCCATGCCTCACTACCGTATGTTATTAACGGTATCGCCATTGTTTTGTAAAACTTCAGCTGGGTATCTTGTCTCGTTCGCCTTCCTATAGCTCGTCTTATAGTGCCACAGACCGCACTGAATCTCGCCACTTTTTCACCAACATCTTCATCCTTATCGAATGAAATGCGGCATCCCAAGTAGCTGAAGTCTCTCACTTGATCTAATGCTTGATTATATATCACGATTTTTGATCTGACTGGCCACTTTCCCCTGAATGCCATTATCTTGGATTTTTGAGGTGAGATTTTCATGCCAAAAATCAAAAACAAATAATACGGTTGATAAAGCTAGTCTCTCGCATGGCTGACCTTCAAATCAATCCGTTCGTTCCAGCTATTTCTCAATTTACCCCTCTGTGGGTCTCGCTTGGAAATGCTATTTGTATGGCATCAATACACAGGTCTATATACTGGTATATGTCACATATCTCTTGCCATACATATGTTGTCATATATGTAGTGTATTGCCTTCGATGTTCACATTATCTCCCACCATTAGCCATGACACGTGGGAATCTGATAGTTATGTTGATAACGGCCAGGATATGCGATACAATGATAACAGCGGTTACTGAGTATAATGGGAAGTATCGGTCAATGCTTTATGGCAAATACGGCTTGATTTATTGTGGAGCTGGTCGATTATTGATAGTATTTCTATTTCACTATTGTCGGGTGTGTTTTGTGGATAAAATCACAAAGAGGACATCCAACTTGACACGATAAAATGACTGTGAAGCTCCATATAACATAATATTCCCCGTAGAAATGCTCTCCACTTTTCGAATGGAAATCGCATTTGAAAATAGTTTGACATAAATTATACATACTACAATAAGCTCGAAAGCTATCTCAGCTATGTACGAAATAGCTGAGAGTGATTCGCACTCGTTCACTCGTTGAAAACAGGCAATCATCATCATGTTAGCTTTATAAGAACGCAGCAAAGCTCTGATAGCATACTAGATGAGATTTCCATCGCATAGCTTATGAAGCTTATAGCTTATAGCTTATAGCTTATAGCTTAAAAGCTTATAGCTTATAGCTTAAGCTTATAGCTTATAGCTTAAGCTTATAGCTTATAGCTTAAGCTTATAGCTTATAGCTTAAGCTTATAGCTTATAGCTTAAGAAGCATAGCTCATGATATATTTTCTATGGTTTTATGTTTTAGGTCTAGCTAGAGAGATATGTAGGCTATAATGTTTCATTTAAATTGTATGTTGAAATAAATAAATTTATCCATTTATTTTATTTTCCATGATACAAATGACACTAATGTAATAACATTGGTAGATAAAGTAATGAGGCAGTCCTTGTTCAATTTTTTTCCAAATTTGTTTGTGATGACACAGTCCTAGATGAAGTTAGAATTTCACTTGTACAATTCTAGTCCAAAATAAACAAATAATATTGAAATTGATGTGAATATAATATTTTTTATATTAACCATACATATGATATCATCAACAGTTAATACAGAGAAAAGCTACTCTTTTCAACAATAGAGAAGAGTTACTCTTCTCATAGATTATGATGAACTATTATTGAAATTGATCCTCCACTAATGACTTACCTATCAGCTGGCTGTAGTTGAAGTACATTCATATTATCATTTGAGAGGGGGAATGGATTGGCTGTTATAAACACTATTGGCCGATTCCCGAGCTCGAGATTTAGCTAAGTTCTAGACTTTAAACAGCTGAAGTCAGAAAAATTGGCTTTCCGAAACGGGGCGTAGTCGCACTCCACGTTTGAATTGAATTTCGAAAAACTAGAGAATTGAACACAGAATAGAATAAGGAGAAAATAGGGTACAGTTTCAGCTATTTTGAATTATTTAGAAATGGTCTATTTTGTCAAGGTTTCCAATTATAGAAATGGTAAAAAAAGATTATTTCAAAAACTGCGACTACTTCCCGTTTCAGAAAGCCAATTTTCAGACTCCAGCAGTTCAAAGTCTAGGATAATTTAGCTAAATCTCGAGTTCGGATACCGGCCCTAAATCAATTTATGATGATCATTTAGTTAAGCACTTTTCATGAATGATGATTAAATTTCACAGATATTGATTCAATTTCCTTCTAATAAGTCTATATCAGCGAGTGGTTCAAGTACATCAATATTATTTAAGAGAGAAAAGAAAGTGGCTGTTATAAACACCAATAAATCGCACAGAAGTGGCTGCCGTTGAGAGGCTGGCCGAGAACATTCTAGTAAATAAATTCAGAATGCAAAATGATTTACTCTCCACACCTATTTGCAGCAGTGTTCAGCTGACAGTGTAGCTACACACTCTGCACTCTACACTAGTGTATTCCACACCTCGCATGATTTATCACGCAATGCTAATGTTGTAGCCGCTATTATTGAATTAGGAGCAGGCGAACACTCCTCGGCGTTAACAACAATTTTCCTCCAAAATAAATTGATTACACAGCGCTTTCCATTTACTGTATTAGATGAAGTAAAAACGGGCTATTCCTTTTAATTACAGCCTGCTGGAACTCCGGGAAGTGGGTTTGTGTGTCTGTGTAGATATGAAGAAGTGAAAAATTTATCAGTACACATATTTTATTCGGCGCACACATAGGGTTGGTTGCCTACACGCACACCAACACACGTCCGCAAAAAGGTCTCTGCCAACTTTCCCTGTACTGACCTATTTCTCTTGTAAACCACCCTCTAACCCAACCAACCCCCAACCCCCAATGCACCGTCATGCTATAATTAAGTGGACTCACTAGCTCCACAGACCGAGCAAAGCCAAACGTATAATCAATTAAACCTCTTCTTCATTCAACCTCTCTGAATTAGTTATGTTTATCCGTAAAAACTTTCTGGCGCTTTGTTCATGTTGTGCAGCCATGCCTGTATTTCGTCAGCATTCTCGTGGAGGCGTTCACCTAGGCATGGCGAAAATTCTTGCCGATAAATTTTGAATAGATTTTGTGAGCTTTCAGGTGGTCGAGTTCATTTAGTCGAGTCTCAGACAAGTTTTAATTGGTGGTTGTAATTCCCCGAAGTATTAATTTCACTTCATGGAAAGTAGATCAAGTTTTGATACCATCATGACATCGAAATCTCACGCGAACTGACCTCATCCAAGAAATTATTTCAGAATGCAATCGATCATTCGGTCACATTCCAAAGGGAAAGAAAAGAAATGAAGAACTTCTTTGAGTCTGTTCAAATATCATTATGTGTAACCTTTATAGAGGAATAATGAATAATTTTTCATAATATAACCTTTGTGAAGACATACTGGTTAATTTATCAACCAGCAACTGGTTAATTTAGCAAAAATGTACGTAAACATTCAATAGTCTACCTTTGTTACCTTCTTTTCATTCAGAGGTTATTTTCATCTCAAGAGTAGTGACATTGCAACCCTATTTATAGCTCTATTCAAAGTTATTTTCTCCTGATTCCTGATGTAATAGGCCAAATTATTCATACCACATGAGTAACAAGTTTGAATTGAGTTTGGATGAATAGTCTCATTCTGTGTATTTCGAAAAGTAATATGATAGACCATGATTTGAAAACTTCACTACAGAATAAAACACATACTACAGAATCAATAAGATTCTCTGGAATATTTTCACTGAATGATATTTTCAAGATTTATTTGTTTGTTAGTGGACTACGCCTATGCATAATGGAATAATATTCAAGATTGAGTAGCAGAGTGTACTTTGAAGTCTTCGCTTTACCCAGTAGGGAATTATTATTTCCATTTGATTTATCTTACTCGTAAAATTCCAGTATGATACCTAAATCGTATAGCTTAGTTTCACTTGGATTTCAAAAACCAAGTGGAATCACATATAGCGCTGGCTTAGTTCAACACTACTACAACTCAAAAATCCAAGTTTTGAGAGAAAGGCAATTTTATGTTTCAAATTATTACTATGAATTGTGCATTGCATATGGAATGTTGATTTCTCCCATATAGAAGTGTAATATTCTTAGACTTAGTTGAGTGTAGCTCTGGTAAGAGGAAGGAGAGCTGAGTAAAATTATGTAGAAATCTCAAAAATGATAATTTCTGAATTGTAGCACTGTTGAACTGGGGCAGCGATAGGTTTATCGTCATTTTTCGAGGAAGATTGGTGAAAAAAGGCAATAATTCGTATTGTAACTTTCAAGAACGATTTTAGAGTAAAAAAAAAAACAAAGAGACAAATCTCCAATTTGGGGTCATTGACTGAAGAAAGAACAACTGGATGAATTTGTTGCAATTCGAGAAGACTGAGTGATTTTATTGCCGTAGCCTTTTGACCGGTAGGGTTGTGATTGAATTGCAGGTGACTGCTGCGAACTGAGAAGTGACGATGATTGCTGTGCTGCTGGAATCTCAGCATCTCAGCCTCAGCACTGAGCCGAAGAGTGAAAGAAACTTAATCCTAATGATAGAAGATTATTGTGAGTGGTTGAGTAGAATAGTGAGCGGAAAAAAAGGAGAGCAGTAGGAGGGCGATAAGAAAGAGTTGAAGATCGTACCAGAAGAGGGAGTGAGGAAAACAAGATTATCTAAGATGGGTTGAGTAGAATAGTGATAGAGGGAGAAGGAGAGCAAAGGGACGATGGGAAAGAGTTTAAAATAGTACAAGGAAAAAAAGGAGAGCAGTAGAAGGGCGATAAGAAAGAGTTGAAGATAGTACTAGAAGAGGGAGTGAGGAAAACAAGAATATCTAGGGTTGGTTGAGTAGAATAGTGATAGGGGAAAGAGGAGAGCAGAAGGACGACGGAAAATAGAACAAGGAAAGAGAATGGGAGGAGAAGGTTGAGTGAGGTCGTGAGAGAAGAAAATAGAGGATAATAATTAAGAAAAGAATTCTAGACAGAACAGGAGAGGAAAGCAGAAAAAAGCAGTAACAGAGAGATGAGTGCGTGGGTGTAGTGGGAAGAGGTACTAATAGAGTAGCGAGTGAGAATAAAGTAAGAAAAAGTAGCAAAGAAAGAATGGGTGAAATGATCGAGATTCTTGTGAAAAACGGGTGCTAGGTAGTACGATCTCGCTAGCGCCAAACCTGCAATAGATGAGGAGGTAATATAAGGATTATTTATTTATTCATATACAAATACAATTAAGGTAAAAACAACAGGCATTCGCCCAACACTGTTCTAAACCTTAATTTGAATACACAGTTCAAAGGTTATGTAAATGATATCTTAATTCACACACTATTTTGAGTCCATAAAAATGTATTTACTAAAATTTAGGATTTATCAGATTAATTGATTTCAAAATACAAATCCAAACAAAAATCTTCCTCCACAATCACAAAAAATATTGAAAATTTCACTTTGAGTGAGGTCGTGAGAGAAGAAAATAGAGAAAAATACTGGAGGAAATAATTGTAGAATCATGAGAATATAATAGGTAGAATTGAATGAATTGTGAGTTGAAAGATTGATTGATTGAGTACTTTATTTATGTAGATTACAATATATACTGGCTTATACACTTATATACAATAGCTTACAATACAGCAAAATTATAGATGAATTTACATAATATAGACTAAGAAAATAATTATTGAACTGTATATGATTTGAAAATGCAATTTGTAATATAATAACTATATATAATAATTATATTGTTATGCATCTACATAAATTGGCGGAGCTTTGGACATATCAATGTCCATTCTTCAAAGAATATTAAAAATATCCTCCCCACTAACTCTCTACCAAAACGTTGATGAGATTCATAAGAGAAACGGATATGGAGAAGGAGTATGAAAGAAAGAATAGTTGATTTTTTGGTGAAATAGAAAGGAGATTACAACCTGATCTGAATCAGAATAACAATACAAAAAGTGAAACAAGAAAGAGAAAGGAGTGGGAAGAAAGAATTGAAGGAAAAGGTGAAAAACCTTGTAGAATGTGGGAAGAGAAAATCAGAAGCCAGTTGAAGCTTTCTAGGAAGCAACAAGAATGCTAGAGTAACATGAGCAAATGTGATGACTCCAAATCACTTCCCAGTGGGCCCTTGTACGGAGGGGGGGGGTGGCTTGAAGGGGGCGGCTTGAAGGGGGGTCAGAGGGCAAAGATCTGAAGGTGGTCTCATCACTGGCATCGGAATGATAGACACGTAGGCCACTACTTCAGCCCAGTCCAACGCACCAATCTTCAACTCGTGGGAGAAAGAGCAACGATATAAAAGAGAAAGCGAAAGTAAATATGAGAGAGGAGAGAGAGGAGTGGGAAAAATGTGGAGGCAAAAAGTCAGTGAAAAGAGAGATAGAAAAAGGTGAGAGAGAGAAGTGGGAGTAATGTGGATGCGAGAAGTCACAGGAGAGTTAAAATGAAATGGGAGTATCATCGGAGAATAGTGAACTAGGAAAAATGTAAGGGCGAGAAGTCAGAGGAAATACATTATATTAAAAAAATGAATTTTATACAGTCACTAATTTCTCTTTAGCTTTAAGTTAGTTTTTAGTTTTTGACTTTTTCATGTACATTTTCATGTATGTTTTGGAAAGAAATAAATGATTGATTGATTGATTGAATATGAAATGAAGAAGGAGTATTAGTGGAAAGTAGTGCGGAAAAGAGAGAAAGGATCGATTGGTGAATATGAGGACAGAAGGAGTTTGAAAAGAAGGAACTGGAATACAAGAAATTAATGAGAGTTGTGAGAAGGAGGAAATTTGAAAAAAGTTAAAGGAAGAAGAGAGGCAACAGGAGAAAAGAAGTTGAGTGGAGAAAAAGAAAGAAGAGAAAACAGATTCATAGAGAGGTGAATATGTTGACAGAAGGATACTGTGGAAGATGATAAGAAGTAGAAACGGAAGTTCAAGAAATGGGAAATACGGGAAGAAAGGAATTGGAGAGAATTATAAGAGAGAATAAATAGAAGAGTAGAAGAAGAAAGAGTAGAAGTAAGTTGAGTAAAATAGAAGAAAAATGAGTTGCAGTGGAAAGAAGAATGTGATACGGAGGTTGAAATTAATTAAAACAATATAAGAACTTGTAGTACCCTTTATTGAAAACACTTCAAAATATTCATTAATAATATATTTTATTTTATTTTAAATTATTTAGGAGGTTGAAATATATTGGAGGGGGAAGGAGATGGATGGTTTCAAAATACTAAAAATCTGGTGTGGCGCACTCACACAACTTTCCTTGCCGTTATGAAAATTGATCACCTGACGCTAGTGTTCCCGCGCATCACCAGTCTACTATTCAAAGATTTGAGCCAGCTGGTGACAGGGCAATAACGCTGGAGACACACGAGGTCTGCTATGTCTCCATAGTGAATGATTTAATAGAATCAACAGTTGCCAACAGTTTGCATTATTGGATAAACACATTTTCTCGAATTTCGAGCTCATTTTCAATTTTAGGTGAAAATGTTACTGAACATTAATTGTAGATATTTTTACGTTCAATCTTTTCCACTTGGAATTTTTTGTTTCAATTGTATCTGAAGCCTGATAATTGGGAATCCAAAATCACACTTTGCATTGATGGGGCGAAGCTCCTGAAATTTTCATAGATATGGGGCTTGTGGCAGTTGATAGAGCTTATTTTAGGTATGAATTTGAATCAAAATCGTTGGAGCCGTTTTCGGGAAAATCGCGAAAACCCTGTTTTTGACAACATTTTTGCCATTTTAGCCGCACTCTTGAATTGGATCTGTTCGAAATTGTTTCCCTTATAGGGGAAGAACCTTAAGTACCAAATTTCAAGTCATTCCGTTGATTGGGAGATGAGATATCGTGTACACAGACGCACATACACACACACACACACACACACACACACACACAACACACACACACACACACACACACACACACACACACACACACACACACACACACACACACACACCACACACACACACACACACACACATAATTTTTTTCGGAAAGCAATACTTTCCTTACCTATGGTAATAGGCAAGGAAAGTGAAATGAGAGAAAAACGAAAAAAAAGAAGAGGATAGGATCAAATAATATGAGAAGAGTATTCAGTATGGAGAAATAAGAAACCGAACTTGCTGAGAGCTCAAGAGATCGTTGAGGAAACAATCAAATTACTTTGGGAAGTTGTGGAGAGGAATTGCCATTATCAGGTAAGGGAGAAGCAAAAGTGAATGAAGCTGGAGAAAATATAAGTTGGACAGACAGAAGGAAGCAGTGTGATAGCAGAGACTAGAGGAAACAGTAGATCACTCATGATGATAAGAAGTAGAAACGGAAGTTCAAGAAATGGGAAATACGGGAAGAAAGGAATTGGATAGAATGATAAGAGAGAATAAATAGAAGAGTAGAAGAAGAAAGAGTAGAAGTAAGTTGAGTAAAATAGAAGAAAAATGAGTTGCAGTGGAAAGAAGAATGTGATACGGAGGTTGAAATTAATTAAAACAATATAAGAACTTGTAGTACCCTTTATTGAAAACACTTCAAAATATTCATTAATAATATATTTTATTTTATTTTAAATTATTTAAGAGGTTGAAATATATTGGAGGGGGAAGGAGATGGATGGTTTCAAAATACTAAAAATCTGGTGTGGCGCACTCACACAACTTTCCTTGCCGTTATGAAAATTGATCACCTGACGCTAGTGTTCCCGCGCATCTCCAGTCTACTATTCAAAGATTTGAGCCAGCTGGAGACAGGGCAATAACGCTGGAGACACACGAGGTCTGCTATGTCTCCATAGTGAATGATTTAATAGAATCAACAGTTGCCAACAGTTTGCATTATTGGATAAACACATTTTCTCGAATTTCGAGCTCATTTTCAATTTTAGGTGAAAATGTTACTGAACATTAATTGTAGAGATACTCATTCTCAATCTTTATTTTTCACATAATTTTTTTCGGAAAGCAATACTTTCCTTACCTATGGTAATAGGCAAGGAAAGTGAAATGAGAGAAAAACGAAAAAAAAGAAGAGGAAAGGATCAAATAGTATGAGAAGAGTATTCAGTATGGAGAAATAAGAAACCGAACTTGCTGAGAGCTCAAGAGATCGTTGAGGAAACAATCAAATTACTTTGGGAAGTTGTGGAGAGGAATTGCCATTATCAGGTAAGGGAGAAGCAAAAGTGAATGAAGCTGGAGAAAATATAAGTTGGACAGACAGAAGGAAGCAGTGTGATAGCAGAGACTAGAGGAAACAGTAGATCACTCATGATGATGAGTGAGAAGGAAAGCTAGCAAAGATGAAAAAAGAGGAAAAGAAATAAGATAAAGAAAGGTTGAGAGGAAACAGGAGGATATGAGACATAGAAATAATGAGTTATTATATCATATTCATTTCAGATACTAACACAGAGGAATTGGAGGAGAGGTTAGGAAGAAGGATAAAAAAGGAGAGCAAAGGATGATATATACAAAATTTAGAATGAGACATGCTAAGAAATAGGAGAAAAGATGCGGAAGAACAAGACAGAAATTGAGAACGGAGAAGGAAAAGTGATGAAGATAGAGACAGAAGATGGAAGTATTCTGTAGGAGTGAGTGAGTGGGTAGACTTTTTCTCGTGGGAGCAGGGAATCTCCCTAGCAACAAGATAATCGCATTATCTGCTAGAAGCAAGGCAAGAAAAAGACGCCATAATGTGTCACAAATGAGGTGAATCACTTCTGACACGTGTCTACTCCCATCACCCATTAATTGAACATAATTTCTTCTCTGAGAGCTTCAATGGATGATAGAGTGGTTGATAGCTATTAATCAATCTTGATAATGATGTTAAAAGAATATTGAACATTGAAGGAGATTTCTCTGAAGTTTGAACCAAATCGATCCAATATACGGTGGAATCAGAACTTCCAGGTACATATTGGAATAATTTATTGTTCATAACTGATAGCTTATGAATTATACACGATTCTAAACCATGAATTATAAAAAATTTGGATCATAAACCATGAATTGTAGGCTATTCATTATAAACCAATAGTAAATTTTAATCATTGTGAGATTGAAGAGTTTTGCATAGTGTAAAGGCGTTGTTGCTACTAATCAACACAATCAATCAATCAATCAATAAATCAATAGTTTATTTTTACTTTCCTTGCCCTACTACCATAGAAGGAAAGTATTGCTTTCCAAAAAAAAATTAAGGTACCCCAATTTCAAGTTTTCTATACGTTTCAAGGTCCCCTGAGTCCAAAAACATGATTTTTGGGTATTGGTCTGTGTGTGTGTATGTGTGTATGTGTGTGCATGTGTGTGTGTATGTGTGTGTGTGTGTGTGTATGTCTGTGAACACGATAACTCCATTCCTAATTAACCGATCGACTTGAAATTTTAAACTTAAGGTCCCTATACCATGAGGACCCGACAATAAGAAATTCAATAAAATTCAATTCAAGATGGCGGAAAAAATGGCGGATAATTACTAAAAAACCATGTTTTTCACGTTTTTCTTGAAAATGGCTCTAACGATTTTCTTCAAATTTATATCATGGATAGCTATTTATAAGCCCTATCAACTAGCATAAGTCTCATTTCTGAGAAAATTTCAGGAGCTCCGTAATATTCTTGAGAAAAATGGCGGAAAATGACTAAAAAACCATGTTTTTCACGGTTTTCTCGAAAACGGCTCCAACGATTATCTTCAAATTTATACCATGGATAGCTATTTTTAAGCCTTATCAACTGGCATGAGTCTCATTTCTGGGAAAATTCCATGAACACCGTAATATTCTTGAGAAAAATGGCGGATAATGACCAAAAACCAGGTTTTTCACGGTTTTCTCGAAAACGGCTCTAACGATTTTCTTCAAATTCAAGCCATGGGTAGCTATTCATAAGTCCTATCAAATGACATGAGTTTTTTCCTTGGAAAATTGCAGGAGCTCCGTAATATTCTTGAGAAAAATGGCGGATAATTACTAAAAAACCATGTTTTTCACGATTTTTTCAAAATAACTTGACCGATTTTTTCAAATTCATACTCTGTATAGTTATTTATCAGCTCTATTAACTGGCATGAGTCTCCTTTCTGGGAAACTAATGGGGGTCCACCCCATCCTTGAGAAATGGACTTTGTAACCTCCTTCTCGTGCATGAGGTAGGTAGGTAGAGCAGTTCATAAAAAGAACACATAGTCGAGAAATTTCATCTGTAGAACAGCTGCTTTGACGACTTTAAAAAAATGACTACTAAAAAAATCATTGAATTTCACAATTTACACAAAGGAAAAAGTACTCTGAAAACAATGATATATACACATATACAAAAGTCTGATCGTAGTTTCGAATATATGAGCAAGGAAAGTTGTGTGAGTTTACCACACCAGATTTTTCCTTCATACAATGCATACATGAACACATTTATTGATTAATTAGCTAATTTAATTACCGATTGATAATAAGTCAGTACTGAGGCTACAGTCAGTATTGAGGTTTATCGATCATCATATCACTCGTAGAATATCTTCCCAACTCAAGATGTGGATCGACAATACATGAATATATTGGAAGATGTCGTTTTTCAAGAAACATTGGAAGTTCCAATCAGGAACAGCATGAAACACAATAAATGATTCAATTTATCGAATTTTTGATCACTTATACCATAGACTAATTCGATAACTTTTAATTTTCCCAATTTATTCATCTACACGAGTGAGTCCTTTTATTACAGCTATCAATAAATCATATCTCCATCCTCCATCATAGCAATAGTAAGATCTTTGATTACAAATCACACATCGTATTGAAGAATACGTTCCATTTTATTCAAGACTAGCAAGTAGCCCGTGCTCCGCAAGGGTCTAATTGATAACTTGACCTATGAAATCTTGTATAATTCAAAATAGACCTATAATCATATTTGGTAAATAGAGAATCTTCATGCAAAATTTTAAGCTAATTAGATATGAAGTTCAGACGTAACGAGGCATCATTTGTGTATTTCCTATCCTATAGATGTATAAGTCAATTCTTTTCTTTATTATATTATAGATAGGGATGTCAATCCCGGGACTGATTTCCAATCCCGGAGTTTCGGGATTATCCAATATCAATCCCGGGATCCCGGGACTGATCCCGGGATTGGCAAAAATCATTTCCATGCATTTTTGCAATTGTTTATCCTCAAATACATGTTCAGTGACAGTGTGTGGGGATCAGAAAGGGCTCATTATAGGCCTATAGTGAGAGGATATTATTAGAATCAAAAAATACTCCGGAATTGAAACTAAAATTGAACATTCTATTTCTATATTTTTTTCAAGATTGGGAGTAACTTTTTCAATTGATGTCTTACCTTAAACTTGCTGTCCTATCCCAGATGATAGTGAGGACTCTGGAAATCAAGATGACTTTTTTAGGTAGAACAAAAGCATTTCTTTCCTAGATCAGGACGGGATAGGGTTCATACTTTTATCACTTTAAATACTGTGAAGTGAATCAATATCACTTGAATTAATAATATTAATAATAAATAGAATACTTTTTGTAAGACCGTCATGCCATACCGACCAAACAACGCAAAAGGTGAACCACTACACTACTATATGAAATTTCATAGAGCCAACTATATTTACTTGAACTTGATACGGTATTCTACTTATGATAGAGAAATAGAAGAGAAGAGGAATAATTAGACAGAGAGTGAATAGTTGGTGCTTGTATATTTCTAATTTCTGAAGTCTTTTCAAAATTCTGATCAGTGCATTACAAGGAAATGACATCAGCACTATTGCAAATATTGCGCCGTCTATACTGTTAATTGTGGTGCTGTGTAATCAGAAACAAACGTAGAGACATGGCAACCGATCAACAACCATTCTGCAAATAATGAGAACCGATAATGCCAGTACAGAGTACAGTATACAGTATCATGTATAAGCAACTGTAGTATGTGCCTGTAGAGTAAATTGGTCAAACACTTAAAACAATAAATTAGTTAAAAAAAAATTCATATTCATCACCGTAAATTAATTCTATATTTAATTGTTCTTGGAAAAATACGATCCACAATTTCAAGTTTTCTAATCCCGAAATTCCCGGGATTGACGCTGAAAAATCCCGGGATTGTTAGGTATCATAAATGGAACGGGATCCCGGGATCCCGGGATCCCGGGATTGACATCCCTAATTGTAGAGTACGTATTCGAGGGAGATCACTTCGATTCCAAATCATACATCGAGTTAATGAATAGGTTACATTTTATTCTACAATAAATATTGTCCAAATCTCTTGTGGAATGATTCGAGGGAGATAATATCAGGCTCAGAATATTCAATCGTGGAATATATAAATATAAATCATCCATAAATAAACAACTCCAATCGTAATCACTCGGATAAGAATACGAATTGAGTCTTCCAGTTGGATATCAAACTAAACAATCAATCTGACCCATTTCTATTTTCGGACCAATCAATAGTACACTGTCCTCCGGGCGTGAATTGAGGGACTGACTCCAACTAATGACAAGCTTGTCCACAATGATGATGATAACACAACTTAAGTACGGTGTAATTGTTATCAATCATCGGCGATCTGCGATCATTATTCAATCGAGACGTATCCTGCTCACAGCCAAACCTGATTAAACATTTACAAAATGAGCTGCTAAGAAGTGTACAGTCACGCGAGAACCGTATCGAGTCTACCTCCTTGTCTCACAAATTCAAGAACACTATTGATTGCAACCACTATTGCACTAAGGTGTACATTTCTCTTTCTCCTTACTTTCATTCTTTTGCTTTATCTGGTATCCTTCTCTCTCTTTGGCACTACCATTGTTACTTTCTATATATTACATATTTTTGTCTGTCTTCTTTTGAATTCCTTCTTTGTTTTCTGTCTTTTGCTATATTCTTGTGTCTTCATTTATCTTCTTCTTTCTTTTTTTCTCATCTCCAGTCTTCTGTAACCCTATATTATTATCTATGCTCTCTATTCGAGATCTTATTGCTCCCCCTTTTTATTGGTTCCCTTCTCACTTATTTTTATCAACTTCTCGTTCTCTGTCAATTCCACCTAGATTCCCCAACATCTCTAAGTAGCATGCTTCTTAGTATTTTTGATTTCATATTTATTCTATCCCTCTTTCTCATCTTATGTTAAATAAGCTTACATTTCCTTCCATCGCCATTATCCTCCTTTTTATATAAGTATGTTAATTCAACTGTATTATAACTTGCTCTGTAATTATTCTTATTTTGTACTCAAATACTTCAATCCGAATCCTATGATCATATTTCTCTTTTCTCCTCCCTTCACTCTTCCCCTTTTCTGAAGTTTTTCTCTCCTATTCAGAGAGAATTTCTCTCCTATTTGGTAGAGAGTTAGTGGGGAGGATATTTTCAATATTCTTTCCGAAGAATGGACATTGATATGTCTAAAGCTCCGCAAATTTATGTAGATGCATAACAATATAATTATTATCTATAGTTATTATATTTCAAATTGCTTTTTCATATCATATACAGTTCAATAATTATTCTCTTAGTCTATATTATGTAAATTCATCTATAATTTTGCTGTATTGTAAGCTATTGTATATTAGTGTATGAGCCAGTATATATTGTAATCTACATGAATAAAGTACTCAATCAATCAATCAATTCACTAATTCTAAAGTGTCCTATTTTCTGCTGGTTCTTCCTCTTACGTATTTCCTTCTCTGTTTCTTCTCCAACGTATTTCGAATTTATCTTTTCTTCTCCTTTCACCTTCCCTTTCCTGAAGTTTTCCACTCCAATTCTCAAACTCTACAGTGTTCTATCATCTGCTTGTTCTTCCTCCAACTTTTTATCTTCTCTGTTCCTCCTCTAAATTATTTTGAATTTATTTTTCGTTAGTATTCATCCTCACTTCACCCCCTCCTTTCTATCCTTCTCTTCCCATTCCTTGTTACTCTTTTCTTTCTCTGTTCCTCCACCAAGTTATCTCGAGTATATTTTTCGTTACCATTTATCTTCACTTCATCCCCTCCTTTCTACTCTTCTCTTACCCTTCCTTGTTACCATCTTCTTCCTTCTCTTTCTCGCTCTCTTACTTCCTTCACCCTTTTTTCTTTCTTTTCTCCTTCATTCTATCTCCTACGTCTTCCCCTCCACCTAACTCTTTTTATTTTCCATTGCACGGTATTAAGCAACACAATACAATTTCCAAGGATATCGAATAGCGTGCTCCAAACTACATAATGACAATTCTAAGCAGCTTCGAACGAAACCTGACTACTTTCTTTCCTTTTCTTTCTTCAGTAGTTAGTTGTTCCACTCCATGCCGTATAAGTAGTCCCACTAATCCAGGCCTAATAAGCTGTCAGCTCATTGAATATTTAGTACAGTGCCGTAAGAACAGTGTTCTCAAAGACCATAATTTGTGGTTGATAGCATGAATTTGTGGGTAGGCTTGATAGGCTGTCAATTGCATGGACATTGAGCTACACTTGAAATGCTGAGACAGTGGAATTGTATTGAAGATTCTTGATTAATCACCGAATTGATAGAGCAATATCGTCAAATCAATCCCTCACTTGATTCGCGTTTGCATGAATTTTCGGTTTCACTTACTTTATATCTGTAAGCTTTCAATATTATTGAATTTATTTGAGCGTTTCAACTTGATGATCCTTTTTGTAGAAGAATGACATCATTATCATTGATAACTGTATCCTGCACGTGATTTATGGAGTGGGAAATGCAAGGATATAAATAGCTCCCAAATGGAGATGTTCTCATTTCCATAATTTATTGTCATTCGTATACTCCAAGATTTGTTTTTTTTTCATAAATCTTACATATTTGGCATATTATTCAATATTTGGCAATTCTTCTCATGCATTTCACATGTAATCTTCAATACTTGCCTCACTTTTCAACCAAGCGGATAGCGCTATTTCTTTCTCGCTTTGCTCTGTTGCCAAATCGTCTTTCAACAATGTAGAATTAATAATTATTTTACATAATATTCCATCTTGATTATGTAAATTATTGTAGATTATGAAATTATTGTTTAATGAAATACAATTGATCATTTTAAACGAGAATGAACAGTTAATATTACATCAATAAACCTGTATCAGCTACCGTCTATAGAAGGCATTGACAAGGCAGAGGATTGGCAACGTTATTCTCCTATCTTTCTTCAATGCAATTATTACGTTCACCTCACATTCATATTAATCTGTGTTTGTGCTTTAGAAGAAGAAGGAACCTTATATTTTTATCTATAATGGAGCCCATGTTTTATCAATGATAGTCATTCAAAGGTTCACTAAAGTTCACTTCCTTCCAGCGGAAGGGCTGGTTTCGGAGCTCGGGACTTAGCTGAGTTCTAGACATCAAACAACTGGAGTCAGAAATTTGACTTTCCGATACTGGGTGTAGTCGTAGTTTTCATGATATTCTTTATTTTCTCATTTCTTTAATTGGAAACGTTTTTCCTTGACAAAATGAAATATTCCTGAATAATTCAAAATAACTGAAACTTTACGCTATTTTATCTTCATTTTATTTCGTGTTCAATTTTCTAGTTTTTTTTAAATTCAATATTTAAATGTAGCTACGACTACGCTTGGTTATGAAAAGCCAAATTTCTTACTCCAGCTATTTAAAGTCTAGAGCTCAGCTGAATCTCGAGCTCAGAAACCGGCCCTTTATTGTTTAGTACCATTGAGTTTACCAATAATCGAAGATTCAACATCTTCCTCAACAGTCAGGTATAGCCTTCCTCAAATATGTTTGACCGCCCGGAAGAATAAATTATTGTTTTGCTATCATTTTTCTCTGTCTGCTACCTCAATAAGGTTATCTATCAGTCAGGGGTATCGAGCAGTGCTCCACTTTTCACTATGTTCTGTTGTTGTTAGTGCTTATAACTTTGGATGAATCGCTATAAAACATTTTCTGGTGCAAAATCGGAAAAGCGAGCTCCATATTGAATCTCTTGGCATTTCTCTGTAATTTAATAGTTTCATAATTTGAAATGGAGGTCATACTCTAGCTTCAGTATTTCTGTTTCGAAGACGTAACTACTTATTGAGGGAACAATAATAAATCCACCCAGTCACTAACGTTAATAGTAACATGTTTGACCAATCGAATTCCTACAAATGATAATATAGAATCCAATCACATTCATTTCAAACCAAAATAATATCAGATGAAAGATCTTTTTAAATTGTATGAATTCAGGGCTACTTTCTTGTATTTATAGAATAGAATCATAGTACCCTTTGAGATATTAAATAATAGAATAAAAATCTGGTGTGGCGCACTCACACAACTTTCCTTGCCGTTATGATAATTGATCAACTGACGCTAGTGTTCCGGCATATATCGAATCTACTATTCTACGATCTGAGCCAGCTGGTGACAGGACAATAGTGCTGCAGACACACGAAGTCTGCTATCTCTTCATAGTGAATGATTTAATAGAATCAACAGTTGCCAACAGTTTGCAATTGAATAATCTTATTTTCTCGCATTTCGAGCTTATTTTCAATTTTAGGTGAAAATGTTACTAAACATAAATTGTAGTAATTTTCATGCTGAATCTTTTCCACTTGAAAACAAAATTTTTTGTTTAAATTGTATCTGAAGCCTGATAATTGGGAATCTAAATTTAAACTTTGCATAGATCCTGAAATTTTTACAGATATGGGACTTGTGGCAGTCGATAGAGCTTATCAATGACTTTTTTAGGTATAAATTTGATCAAAATCGTTGGAGCCGTGTTCGAGAAAATCGTGAAAAACCCTGTTTTTGACAACATTTTCGCCATTTTAACCACCATCTTGAATTGCATTTGATCGAAATTGTTCGTGTCGGATCCTTATAGTGTAAGGACCTTACGTTTCAAATTTCAAGTCATTCCGTTGATTAGGAGATGAGATATCGTGTAAACAGACGCACATACACTCATACACACACTCACACACACATACAGACCAATGCCCAAAAAACACTATTTTGGACTCAGGGGACCTTGAAATTTCGAAACTGGGGTACCTTAATTTTTTTCGGAATGCAATACTTTCCTTACCTATGGTAATATGGTAAAAATACAAATTATAACCTGACGATGGTGTGATCATCGAAACTAATAGTTATAATTTGTATTCTTAATTCTATTATTTTATTAATTTCGAAGGGTACTATAATTTTACTAGTATACTATATACTATAAGGGTACTATTTTATGTAATACATACAGATAAAAGATGTATCATGGATTATAGCAATCATATAAAACTATGTACGATATTGTAGATTGAGAAAATTGGATCCCTCTAGCTTTAAAAATGAGTTTATCGCTTGCCAAATGCAATATCATAGCTCATGAAATAACAAGCGGTTCGGATATAAGATTTTATGGTCAGCTATAAACGCCATGTGATATTTCATTCCCTATTTTTAATAACATCAGTGTTTACTGCTTTCAATGTTCACTTAGTGGCTGACCAACAAATGTCGCTCCAAATACAAGATGGATGATTATTTTTAATTATAATACTTACATTTTTTACTGTTTTCTCGGATACAGATTTCTCAAACAGATTAACCTGATGAAAATGATTACACCTTGACCTTCAACTTTTAACACAGATTATCAACTTTGACTTATTAAAAGACCAAGATCCATAAAAAAATTCGAATATTGGAATTATAAGAATAATATAAATATTGAAATCCATATAAAAATTCATCACTTATTACTCCATTAAGCCTATCATTCTATTTTTCATCATTCTTAAGATGCATTTTTGTTTGAGCGTAAACTTCCGCAGTCGATGACGACAAGTATTTTTGACATTCATATTGTCCAAATTTCAAATGTCCTATAACAGCTGATCAAATAGCTTCTCATTATTTGATTCATGAATCAAACATTTCTAATGATATCAACATATTACCATTAAGAGCAGTTTGCACAGTGAATGCTTAAACGAAATTAAATCAGCTGGTGGTTTAAACTCAAAATGAATCTAATTTTAACAAACGAGATAATTATACGGATTAAATTCAGTTCGAAATGAAATTTAGTTTAAACTGTGACTGTGCAAACGGCACTTGAAAATATTAAAAAGTATTAACTTAACCTCCCTCATTAAAACATAATTGAACATAATATTTTAGGTTAATTAGACAAATTGAAATCTACCCAATCAGAAATTCTCACTCTGTCGTGGTCGACGACTGCATTCACGCACGAACAAGAACTCAGCTTTAGTTACTGAATTCAAGAGTTTTGATTGTATCTTATCAATAAAAATTGCGAGAGTACAGCCCCGCACATTGAGAGCACAGTACACATTGATTTTTGTTCGTACGATATGATTTCGTCCTTATGAATTCTATCAGATTAAACGGAACTTGACCAACATCATCTGTTTGAAATCATCTGTTTATTCTAATAGAATTTATAAAGACGGCTAAATACCGTACGAACAAAAGTCGATGTGTGTGCGGGGCTTAACAGCAGAGACAAAAATAATCTAGGAATCTTCAAACGATAACTCAACTTTATCGGTATCTTTAACGATAACTTAAACTATATCTTCACTCTACGGTGAGAGTTCCAGTTCAACACCTCATTCTTTGTCATATACATGAATGTTCATTATAGATTCAATTCGAATAAATTCATAGGAGAAATTTATATTTTTTAAATAAATCAACTAGTGAAATTTGATGAACCTTGATCTATTTATGAATGATGAGTTGTTTAAATGATTCAGGTTATATTATATCTCATAGTCTGTAATATTGAAAAGAAAACTCTGTGCGAGATTTTTACTGATTCAGAAGTTCTAAATGAACACCTGTGACGTAAGCAGGCTTCTATCCAACAAGCATAGCAAGAATCAATAGTGAAGCCTCACATAAACAAACAAGAAAATGGCTCAAGCCGCAAGGGATTCACAAAAACTGTTGATGAATGAAATGATGGAGAAATAAAAATAGGTGGAAACGGGCTACCGGAAGATTTACTTAGTCTGGTTTCAGACTTTTACTCTGTCTGGAATTATTGCTTGCAAGCAATCCACCTCTCAACTCGCTATTTCTCTCCACACTCTATAAAATTACCGCTATGTTGGATTTCACTCTCGATTTTGAAATGGAGTTGGTGTGTACCTATTTTGGTGGTGCTTTCCATGCAAGGAATTCAGTCGAGTGAAACTCTATTCGGGGAGTCAGTTAAGAGAAAAAGAGGGGTAGTAACTAGAGAGGAATAAGAAGAGAAGAATATTTATTATTAGAAGAGTGAGAGAAAAAATGTAGGGTCGGATTAGATTTGAACATTTGACTGTGATGGAAATAGATTCTAGAAAAGAGCAATAGGTGTATTAGGATTGTGAGAGAAATAGATTGTAAGAGGAAAAAGAAAAAGGAAACAATACTGGCGAAGAGGAATATAAAGATAGGGAGGAGAGGCTAGAAAATGAATGAGGCTGGAGAAGGTGAAAAAGAGAAAGGGAAGAAACAAGAAAAAATACATAGAGGGAGAAAAGAATAAGGAGTCAGGTGGATAGAGGAGGGAGAAGAGGCTAGAAAATTAAAGGAGGCTGGAGAAGGAGAAAGAGTGGTGAAGGCGGAAAAGAGAAGCAGGGGAAAAGAGGAGAAGGAGAAAAATAAATGAAGAAGGAAAAAAGTTTGAAAGGAGAAGAAGGAAAGAAGCAATGGGAAAGAGAACTAAACAGAAAAAGGAGAGAAAAAAATTTTTGGGAGAAAAAATAGAGGGATATCATTATATATAATAGAGAGATAGAGGGATATGATGTGTAATAAATGAAATGATGAGGTGGAGATGGAGTAGAATAAATAGATGTAAAAATGTAATAAATGTGAAAAGTGGAAAAGTTGCAGAAAAAAGATAGTTATAATAGTTTTTACTCTAGTGATGATGACCTCTCACTCACAGCATACAAAGATGCTAAGAGAATCATGACTCAAATTCAAATTTTGTCAGAGTGGCTATAAAGACTCCGATAAATCATAACTACTAAGAGGTTCTCCAAACACGTTGAGTGACCCCTGATTGGTCTACAATGAGCTTGGATTGACATTTCCTGTGTCAAGCTTGACCTCCTCTCTACAGCACTCTGTTAGCTTTCTGACCCAGTGAATCACTCCTATACTGAGCAAATTGTGTGCTCATATAACGTATGAACCATATAAACCATATAACGGTGCATTTTGATACACCTCAAATTTATTCATAATAGTTATTTGTATATCTAGAGTGAAAAGTACGACTTTTTCTCCCTGTGGGAAAAAGTTTGAAGCCCGAGGCGAAGCCGAAGGCAGCAATTTTCCTGAGGGAGAAAAAGTATTTTTCGCTCGTGATGTACACAACATTTTTCCTCTATCTACATTTTTTCATAGAAACTGCAAATAAAATCATTCTAATAACTTACGTATTGGTGACAATGATTCCTAACAACATAACTAAAATCTAAAACCTAAAAACCGGTTGTCTGATTGGCACTGCCGATTGCGCTATCTATCGGCAAAAGTTGTAACAATTATATCAGCTGAGCAGCTACCAAAAATGGCTGACTCCAGATCACGCGGTTCAGATTTGAATTGCAGATCAAAAATATTTGTTGGCTGGTATTTTGAATAGAATAAAATATTTTAGAAATTGTATAAATTTTTATCGTCTACTAATATTAAGAATATAATAATTATCATACAAACATTATATTTCATGAGTTAATCAAATTTCTGGTTGTGGTATTGAATTCAGTTGACTCAATGACAGACACCTCTATTATGCTTTCTCATCTGAGCTCAGACCTTCATTAGAGGTAAGTTTCTATTACAATGTAAGTTTCAAAATAGAGATGCTCCCCATGTTATTCAAATGGAGTCACTTTTACTCCCTAGGGAGTTTTTCTGATTTCTACTACCGAGAGCGAAAAAGAGACACTTTAGTATTAGGTTTCAGGGAGTAAAGTAAGTACTTTAGAGAGTAGGTGGAGGAAAACAGAATTGCTACGTCACATTGAAAGAAACCAGAAACATCATCATCAGTTATATTACTGAGCAAATAGTGTGCAATACTGGTCAAATTCACTGGCAAAATACTACTCATAAACTAGCATTGAACACCATAAAAATGATATATTATTATCTTCAATCTCATATACAGATTAATCACGTACTTTCAACTATAGCAAAATTAGATTGTCAGCAAGAAGTAACATACATAGATATAATTATAGTATGATGTGATATCCTCTAATGAATGGTGCTTGTCAAATTCATCATTACAATGTAATCAGTATTATAACTATGCAAAATCATCATGATAAGCAGTGAAGAATCTCAATTTCAAAAATGAGGTTTGGTATTCAAGATTGTTCAGCCACAGTATGCTATCGTTTTGCACTGAATTTAATCTCCGAAGCTTTCCAGCTACTTGACATATTGTCTCAAAAATGTTGCCTCTGGTTTGTATCTCACCGCAGTTGAACTCTAGCTCAATAGAATACTTCTAGACTGATTAGTAGCAATCAACAGTACTATATCAGTATAGTATACTATAGTATATAGAATAGTATATAGTACTATAGTATACTATAGTATAGTATGCTATAGTACAGTACAGTATATCATTCCAATTCACTATTCTACCACAAACATTCAGATAATACGGAATTGGTAGCATGTAATGCAGTATGAAATGTGTGCTGGTGAAATTCACTGGAAGATTGAAATAGTTTCAGACCAGCTCCGAACCATCAATGTGAAATGTGAGTGAATGAAATCATATTGATCCACAAATCAATCACATAAATTGTAACAATACAAAATTATATTGATAAGAAGTGGTGAGTACTAGTACAATATTATCGAAATGAATGCTGCTAGACCAGTTTGGAATATTATCAATAATGTATCATACCCTTTCACAAATTCTACACATACATTAAAATAATATGAAATTAGATTGATTATTCATGTTTGAAATCATTTTCGAGGCTTTTGAATCACAATCAGCACTGACCACTCATCACATACAAACCGCACAACAGCAAAATAACAACGAAAAACGCGCGTTTGTGTTGAGGTTGAAACAAAAAGCGAGCTTTGTTATGATGACGATGATGATGATGATGATGATGATGATGATTATCCCGGGGTTTGACTATGATTATTTTGACGATTGCTATGAAATATACATAATTAATCTTCCGGCAACAGCCCCACACTCGTTGCGATTGTATTTGCTCATTTAACATTTCATTGTTGAAAGCCATAAGGGTATTAGAATGGCACATGTTATTGATACATCCCCACCACACCATGGGCGGGCTTTGTGTGTGTATTGACCGCAATGCTACTCTCAGAATCGATCAGAGTATGATAGGTTTTGTTGGAATAAAAATAATTGTTGTCAATCCAGGTTTTCTCCAAACTGAGATCAAACTGAAGCTCTACAAACTCCACGTTCACTGTTTGTTAATCATCGGATAATGACAATGATATGTAATGTTTTTCTTCCTCTTGTTCGTCCAATTTCGCTTTACAATATACTTTGATATAGTGAGGTCCACGTTATAATGACAGTATTTGATCAACTTTTCTGCTATCCTTGTCTATCATTCGACAAAGTCGGTGGTTCTATCCTTTTCTAGGTCCACAACGATGCCAATTATGTTTTTGACAGCGTAGAAATATAATTAACCAATGCAGAGAATCGGCATCGCTATTCTTCTATCTTTATCCACTGCCATTATAAGTTGGACCTCACTATAGTCTAGGCTGTTCTGTCTTATCAGACAGTTTGAAATCAGAAAATGTTTCCAAAAATGTAAGATTGTTACATGATTAATGATTAATGACACAATATCTTGCCTTGGTCAACTTGAGCCCTGCACACACACATCGATTTTTGTTCGTACGATATTTTGCCGTCCTTATGAATATTCTATCAGATTAAACGGAACTTGATAAACATCATCTATTTGAAATCATCTGTTTGATCCAATAGAATTTATAAAAGCGGCAAAATATTGTACGAACAAAAATCGATGTGTGTGTAGCTAGCCTCAGGCCCGTATGCATCATCATAGTTAAAACAGAGATTGATGAGCTGTTGGTTTGAACATAAAAATAACACATCATAACAAATTTGTCTTTAGCTACATTCAAACCTAGTTTAGCGTGAGAATTCGATAAAGTAAACCTATAGTGTTAACTTAGCTTAACATAGATTGTGAATATGAGCCTCAATGAGGCCTTAATAATTGTTATTGGTAGCATCACAGATTTAAGTCGTGATGCTTAATTAGACTATGGTAGTATAGAACTCGACCTTTATTAATTAATTAATTCATTCATTCATTATTAAACGAAATTCAAATTAAATGCTGTAAATCATCCCGAAGAATTCTGCTACTGCAAATATTGACAACAGGGTAAACAGCCAGTTGGAAATTCAATAAAGATTATTTTATATTCATGAACATTTTTGGTAAATTAAGTTATAATATAGACCATTCGAGTAAGACAAGACAGAGTTGTTTCATCATAGTAGTCTACATTTACACCGAGGTGAAAAATTTTGTTACAACCAATTTAATAATAAACTAATTGCAAACAAGAGGAAGAATGCAAAGAACCCCAGAGTCGGCGGATCATGCCAGCAGCTCAACATCATGAAAGAAGTAAGGTTAGGAAAATCAAAATTTGAGAGAGTCAAGAAAATAATATATATTCCTCGAAATAAATATGAAAATAGAGAAGAAACTAAGATAGTATTACAAAGTACAGAATTACAAAAGATTGATATAGTTTTAAATTTAGAGTTCATGAATTTAGGAAATAGCGCTACCCCTTTTATATTCCACTCGACGTTATGAAAAATTTCCAAGTTATTAATTCGCGAAGAGAAGAGAATATGTAGTTGAAGAGAATGTAGAAAACTGATGATGCAGCTCACCGGAATTCAGTAGAAATATATGTCGTGGATACATTACTGTGTTGTGTCATCATGATGTTCAGTCCAGTTTACTCAAATTCCATGATCCAGTAATTAGATATTTTGTACAAGTCGGTAGAATTTCATGACATCTTCAATATAATTATATTTAACATAAATCAAAAAACCATCTGGGTTTAAAAACAAGACTCAATCAAAACATAAAGTAAAGAAGGCCTAAGCCTATTTTGGCATAATTAATTCATAGTGGAAGATATACAGAACGATATTATGGAGAAACCATTTCTTAAGTTTTTGAGTCAGACCAAGCCAAAATCCAAAAGTAGTAATGAGTGACGACTGACGAAACTTTGCCAACTTGCAAAACAAAATACAAAAGTATAAATCTCTTATGAATCATAAACAGACAAAATTCGATAATAATCATTCAAATTACAGAATTAAGAATTATAGTTAACTATTGAGAATTTTATTTTGGTACAATTTCATTCTTTTTGAATTGAGAGAGTTTTATTCGTAAATACCAAACGTTTCCCTTTGTTTTGCTTTGTTAATTGAAAGCTCCCAACATAATTTTACTCTCAATTTTCTCCTCCAATGCTATCCCTCACAGTATACACTGAAACTATACACACAAATATCCGTTGCTACAAAATGTATTCTCTCTAGTTCATCTCAGAGATGTAGTTCTTGTACTCTTGCTGGGAACTACAAAACAAATCAAAAGCAGTACATGCGATTTAACTAAACGAGCTCACCTCGAATAAACCACTGAGTTGGTAGACGCTTCTATTCTTGCTCGACTAGTTCTAGATCCAGACTAGTAAACAAACAGCAGAATCCTTTCGTTCCTATTTTGCCGCGTATACAAATCTCATCTGAGCAGAAAGCTCATCTGTCTTGATATGTGTCCATTGCTACAACTTCAATTCCCTGCGGTTTACCGCTGCACTTTTTCACTCACCCCTCTTCCAAACCCCTTCGACAAACTTTCCCTCTTCGTGTATTCTTTCTCTCACTCTTGTTACATCACTCACTCGTTCACCATCCCTCTCTCATCATTACATCAAGTCCACCGGTGCACTTTCTCCCTCACACAGAAAACCCGTGCTTTCGACCTGGTCACACACTCTCAATGGAAGCTTTCTCTCTCCTTATCACCCTATCTCTCCCTTCATCATATCGTTCGTTCTCTCGCTCTCTCTGTTTGCCACATGTCACTCTTCCATCCCCGAGCGATCGTTGGAAACTTCTCGGACCACGGTCAGACTTCCTTGGACCTGCACTTCGACCTCTTTTAACAAAATTATTTCTGCTACATCCTTTCTTGGTTCTCTCTCACTTTTCTCTATCTTCCTCGCTCTCCAATCTCTTTGCAGGAACTGTTGGGGGTTCCAAGATGATTTCTTGTGAATTTCACGCCCATTTTTTGTACTCCTATTGCTCAAGTTCTATTTCCTTATTTCTTTATTATTTCAATCTTCATTCTTAATGAATATAATTATATATTAATGAATATAATCAGGTTCCTTTATAGAAAAACTTCGATGCTATAGATTCAAGTAGTTGCTTGTTCCGTAGGAAAATAATCACTTGATTGTTGAGTACAAATTGCAATGTATTTAGAATACATTCTCGTATTCGAATTACATTGAGTACTTGCATGATACTCAAGTCATGAAATCATGAAGAACCCAATATATAACCTATAAACTTGAGTGTTAATAGGAAATGACATTAGGTAATACGGCAAGGCAGAACATCCAAAAGGATCTATCTGCAAACTATAACACACAAATATCCGTTGCTACAAAATGTATTCTCTCTAGTTCATCTCAGAGATGTAGTTCTTGTACTCTTGCTGGGAACTACAAAACAAATCAAAAGCAGTACATGCGATTTAACTAAACGAGCTCACCTCGAATAAACCACTGAGTTGGTAGACGCTTCTATTCTTGCTCGACTAGTTCTAGATCCAGACTAGTAAACAAACAGCAGAATCCTTTCGTTCCTATTTTGCCGCGTATACAAATCTCATCTGAGCAGAAAGCTCATCTGTCTTGATATGTGTCCATTGCTACAACTTCAATTCCCTGCGGTTTACCGCTGCACTTTTTCACTCACCCCTCTTCCAAACCCCTTCGACAAACTTTCCCTCTTCGTGTATTCTTTCTCTCACTCTTGTTACATCACTCACTCGTTCACCATCCCTCTCTCATCATTACATCAAGTCCACCGGTGCACTTCTCCCTCACACAGAAAACCCGTGCTTTCGACCTGGTCACACACTCTCAATGGAAGCTTTCTCTCTCCTTATCACCCTATCTCTCCCTTCATCATATCGTTCGTTCTCTCGCTCTCTCTGTTTGCCACATGTCACTCTTCCATCCCCGAGCGATCGTTGGAAACTTCTCGGACCACGGTCAGACTTCCTTGGACCTGCACTTCGACCTCTTTTAACAAAATTATTTCTGCTACATCCTTTCTTGGTTCTCTCTCACTTTTCTCTATCTTCCTCGCTCTCCAATCTCTTTGCAGGAACTGTTGGGGGTTCCAAGATGATTTCTTGTGAATTTCACGCCCATTTTTTGTACTCCTATTGCTCAAGTTCTATTTCCTTATTTCTTTATTATTTCAATCTTCATTCTTAATGAATATAATTATATATTAATGAATATAATCAGGTTCCTTTATAGAAAAACTTCGATGCTATAGATTCAAGTAGTTGCTTGTTCCGTAGGAAAATAATCACTTGATTGTTGAGTACAAATTGCAATGTACTTGCATGATACTCAAGTCATGAAATCATGAAGAACCCAATATATAACCTATAAACTTGAGTGTTAATAGGAAATGACATTAGGTAATACGGCAAGGCAGAACATCCAAAAGGATCTATCCATATAAATAAAATCCATATAAATAAAAATAAAATAACTCTTGATTGTTATAAGCTTATAGCTAAACTCATCAAGTATCATGATCTCATGCTCCACTTTTTCTTTGCTTGCCTTTGATTTTAGAAACGAATCAATATCAATTCTCTACATAATACACAATAATCTTGCAACTTCTCCTATTAGTACTCATTGATCCATACCCACTGCAATGGATCCCACTCAATAGTTCGTTAACTAAACTATTGCTAACTATCTTGCAAACTTACTATACTATCTATTCCAAATATGTTCTCCAATTTGACAGATGAGATATCTTTATTGATTAATTCATACAATAAGTGTCTCATTAAAATGATAAGGAGAGGAAAAATAAGGTAACCTTGTGCTATTCCTCTCCCAAATTTAGATAAGTTTACACATAGTCCGAAATAGGCCTAGTCTTGTTCACTTCACAAAATTTTCAGAAAAAAATTCAGATCTTGGATTTAGATTTTAATAACTGCTATTTGCTTCCTGTAAGAACCTTCTGAAAGACTTACTGAATCCAGGATATTATTCAATCTCTCAGTAAACTAGATTCTTTGATTTCTTCTTGCTCTGGAATTCAACATTCTCCAAGACGGTGAAAGGTCGGTGACCAACTATTTCCAGAGAATTTCTCATTAAAATAGGTTACTATTAGGATAGAGCAGAATGCAAATAACAGGGGAAAATGCGAGATTACTCCCTAATTATTTTGTACAGGAATGCAGATTGTTCTTTGTTACAATAACACAGCAAACAAATCAATACTAGTCATTTGCCTTAAGTACCATAATTATTAGAAGATTGGGAATATCGATTCAGGGAATCAGTGCTTCCATAAAAAATGTATCCCAAAAGGGATCGGATTCTTTTTCATGTTATTTTTGCTCTGGAAATTATGGGGTATCTTCTCTATTTATACACTTATCATGACCCTAACTCTTTTTCCTTCATTTTTTCTTTGTTCAATCATTGATGTTTAGCTCTCTTCCTCTGTATCATTGTTCATAGATATGAATATTTTGTGAATTCCTTAAGGTGTCGTGAAGACGTTTTGGGAGAAATACTTCGATGCTATAGATTCAAGTAGTTGCTTGTTCCGTAGGAAAATAATCACTTGATTGTTGAGTACAAATTGCAATGTATTTAGAATACATTCTCGTATTCGAATTACATTGAGTACTTGCATGATACTCAAGTCATGAAATCATGAAGAACCCAATATATAACCTATAAACTTGAGTGTTAATAGGAAATGACATTAGGTAATACGGCAAGGCAGAACATCCAAAAGGATCTATCCATATAAATAAAATCCATATAAATAAAAATAAAATAACTCTTGATTGTTATAAGCTTATAGCTAAACTCATCAAGTATCATGATCTCATGCTCCACTTTTTCTTTGCTTGCCTTTGATTTTAGAAACGAATCAATATCAATTCTTCTACATAATACACAATAATCTTGCAACTTCTCCTATTAGTACTCATTGATCCATACCCACTGCAATTGATCCCACTCAATAGTTCGTCAACTGAAGTATCGCTAACTATCTTGCAAACTTACTATACTATCTATTCCAAATATGTTCTCCAATTTGACAGATGAGATATCTTTATTGATTAATTCATACAATAAGTGTCTCATTAAAATGATAAGGAGAGGAAAAATAAGGTAACCTTGTGCTATTCCTCTCCCAAATTTAGATAAGTTCACACATAGTCCGAAATAGGCCTAGTCTTGTTCACTTCACAAAATTTTCAGAAAAAAATTCAGATCTTGGATTTAAATTTTAATAACTGCTATTTGCTTCCTGTAAGAACCTTCTGAAAGACTTACTGAATCCAGGATATTATTCAATCTCTCAGTAAACTAGATTCTTTGATTTCTTCTTGCTCTGGAATTCAACATTCTCCAAGACGGTGAAAGGTCGGTGACCAACTATTTCCAGAGAATCTCTCATTAAATAGGTTACTATTAGGATAGAGCAGAATGCAAATAACAGGGAAAAATGCGAGATTACTCCCTAATTATTTTGTACAGGAATGCAGATTGTTCTTTGTTACAATAACACAGCAAACAAATCAATACTAGTCATTTGCCTCAAGTACCATAATTATTAGAAGATTGGAAATATCGATTTAGGGAATCAGTGCTTCCATAAAAAATGTACCCCAAAAGGGATCGGATTCTTTTTCATGTTATTTTTGCTCTGGAAATTATGGGGTATCTTCTCTATTTATACCCTTATCATGACCCTAACTCTTTCTCCTTCATTTCTTTTTTGTTCAATCATTGATGTTTAGCTCTCTTCTTCTGTATCATGGTTCATAGATATGAATATTTTGTGAATTCCTTAAGGTGTCGTGAAGACGTTTGAGGGAAATACTTTGTAGAATATAATATTATGAATATTAGGCTGGTCACACACCGATTAGTCAAGACAATACTAGTCACGTTTAGTCACAATACTTCACATTGTTGCTTATGACGCAACTCACACTGATTGGTCATTGACTCCATAAGACATGAGTCATTGACTCAATTAGACATGATTCCATAAGCAACTATATATTGTGACTAAACGTGACTAGTCTTGTTTTGACTAATCGGTGTGTGACCAGACTTATAGTCCTCCAAAATTCTTTATAGAATATGAGGAATACAAACTCTTCATAAGAATAAGATATATGTATATAGATTCCCATGTACAATTTGTTTCAGACTAGTCCTACATTGTCGACTTAACTATTAACAAATAATTATAATTTTTTTGTAAAAACCTGGAGTTAATACATAAATGTAGCATCAAAGGATCGCTCTTCCACGTTTTTTAACTGATAAAAAAGTTTCATCTTATTTTACAGGCAAACAACGTGATCGAAGCCCATATTGAGAATGCTTTATCCGTTATTCGATAACCGATAGAGTAACGATAGTATTCACCGTTTACAAGCTTGTAACCTTTCATAACATGGATTTTGCCACACAATCACGACCATATCTATATATCCGATACATATTCTATACTCTCTAGTTGTTTGAAGCGATTTATAGCTACAACTCGTCGCTTCTGTATCTTTCTCGCAGTATCTGCATCGAACAGGCCTTTAGCCTGAAGCATGATACAGCCTACATTTCAAGCCTCAAGCCTATATCGTATTTAAGCCTGAGAGATGAGATAGATCATAAACGCGGGAGAACTTGATGCGTGGGGCGGCTTTGTTGAACATATTTCTCCTCAAAATCACGAGGAATATTCAATATTCTCTGATATAATAAGAAGTGTAGCACAAATATTTGAAATAAACTCTGATATTCTGTAAATTCAAGGAGTTTGAATTTATTGGAATAAATAGGATGAAATGGGAATATCTTTTATCATGAGGAGGAGATTCATTAGTCATCCCCATCACTCAACCTTGAAGAGTGGTAATAAACCTTGAAGAGAGAATTGATCTTATTGTAAGATTACAATCTTACTCTCCTCTGGTGGCATCATTAGGGTACTACATTATGTTGCCATGGACGCCATATTCTACATTACATAAAATCACTTCACTTATATGGGCTACTCACTCATATGAAATCAATAGAAGCAATATAAAACTTGTAGCACCCTTTTACTGAAACATTTTAAAAACTTAAAAACATTTAAACGACTAGTTTCGACCTACTTTGGCCATTGTAAAAATGTAAAAGTAAAAGAATTTATTTTTCGCCACACTTGGATGTAATGAGCTGGTTTACGTGCGTCATATGGTGGCCGAAAGTGATTGTTTTCCGACCAGGCCGGTAAAACTTTACGGCCCTAGGGCTGTAAAATGACCTTGAATAACAGCTGATTCTGATTTGATATGAACGGGTTTACAAAATAGTTTATGAAACAGAATCAGTTTATGCTTCTAGAATTGAATAAAGTATTTTGCAATAAGATACTATCATTTCATTTGGATGAATGAAATACAAATAAGATATTATAAACTACTCAATTCAATTTTCAGAGTATAATAGAATCTAACCTCAAACCTCATAGTACTGCGTTTATCACAAAACCTGGTGGATAGTTTTGGAACTACTTGGGCAATATCCATGGTGCTGAACGTTTTAACAAATAGTTTATGAGACAGAATCAGTTTATGCTTCTAGAATTGAATAAAGTATTCTGCAGTAATATACTATCATTTATTTGGATGAATGAAATAGAGGTAAGATATCTTCTTCTTCTATATAATAAGAGAGAGTGGGGTTGTGTTTGTTCGCATCAAAACATGTCAACTTGTGGATTGCATACCGGAAAAACGGGAATGATTTAGATCTCCAAATTTTGAACATAGATTCTAAAAATATCAATCTCGTGCACCTGGAAGCCCAAATTTCTATTTTCCTTCTTATTTTCAGAATATTAATGTTCAAATTCATCTATGCTACCGTAGGCTAATTGAAGTTCCATAGCCCAAAGTGTGTATTTTTATCAGCAGGTTATAAGACTACCATTTACGAATGTCTATGTAGCGCAGCGGTAAGAAGCTTGCTTACGGAGCGATGGTACCTCGGTTCAAATCCCCCGATGCTTCCCATTTTTTTGTTCTTAATTTTTCCCTCGAAACGTATTATTATCAATTATTTTTGAAGGAATTTGTTTTCATTACTATTGAACTTGGATTTTATCAAATAATTATTTTCAATGTAAAATTTTGCCACCAGTACAAATGAATTGGACATAGTCTTCATGCTGTAGGCCTATAATTATTGAATTTCATAAGAAAAACATGAATAGATCACAATAAAATGAGTAATAATTTATATTCTTCAGTTATAATGTAGGCTACTATCAGATACGAATTCCCAGTGAAACGAGTATTTTAGGTATTTTTTTTGGAATTGGGAAAACAAAAGGCTGCCTGATTCAAATTGAGGAGGATCCTAATAGAACTAAAATTTATTGATGTATTGGAAAAATCAATATGATTCTGTGAGGTTTCCAAGTATTATGTTTCTTCAGTTTTCTATACTTTAATAACTAGATACTAAAACTATACTAATAGCTAGAGCTATGACCTTCCACTTTTGTTCTCGGAACTGCTAATAAACAATTATTCTCATATATATTGTTTATTTCTCTGTGTGGCGAAAAATAGCGTTCGCACCACGGGCAAAAATGTTTTTCCGGCTCTCAATCTTTTCTAGTCCTCGGCCTACGGCCTCGGACTTGAAAACCGATTTCGAGCCGGAAAAGTCTCATTTTCGGCCCTAGGTGCGAAATATACTATTTCCTACAGTTACGTTGAAAAGTGGCCATTGCTGCACTGATTACAGAACGCAAAGAATCACTTTTCCGCTCTAGTGCGGGAAAAATTTTTCTGCACTCCAGATTTGCAACATGGCAACGCAAAATACTTAGTAGGTTATATGGAGCAACAGTGCAGAAAAATCGAAATGAAGTTGGTAACAGTGACTGGGCTGCTATAGTGAGCAGAGGTGCAACGAGCACCTTATTAAGTAGATATTATAACCAAGGACAACATTTTTATTCAATTTGACAATAAATTAAGGTTTTTATCAAAATAAAATTACACAGAAAAACATTTGATGCATTTAAGGCAATTTTACCCATAATTACCCACTTTTCATATTCAATGGTAACTGTAGAAAAATTTAATGTGCAATACGTGCGCAAAGTTCCTCTGCTGCACTCAAGAAACCATTCCGCCCTCGCCTACGGCTCGGGCGTAAACGTTTCTTTCGGTGCAGCAAACTGTCACTTTGCGCACTAGTTGCACAAATAACTATTGAAATTTTAACTATAAAATGGTCAAAGTAGCCGTTGAAATGTTTTATAGTTTTCAAAATGTTTCAATAAAAGGGAACAAGTTTTATATTGTTTTTATCAATTTCTACATTACATCTATATGAGGCATCACACTTCAAATTCAAAATTATTTCCAATCCGTTAGAGTAAAAGCATGAGAAAAAACAATAATTATTGTTATAATCATGATGTAACATTCTTTCCACATCCTGTGGTAAATGCTACTATAAAATTGAATATTTTCAACTCACTGGAAAATGATAACCATAGTTCTAATTGAATCCTTATTCTATTTTCTAATAATGACATATTTTCTATAATATTGTTCCAAGGTTCAGTTCTAGACAAAAATAAGCGACATTGATTCTGATTGATTTCCGTATTTCTAATCAAAATGCTAATTTAACTAAACACCAATTTAACTCACTAGCATTCCCAACCAAAATAGTGATGAGGGTGAGAGGATTATTTTGGTGACAGCTCTCATCTACCAGTATTATCTATTATATGATAAATTAATAACTGATTAATACACGTACGGGATAGAAAATTTTCGGATGAGGTATTATCACGTTTGAATTACAAGAATGATCAACTCGAAATTTTGAATGTAGATTCCTTATTTTACGGAGGCCTGTTTCTTAGGATTGCTTGTTCAAGTTTTGATTTGACAAGATGTTGATCAGACCCTTGCAAAGCACGGGATACCTGTAAGATATCGATGATTGATGAATATATCACTCAACGTACCTGTAATTAAGAAATCCAAGAAACATAAATCATTCACATTTCTATTACCTTATAGCCTCATAATGAATCAATTAAAATATTATCCTTAAAAACGGAAATGTTCAATAAACGGATCCGCAGTAGCCTACAGTTTAGGCAACAGTGCCGATGAATACGCGTGAGTGAGCCATTGATCTCACCACTACAGACGCACAAGATGCAAGCTGTAGCTGTACTGTTCAACCCACTGCGGTGAAATGTCAAACCGTGCATTGTTCCATCAATGCTGTCACTCATAATACATCCAACATGCCTATTATTAGCTGCTGCTGGCCCACTATCCCTGAAATTCTCGGCTATAATCATTACAGGAACGGTGATAGCTGAGGCTATACAGTATCACTCTGGCTTCAGGCTTAGCACTATAGTTATACAATATTAACACTAGAGTGTGAACTATACAGTAGTACCATACTAGATCCAGATATAGCACTATTGTTATACAATTAGCACTGGAGTTTACACTATACACTGGTGTCATACTAGATCCAGGTTTAGCACTATAGTTATACAATTATTACCACTAGAGTTTACACTATGCAGTAGTGTCATACTAAATCCAGATATAGCACTATAGTTATACAATTAGCACTGGAGTTTACACTATACAGTAGTACCATACTAGATCCAAATATAGCACTATTCTTATACAATCAGCACCAGAGTTTACACTAAACAGTAGTGTCATACTAGATCCAGGTATAGTACTACAGTTATAAATTATAATTTATAAATTAGTACTAGAGTTTACACTATACAGTAGTGTCATACTAGATCCAGGTATACCACTACAGTTATAAAATTAGTACTAGAGTTTACACTATACAGTAGTACCATACTAGATCCAAATATAGCACTATATTATAGTATATTATTATACAATCAGCACCAGAGTTTACACTAAACAGTAGTGTCATACTAGATCCAGGTATAGTACTACGGTTATAAAATTAGTACTAGAGTTTACACTATACAGTAGTACCATACTAGATCCAAATATAGCACTATTTTTATACAATCAGCACCAGAGTTTACAGTATACAGTAGTGTCATACTAGATCCAGGTATAGTACTACAGTTATAAAATTAGCACTAGAGTTCACACTATACAGTAGTACCATACTAGATCCAAATATAGCACTATTGTTATACAATCAGCACCAGAGTTTACAATATACAGTAGTGTAATACTAGATCCAGATATAGCACTATAATAGCAGCAGAGTTTACACTATACAGTAGTGTCATACTAGATCCAAATATAGCACTATTGTTATACAATCAGAACCAGAGTTGACACTATACAATAGTATCATACTAGATCGATATATAGCCCAATAGATCTACAATCAGCACCAGAGTTGACACTATACAATATTATCATACTAGATCGAAGTGAGCACAATAGTTATACAATTAGCACCAGAGTTTACACTATACAGAAGTGTCATACTAGATCCAAATATAGCACTATAATAGCAGCAGAGTTAACACTATACAATAATGTCATACTAGATCCAGGTGTAGCACTATAGTTATACAATTAGAACTAGAGTTTACACTATACAGTAGTGTCATACTAGATCCAGGTATAGTACTACAGTTATAAAATTAGTACTAGAGTTTACACTATACAGTAGTACCATACTAGATCCAAATAAAGCACTATTGTTATACAATTAGCACCAGAGTTTACACTATACATTAGTTCCATACTAGATCCAGGTATGGCACTATAGTTATACAAAATTAGCACTAGAGTGTACACTATACAGTAGTACCATACTAGATCCAAATATAGCACTATTCTTATACAATCAGCACCAGAGTTTACACTAAACAGTAGTGTCATACTAGATCCAGGTATTGTACTACAGTTATAAAATTAGTACTAGAGTTTACACTATACAGTAGTGTCATACTAGATCCAGGTATAGCACTATAGTTATGCAATTAGAACTAGAGTTTACACTTTACAGTAGTGTCTTACTAGATCTAGGTATAGTACTACAGTTATAGAATTAGTACTAGAGTTCACACTACACAGTAGTTTCATACTAGATCCAGGTATAGCACTATAGTTATACAATTAGAACTAGAGTTTACACTTTACAGTAGTGTCTTACTAGATCCAAATAGAGCACTATTGTTATACAATTAGCACCAGAGTTTACACTATACAGTAGTGTCATACTAGATCCAGGTTTAGCACTATAGTTATACAATTAGCACAAAAATGTAAACTATACAGTAGTTTATCAGAGATTGACAATGTTGTAACAACCGAAACCGGTCTTTCTAAGTATCAATAAATCTGTGGTTTTTGACAATTTCTTAGAATTTTTATTCAATATGAATAATTACCACAATGTCAACTTCTCAACTACACAAAAAGAGACTACAGAGGTGTCATTTTAGATCCAGGTTTAGCACAATAGTAATACAATCAGCACTAAGGTGTAGTATTGTACAGATGAATAAATACTAGAAACTAATAGCAATAGATTGATTGATTGATTGATTGATTGATTGAGTACTTTATTTATGTAGATTACAATATATACTGGCTTATACACTTATATACAATAGCTTACAATACAGCAAAATTATAGATGAATTTACATAATATAGACTAAGAGAATAATTATTGAACTGTATATGATATGGAAAAGCAATTTGTAATATAATAACTATAGATAATTATATTGTTATGCATCTACATGAATTGGCGGAGCTTTGGACATATCAATGTCCATTCTTCGGAAAGAATATTGAAAATATCCTCCCCACTAACTCTCTACCAAAACCTTAATTTCATTAATCAAACTAAGTATTTATTTATTAATGGAAATATTGTAGAAGTTTTGATTAATAAGAATATTTAAGAGAAAAAAACAGAAAATTGATAAAGTGAAATAATTATATAGGTAGATAAGATCAAATTATTGATTAATAAAATGAAGTAGGCTGAAAGTAGATCAGGGTTATCAACTTTCATTAATATACAGCAGTATGCAGTGGGTAATTAAAATAACATGAGTTTCTATAATATATATATTATATACAATTCATTTTATAACAGGTTTAAAGGTTTATATTGGTGGGATGGGTGAGGGATGGTTGTCGTGTGATCGTTCTAGGGCCGAACAGTTTCAGTCATTTGTTCCAAAAGATGTTTTTTTGAAGTCAGGATGAAGCTCGCTCGGTTCTCGATGGACCTGATAGTGTGCATAGATAGAGTGCAGTAGGCTATAGTTTATTCCATCTCCAGGTTTATCGATATTGTTCTAGTATTAGAATTGCAGTGTTCATACTAACATCATCACTCGAGTGTGGAATTGTATAACTAATAGCAAATACATGTAGTAGACTATAATATTATTCCAGCTCCAGGTTTAGCGATATAGTTCTAGTATTAGCACTACAGTGTTCATACTTAGTTATAAAGTCACTTATCAATTCCGGTGACAATGAGGAATGTTCTTAATTCAATCAAAACTTTGGGGATTCTATTTCAGTGGGTAATGGATCATGGATAGTGAGTTATGATGTAACACTAGGATGATGAGTATTGGAAAGTTCTAGTCGGTAGTTATTTGTTATTTGGAATAACTACATAATAATAATATTCTTACGGCTTTTATTAGTGGAGAGTTCCTGACGGAAGTTCCACCACGCATTAAAATATCTATTGGAATAACTATTTTGAGATCAGTTGTCGATATTATACAACAACTCTTGTGAGATTTACATTAAATTGTAAGCACTCTTTATGTATAGTGTCATTGCTCCCATTTAACCAATACTAACACTTGAAAAAGTATCAACATCAAGATATTCATAATAATTAGGATAGTATCATAAATCAAGAGAAACATAATTCAGTTACTACACTGTTTCACTGTAGTATCAGGTGACCAGTTATCTAGCTACGCCATTGCTATATTTATGCAAAATGCAGTATATTGCAATCATAATTAGAGAATAGTATCATAGAGAAACGATAGTATAAGTAGATATCCCATGGTATAGGGAATTTATGTCGCAACTTTTACTGTTATCTCAAGCCGATTACTGTCGGTTATTGTCAATTTTTACTGTTTTGTTGGGGTGAGAGTGTAAGAACGGCACAATTTGAGAGACTACCAGCGTCACACAGCTGCATGGGAAAGAACTACGTGAACTATCGGCTTGGGATAACAGTAAAAGTTGCGACATAAACGCCCTTTACCATGGGATATATACTTACGCTAATGTTTCTCTATGATAGTATCTAATGGTATTACCATCTCATAATTGAATGTTCATTCTGATATAAGATAGAATCGCATCAAACACTGATTTCAATCTAGTGCTTCGATTAATTATTATGTTAATCCGGGAGCTCTGGTAATAAAGCCTATGCTATATGTGCTCATTGTACAAATATAACAACTATTAATAACTGTTATAACAATATTAATTACTGTCATGACAACTTCTAATAATAACTATTCCAACTCCTACATCATATTGGAAGTTGAAAATTTGAACGTAGAATAGAATTCATGTAGAGTAAAGGGTATCAAAAGCATGTGCCGATACACTATAGAGACCTCGAAAAGATGACGGATGACAGAGAGGCATGGAGAGTTTCTGTAAACCACCTCTATAATATAAATATAAAGAAAAATAAAATTCTCAGTACCCTTTTAGAAATATTTTATCACAACATGTTTCGAACATTTATGTCATTTTCAAGTGATAATCTCTATAATCTATAATCTACCACTCCTCTATAATCCCTCAAATATGAGAAGAGCGTTGACTGTTAACCAAAGAAGAAAGAATATGATTGAACAAATAATCAGAGAGCATGAATGAAATTTGGAAATTTAATAATAGAATGAGCATTCAATAAAACGTCAAGTTCGATAGCAAAACAGATTCAATGTTGATTTTGTGACCCATATTGTTATGAGGGTTAGCCAATTCTCTCACTAAAAACAATATTGGTCTGCTCCATATTCACCAACTCTTGCTATTACAGATCCAAAAATCAAATTCAGTATATGATTAGAGCCCTGATAAATATTGTCCCAATACAATCTGTCATATTAATTTCGTTATTCAAAGTATAACTGTCAACAAAGAGAGTTTATTGAGCTTTTCGTTTGAGTGAGCAGCCCGTATAGTTAAGGCTCTCAGAATTATTAAACTGTGATTCATTGAACAACCATTGAACTGATTTAGCTGCAACTTTGTCTATGACTGAGTGTCCCACGGTCCCACTTTACATTTAACAAACTACATCCATCCTACAGCTCTTTGTTGTATTTGTAGTTGAACTTTGTTCAAAGCTCAATGTTCATTGCCAATTGTCCACCACTAGAGGAATAGTTTTACTATTCTGAACGTAGTAGAATAGTTTTGAGATAAACTCAAGAGGATATTACTATGAAGTTATAGTACTTCCCCTGTACCGTTTAGCGTCCTGTGACAATCGCTGAATCGGGAATAAGATTTATCTGTTTCAAAACTACGATGTGTTCAACTGTGAAACGAAGTAAGATATAAAAAGGGCGATATTTTTTGAGATGGATGATGAACAATCAGAATTGAAGAATTAAATGCATAACGCACTCAAATATTATTTCTACTTTTTAGATCACTGGAACTATCACAAATTAATTTGTGTAACTTAAACTACATATTGTAACTCAAACTACATATTCAACTTAGGTATCTTAAACTACATAAGTAACTCAAACTACATATTCAACTTGGGTATCTCACATGAAATGATTTTCCATTATGTCTACGATGCTTAAGAAAGATTCAATGTATATTGTTTCCAAAGTTCAACTCATGACGTTCATTGCAAGGCTGCATGATTGAGTACAACTCAGTACCGTACTTTTAAAATTAACTCAAACTATATAGTCAACTTACGTAGCTTCCATAAAATGATCCTTTCAACAGCAACTGTCATGGGAATATAATGAGAAGAATGAATTGAGAGTATTGGATAAAACGGAGGAAAAAAGTTGAGAGGGCAAAAATATTCTTGTAAGAGCAAATTAGCATGATAATAATAATAATAATAATAATAATATTTCATTCTCAACAAAAGTATAACATAATAATAATATGATGGGATCATCAATCATGCGCAAGTAATCGTGATGGAAGTTATTGAACATTATGAACCAGTTATATAAGCTATTTATATCAAACAATCATCATTGAAAATAGTTGACAGTATCAATGAGAGATGAAAAATTTTGGTTCCTCAAGAATTTCTCAATTTTTCTGAAGAAATAAATTGAAATATAGTCGTTTGAAAGATAATTGAAGATTTGACGGGTAACAAATTGAAGAGTACAGAAGGAGAGGATACTGTAAGGAGAAAATTATGTTGAAAACAGACAGAATACAACTTGATGGGAAAAATGGGAAAAAGTGAAGAAAACGTGGGTGAGATAGGATGAGAATTAGATACATTGTGGGTGTTAGGTGGGAGAGAATTTCTCTTTACAGGAGAATAACAATAATTGGAGTTGACTTCTGGAAGTTCCTAATAGAGTCCAAAAAATAAATGGAAAGTAGATTCCCAACAATTCATTCTACTCGAATGCCAAAGAACAATAATTCGAGTGAACATTTTAAATGAAAAACATAATTTGAAGAAAATCAATTATGAAGGAAACAATAAATCATCTAAATTCGAGTATCTTGTACAAGGAGGATCTTGACACAAATTGGTTCTTGATCTACTTATAAAGTCATGATCTACGACTTCCGATAGAAAAATAATCGTTTCCAGAAACAATTATCAAAGTGGTGAGGATATTTTTCAAATGTGAAAGTTGTATGAGAGAGGGATAGAAATTATGAAATGATGTAATGAGAAGTGGGAGAAAATGATGAGAAAATAGTAAAGCTTGTGAAAAACGAATTGAAAAAAGAGATTAAGGAAGAAAACGACTCCTGCATATTCATAATTCTTATGGCTGACGGCCGAGAATTTATTCTTGTTAAATGAGATTGCAGTTCAATTTTCTTGTTTTCCAGTCTGCTGGTTATGTCAGGTCTCTTGCCTATCGAGTCTCAAAGAAGCTTTTCCAGCCTCCGCCTACCCACGATGGAAAAATTACTTAGTCGTCTGGAGAAAATCGTGAGCAACGTTGCACATAATTTTGAAACGAAATATGAGTTGATTCGTGTTTCACATAGAATAGGCCTATCCACATTTTCCGATAGTTCACGAAAATTGTAATCATGGATCTCTAGTGAACATTAATTATCATGACGATGATCGGATTAAATGGAGCATGGTGAACTGTGGATAAGATTGACATTTCAGTACATGAGAGTCAAATTTCATTGCAATTTTCTACCATATTCCTATATCTGTTCTCTCATAACTCAAATGATATTACTATTGGGTGAAATGTCATTTCTTTATCAGAATTCTGTCATCACTCTAAAAACTAACACTATAGGATACAATTCAATCCACTATTTTAATTTTAAAAAGTAGACTAAGTAGCATACTTTCACAGCACGATAAAATTTAGTTTTCATCTGAAGTTCCATTGAATAGATTTTTTTATTGGAGTGATACATTTTTAATAGCTTCATTCGTAAATGAACTGGCTATCCCTGGCTCAAATCCAGAGGATCAAACTCACGAGTTTCAGTAACAGGAATTGTTTCCAACTTTTCAAATATAATTTGATTGCAAACAAACAATTTTGTCAATTTTTTCATTCGAAATCAGTGTTTTTCTAAGTGGCACATACATGAATATGGATTCGTTGTGATTTATTCTGTTGAGAGAAAAAATACATTGGAAATATTTCATCGTGTAAAATAACATCCTGGCTGATTGGTTTCGATAAATGAACTGCATGGTTTTTCACATGTTTTTATGTGTAGCTTATCAAATCAGTATTTTGAACGGCATCCACGCATTCACTGCCAGAAAACAAGTATTCAATTATCAGAGTTGTCCCTGGAAACGTTGTTTGAATTGAAAACAGTTAGTTTAGTGGCTAAATTTTGTGCTGATATTGGAGAGTTCACTGTCATAAATTTTTATTCTCCATTTCCACGGAGATTTATGTATTGAAGGAGTACAATGTTATATAGAATCAGAATAGTTCTAGAAGTCGAGAGCATATTATTGATTAAAAACAGTGTCAAGACACCTCTACCAGAGAAAGTTGCTTCACTTATTGATACCCTGTCTAATAGAGACATGATTGATCAGAGGCTTTACTCTCTATGTCCCTCATGAGGATAAATTGTAATTGAATTTGATAGGCTACAAAAATCTGATTCCAAGCATCAAATATACGTATATTGCAAATATCAAAAGCTACTATTCTCTATTGTTCAGAAGTCAAGAGCCTCTTATTGATTGAAGACAGTTATATTTTAAATTGAAACTCAAGTATGGAGTAGCAGAAAGGAACATTTTCTCCAATAGACAATGCTTGAAACTGAAGGTTATACCAAAGTATGTGGCAATAGCAACCAACAACACTTCTACTATTGCACAGAAGAGCATAAAAACCGCCCAGGAATTTTGGGTACTAAAAGTAAATATTATCATGGCGATTATGTTGCTTAAGCCGCCATTTTGTCACACCGTTGAGGGGGAGGAGACTGTCTAGCTAGGCCAATAGTTGGCGTTCATGCCCTCGACCAATAGCAGTACTCGCCTACTAGTATAAATTCTGGTGCTCTTGTATTTAGTTTTAGTTTATCAGAGATTGACAATGGTGTAATAACCGAAACCGGTCTTTCTAATTATCAATAAATCAGTGGTTTTTTGACAATTTCTTAGTCTTTTTCATTCAATTAGGTTTGTAGCGTGAATGTTGATGTTGTGGAACTTTTCCATGATTGGAAAAAATTGAAACGTTGTCAAAAACCCACTTAATTAAATAAAAATTAATATCTTACAGGAGCATGCTTTCGTGTGTGCTCACACATCATCAGCTGTAAGTCTATACTTATCATCATTCTTCAACAGTACCCGTCGAGTGCTTCAATTGCTAGCCAAGATTTCAATGAAATTCAGAAGTGTAAATTATATTAATGTCGTTGTGAGAGTCTTTGAGTAGCAAGCCTTGATACTGTGTCTAATTTTTATTATCGGTGCGTTCCGACTCGGCATTGAAGTGACGAGATTGTATTACCGGAGAGTGTTTTGCATCCATTCAAACATCAACACATTTCAATTCCACACGAACAATTCGAGAATAATGTATTCTAATCAACGTACATCGTTCCCCTCTCTCTTGTCCTTTCGCCCCCAACCACCCAACGAATCGAGTGAATACCGACGAACGAACGAAGCAAGGTATCTCTGTGTCATACGCTTCAAGGCACTAACACGTATTGTGTTTGCGTAGTGACGCGAGGCATTGCTACCGCGTGCATTACGAGAGGAAAAAGAAGAGACGAGAGAAGGAAAAGAGTGTGCATTTCGAGAGGAGAAAGAAGAAAAGAGGGATGGAAAGGAAAGGTAAAAAGAGAGGGAAAAGTGTAAAGTGAAAGTGGCAGTGGAAGAGGAAGAGAGAATGGCGGAAGTGCATTGGAGAGGGAAGAGTGGTTTTGGAGAAGTAGAAGTGTTCTCAAGTGAAAAGAAGAAAACTGCGGGATTAGCATAGTAGAGTTAGAAAGAAGATGAGAGAAACAGGAATGAAGTAACCGAAAAGGGAGAAAAATATGAGGAAAAGAAAGGAAATGTAAAGAGAAGAGGATGAAGTGACAATGAAAAACAAAAAATGAGAATTGAATAAGAAGCAATAAGTATGGAAAGAATAAGCGAATTGAAGATAGGATAGTGTGGAAAATGATGAAAAGATATGTAAAAGAAAAGATAATGATTATGAGATGAAAATAGATATATTGGAAAGGATGATGGGGAAGATGAGGACGAATGATTAGAAAAGCTGTTCAAAGAGAAGAAAAATGAGAAAGAGGATGCGGAGTAAAGCGAATAGGAAAAGAATCACAAGATATAAAATGGAAGATAAATGATAATAATGGAGAAGTCAGATTTCAATTCTGGAAAAGAATGGTTAGATAATGCATGAGAAGAAGATTAGAATTGGATGATTAGAAAAGATGGCAAATAAATAATAAGAGAGAGTATCAAAGATTGAGATAAGAAAACCAGTAATTGGAAATTGATGGAGTAATAGGTGTGATAATTGTTTGTTCTATTCTAATTTATATTTTCAGATTGTGAGTTGGTGTAGAAATTGAAATGAACATAACGTATGTATAATATTTGGACAATTTGAAACTAGATTAGGATATTGAAGAAGTTATCGGCAATAGCCTGTTTTTTTCTTTTCCGATCGTTGTATTGTATCTGCTAACCTATAAATAATGAGAGGGAGGATAAGAAGAGCTGTGAAGATGAGGTGGAGGAAATAGAAGAGAAAGACAAAATGAAAGATAGAGTAGCAGAAATTTTGTAAGAGAATCAAAGTGAATTAGGAGATGAAAGAGGAGAGAACGAGAGAGGACGTTGCAGAGAGAGAGACTGACAATATTCTAAGAGAAAGCAAGGATTGAGAGAGATTACAAAGGAGGTGCAATAAAAATTTGCGACGTGTAAGAGTAATAGAATACGTTGAGAGAAAGCCGTGAAAATAAAATACACCTGTAGAAACGTAGTGGAATGAGCAGTGAAATCGATATAAGTGGTTTCTGGTCATACTCACATTCAAAATTTCACCCTTATCTTCCATGTGGTTTTCCTAATGTGTTTGTATGTTAGCCAAACTGTTTCCAGATCATCTATTCTTATTCTTCCTTTCCTCCCTCCCCTTCTCTCTTCATCTCCTTCCAACCCTGTTAAATACTTCTCTTTTCCGTTCATACGTTCACCATTAACTTTTCATTTTCTCTCTTCTCTCTCTCTTCTTCTTCCTCCCTCTCTAATGCCTGGAGTTCGGCACGAACTCTTCTCTCATTTCTCAAATCTCTTCTTGAACCTTCATCATCACTCCTCTCCTACATATTTTCTATCCTCTTTTCCTCTCTTCATCCACCTTCATTTACTTCTCATTATCTTCTTCTTGTAGTCAATCCACCGTCATTATTCTTGGTCTTCCTTTCTCTCACACTTCTTTCAATGTTTCCTCTTCCACTATTATTTCTTCTTTACTTTTTCATTTCATTAAGTTCCAGTACTCTTTCAGATCCACATTGATCCCATCTCTCATCATTATCCTTCTCCTTTCCTTCCTAATCCTCTGTTTCTTCATCCACTCCCTCTTTTGCTTTTTCAATTACACTTTCTTCTCCGTCTTCTGCAAATCATTCGACTCTCCACATTCATCGTATAACTTTGATTCTCCATACTGTACTTGTTTTTTCCCTTCATTTTTCCTGTACTTCGGGCTTGCAAATTCCCTCTTTTACCGTTTCAATCATTACATTTTCTTCTCCGTCTTTTTCAAATCATTCGACTGACCACATTTATGATATAAATTTTATTACTTTAATGATATCATTACTTTCATTCTCCATCCTCATTCTTCCCTTCCTTTTTCTTCTACTTTGGGCTTGCAAATTCCCTATTTTACCGTTTTAATTACACTTTTTTCTCCGTCTTCCTCAAATCATTTGACTCACCACATTTATCCTATTACTTTCATTTTTAGATTGATTTTTCTCTTCCTTTTTCCTCTAATTTGGGCTAGCAATAGGCTACTTCATGTTATTATTCCCCTTCTTCCATTTCCATGCATTTTTTCGTTTTCTCCCATCTCGTTCCACCTTTCCATATAGTTTTCATCCTCTCTCAATCCATCTTTTTCCTCCCTGTGGTTTCTTAGCCTATTACACACCTTCTTCTATTATTCTTCTCTGAATTCTTCCTCCTTCACTCTCATATTCATTTCTCCTCCTCTCCACTCATCATTGTTCATTTTTCATTTTTCGTTAGGTCTTCTCTCTAAACGTCTTCAACATCATACTCCTCTCCATTCCTCCTACTCATTTCTCTTATTCATCTCCCCTCATTCATCTTCACCTAGTCTTCTTCTCCTCTGCATTCTCCTCCTTCTCTTTCTCCTCCTCAGCCTCTTCCTCCTCCTCCACCTCCTCCTCCTCTTCCACATCTCCTCCTCCTCCAAACCTCCTACTTCTCCTTCTCCTCATCCTCCCCCTCCCACTCCTCCTTCTCCTCCACCCTCGCCACAACCACCACCTCCTTCTCTACCACATCTCCTCCTCCTCAACACCTCCTTCTCCTCATTTGGTAGAGAGTTAGTGGGGAGGATATTTTTAATATTCTTTCCGAAGAATGGACATTGATATGTCCAAAGCTCCGCCAATTTATGTAGATGCATAACAATATAATTATTATCTGTAGTTATCATATTACAATTTGCTTTTTCATATCATATACAGTTCAATAATTATTTTCTTAGTCTATATTATGTAAATTCATCTATAATTTTGCTGTATTGTAAGCTATTGTATATAAGTGTATAAGCCAGTATATATTGTAATCTACATAAATAAAGCACTCAATCAATCAATCAATCCTTCTCCTACTCCCCTCTTCTCCTCCTCCACCTCCTCCTCCTCTTCCACAACCTTTCCTCCTCGAAACCTCCTCCTTCTCCTTCTTTTTATCCTCCTCCTCCCACTCCTCCTCCTCCTCGTCCCGTTCTCCTTCTCCTCCCACTCCTCACCTCCTCCCATCACCACCTCCTCCTTCTCTACCACATGTCCTCCTCCTCCACACCTCCTTCTCCTCCTCCCCCTCCTCCTCCTCCTCCTATTCCTCCTCCTCCAAACTCATATTTCCTTCCATTTTTTGTTGGGTCTGCTCTCAAAACATCTTCAACATCACAACCCTCCCTTCTTTATCCTCTCCACGTATTCTCACCCTCCTCCTCGTTACCCGTCCTTCCATCACCCGTCCTCCTCGACTCCCGTCCTCCCATCCACTCTTTTATTTTTCACAGTTCTCCTCCTAAACCGTCTCCAACAGCATCACACCTCCGCTAAATGGGCGATGCACACTCAATGGTAATGCGTTTATAACGAATTCCGCGCGCAGATCCCACTTCAAGTTAGCAGTTCACTAGACAAACTCACTAGTATCCATTATATATGTGTACACTTTCAGGCATCTGCCGTCTGCGTTCAGAACGCACTCTGATGCCAAGATAAGTGGTGCTGCATTCTTGTGTGTCAACGTTCTCGTTTTGTATCAAACTCGTATCAGGCGACACAGTTACGGTGCAAACCCATTTCTGACGACTCCGAAATGGGAATGTGCGTAATTAGAATTTGTATCCTCGCTTGTAATGGTGAGTCTGCAGTAATGTTAATGTTGAGGACTCTCACGTGTTTTTGGAGTTGTTAGACTATTCAACTATTCAGGAAAAATTAGTTCTCCAGATGTGAATGTGTGTTTCACTATTATGTACAGAGCTGATGTTCCATCACAGTGCTTAGGCTGGAAAGTGTGGTTTTTGAGAATTTCACACCTTTACCACAATGAGCTCAGTGTAAGTTAAGAGAATTCCAGAAACAAATATGGAACCAAGACAAATAATTCGAGAACCATCTGAATAAGCTGGAAAGAAACTTTGTTATATTCATGAATTACTATTGAGGAGAAGGATGACTTGATTCTGAGTTGACTGGGTTGCAAAAATCTATAGCTACTAGTATAACATCTCATTAACACAAGTTATTCTATTACATACATTTTAACAATACACTCCATTTTATGATATACATTATTATAACGGAGATATACTAGTATAATATCTCATTAACACAAGTGATCCTATCACATACATTATAACAAAACATTTCATACGTCTACCACAATTATCTTACTGTCGCTGAAGAGAATTCCAGAAACAAATCTAGAAAACAGATTCCAGGACAAATAATTCCAGAACTATTTGAATAAGCTGTGAAAGACGTGTATTATATCTATGGAATACTCGTCAAGGAATGTATGGCTTAGTCCTGAGTAGAGTAGGTTACCAAAAGCACGGTATATAAAAGAAGAATATTTTCATCTGAATAAAGTGATCAAAATATACAGCTACTATCGTCTCATTGAGACAAGTAATTTCATACATTCTACATTAATAAAGGAAATGTTAATGGTATTAATTTGTTTATCTTCTAGCCTACAGTCTTAGACATCAATATCTTTGACGCACAAGCCAAAGATCAATTACAATATTACAACTAGTCCATTATTACTGTACATAGCAGTAATTAAACTGCATGTATCGTGTACTCTCTCCAGTCGCTTGATTCTACCACTGTATCACCTACAAGATCATACTCCAACACATCATTTTCATTTTAATTCAGCTTGAGAAAGGACGCACTCTAACATTCCACTTTTTCTGTAACAATCATATCCAACATACTTCTTGTACCGTCTCCATGGCGGAGGTTGGCTATCATGATGACGATTTTTATTTTATTCACAGCTGCTCTGAATAGGTCGAACAAACACATATACGAATATCCGCTATTTCATATCAATTCATTGACTATGATATTATGAATGATTAATCAGACGAATAGGTCGATTCAAAAAAATGAAGAAGTCATACAACTAGCCATAATAAAGGCTGACACAGTGATCATGAAAACTTATCACATACAGCTTAAAGTAGGCTACTTATCCAACGTCCAACGTTGTGGGGGTGGATTTACATTTTTATGGAATTCATAGATTTTATGGAACAGGTTCCATAAAACAGGTTAAAACCAAGACTCTATCGGTCTTGCCAAGAAGAGATTGGATAGAACACATTCATGTGTTCATCCTAATGTTTGTTTAACATATCTATATGATGGCTGACAGATTGTAGATGAAAACGGATGACATAGCTTGAGGTACTCTCATCATTTGGACATTATCGTTCATTATCCAACCTCAGAAGATGTTTTATAATAAATAATATCAACTACTTAGATTTCATGAAATAGGTTTAAAGTTTCAGCATAGAGAAACAATAGCGTAAGAAACTTAACGTAACGTAACGTGAGAGAAACAATGCTATTGTTGAAACGTAACGTATTGTTGAAACGTAACGTAAGAGAAACAATGCTATTGTTGAAACGTAACGTAAGAGAAACAATGCTATTGTTGAAACGTAACGTATTGTTGAAATGTAACATAAGAGAAACAATGCTATTGTTGAAACGTAACGTATTGTTGAAACGTAACGTAAGAGAAACAATGCTATTGTTGAAACATAACGTATTGTTGAAACGTAACGTAAGAGAAACAATGCTATTGTTGAAACGTAACGTATTGTTGAAACGTAACATAAGAGAAACAATGCTATTGTTGAAACGTAACGTATTGTTGAAACGTAACGTAAGAGAAACAATGCTATTGTTGAAACGTAACGTATTGTTGAAACGTAACATAAGAGAGACAATGCTATTGTTTCTCTATGGTTTCAGTCAACAAGGCATAAATCGACAAACATTTAGCTGTTTAATGTCATATTTGTTCAACATATTATTCATTTGTTCAAACGCCCTTTTATTCAGTCACGATCCACTCCACAAAACTAACGGAAAACCTCCTGTTTCTGTGTGTTTTAGGCGCCCTTGGCGTCCAAATCACCGCCTTGCGGGTACCAGCTTCGGTACGCAACGGCTCTGCATCTGTGCTGCTGGACTGCGAGTACTCGCTTCGCCCGGACGAGACGCAGGCCGACTCAGGTCTGGTGGTTAAGTGGTTCTTCAACGCCACGCCGGCGCCCGTCTATCAGTGGATACGCGGCAACCGGCCGCAGGAGTTGGGTGTTCTTCGAGGAAGACTCAAGCTGGATCACAAGGCTAGTCGGCACCCTGCTACTATGCATAGGGCGCTCTATATCCTCAACCCCACCACAGATCTGTCCGGAGAGTACAAGTGTGTCGTCTCCACATTCGATGACGAGGATTTCATGATCAAGACGATGACAGTTTTTGGTGAGTCATTTCAATTATTATTATTAGTAAGTTATGTATTTTTGAATCAATGAATGTATTAAATATAAATTTCAAGTTAAGCTTCCACTCTAGCTTCACATTTTTCAATTACTACATTGTGACCCCATTGAAGTCTAAATTTTATATTACAGCTATATTATATCTTACTAGCCGTCAGGCTCGCTTCGCTCACCATATCCGTCTAGCAAAGGGGCCCCTCCCCCTGGACCCCCGACCGAATCGTCCAGAAATGAGATCAGCGGGCTCGCTTCGCTCGCCTGCATTTTTCATTAGTTATTATTCCAACTTTATTTGGCGTTATTTCAAATTCCTTCTAACACAACATTATTACACCCCAGCTGAGCTTCTGTAGTAAATTTGAACATTTTCTGTTCATTTGTTCTCGAGAAATCTGAGAAAGCGCAAAAAAACGCTGGAAAAACGCAGATTTTGGGCGTATCTTTGGCGTTACTTCAAATTCCTTCCAACAAAACGTTATTACACCCTGGCTTAGCTTCTGTACTGAAATGAACAATTTCTGTTCATTTGTTCTCGATAAATCTGAGAAAAAGCAAAAAACGCTGGAAAAGCGCTAATTTTGGGCGTATCTTTGACGCTATTGCAAATTCCTTCTAACACAGCATTATTACATCCTAGCTGAACTTCTGTACTGAATTTGAACATTTTCTGTTCATTTGTCCTGAGATAACGCAGATTTTGGGCGTATCTTTGGAAATTTTTGCAAATCTGTTCGTAGTGCGCCTCTAGAGGGCCAACTGACCATACCTACCAAATTTGAACGTTTTTGGTCCGGTAGATTTTTAGTTCTGCGAGTGAGTGAGTCAGTCAGTCAGTGAGTGAGTGCCATTTCGTTTTTATGTATCTTATAGATATAATTTCTATACCAATGATTCGAGGAGAGTTAGATCAAACTAATAGTTCGAGGGTCATGTTATGTACCTTTGCCTGAATCATGTCAACGTATTATTCCAAGACATATAATTCTCATTGACCGAACGTAGTGAGGTCTATGTTTCAACTCGGATTTTCTTTTGTCTGTCTGTATGTAACGCGATTACAGCCAAACGCGTTGATAGAATTTGATGAGATTTGGCAGGAATATTCCTTTTTCAACTGCGCGTCGATGTATTCATAAGGTTTTTGAATTTTTGCATTTTATGGATAATATGAAAAGAAAAGGAATTCCTCCATACTCTGATATCACTATATATATTATCATCCACTTCGAAGATAGGATCAATCAGACTATAGAATTATTCATAATCAATCAGCTGACAAGTGGATTGATTATTCATTGCATGCATTACACAGATGTCTGGCCGTGTCTATTTCTATAAGGTGGGGTTCCAAAATTTTTTGGGATGCGTGCCCATCAGTATCAATATTTTCACACTTTAAAAACGAATTACCTAATAGGTGATTGAAAATAAAATGAAAATTGATTAAATGAACTTAATAATGCTGAAGGAATTATAATATTCTTGATTGAAAAAAATTGATTTTAAAATAGTTGAGAAATATTTTTATTAGATGGAAAGATTATCACGGAACTGGATAAAATATCATATGGGATACAAATTGAAACGTGAACTGACGTGACTGGAATGTGAGTTTATTTACATAAGTGAGTTTTTGATATTGGAGGAAACAAATAACAGTTTTTAGGAGTGAATTATGATTCAACTGAATCAACTAGAACAGGTGACATCAGATACTTCTTGTGGATGAGAATACTGCGTGAGGTCTACTGTTCACAGAGCTACCAGTATACATAATAAGCAGCGGAATCATCCATTAAATCCCCAACAATTTATATCCCCCGAAGTAATTTATATTACTTTGCCAAAACAACTAAAGTTAAACAGAATATGAACACTTGGATCAAGAGCAATTATTTTTCTTTCTATGAGATACTATCACTAAGCTGGACTTCCTAAATATTTAGGAAGTCCTGCACTAAGGGCCGGATTCCGAGTTCGAGATCTAGCTAAGTTCTAGACTTTGAACAGCTGGAGTCAGAAAAAGAGCTTTGCGAAACGGGGAAAACCGTAGTTCTTATGATAATCTTTATTAGTTTTCTATAAGTTAATTGGTCTAGTTTTTCCTTAACAGAATGCAAATTCCTAAATAATTCAAATTGGCTGATACTTCACACTATTTTATTCCGTGTTGGATTTTATAGATCATCGAAACTTAATTTGAACGTGGACTGCGACTACGCCCCGTTTCGGAAAACCAATTTTCTGACTCCAGCTGTTTAAAGTCTAGAACTTAGTTGAATCCCGAGCTCAGAAACCGGCCCTATACTTACTCTTCTGACTTGTGTGCTTGCTTATTCTCTAACCCTAGCTGCGTTTACACCAAAGTCATCAACAAAATGTTAATAACTTAATCCTTATAGTTTCTATTGGATTGAACATAACACATGGTGAAAATATGTGTTTGTCAATTTCTATTCAATGTAATAGAATCTATAATCATCAAGTTATCAACATTTTGTTAATAAATTTGGTGTAAACGCGGCTTTAGTGAATCATCCAGTATTCCAAATGTTTGTTTACCTCCAAGAATTCAGTTATCCAGTTAGTATCGAAAAATAAACACTGTGGCATTCGGTTCAATTCTCCAATTGAACATAATATTCTCCAATATTTCAATATTGGCCGGCTTTGTCGAATGATCTAGTCGATATTAAATTTATGCTCAACTATTGATATTGATCTGTCTATTGAATTATCATGAATTAACTCATTTGAGAAGACATATACTTACTTATACATTTATAGTGAATGACATCTATGCTGTTCTTGAAAAAAAAAACTTTCAATAATTTGACAATTCAACTATAAAACTAGTCGAAAATCAATAGCTTACATTCTACCGTGTGCTCAGGAAGCAGAATCACTCCGCCACCATTTCCATGATGCTGAACAACAACCCTTCCCCTTTTCCGACGCAACTAGCCTAATTTATGAGCATAGCCGCTGTGTGATATCATTATACGTGAGAGAGCCTCCAACATCATATTTCCAAGTAATTACTTTCAGTTTATTTTGGTTTCAATTAATAAAGCTTTGCGTTTTTGGAGCTTCGCCGGTTTGCAACGGAGCGACGTTGCCGTTATTTTCTAATTAGTTCTTGATTAAATTGCGGAGGCTTCGATTTTGTCAACGAAATTCATTTACTAAACGCGGGAAAGCCGTTACCAACGGAATCAGGATTTACAGCACATATTTCAAATTCTCTCCCACCGTATTCCATGTAGCCTACCTTATTCCAACCCTCTTCCTGTATTTCTATTCTTATCTCACGTTTTCTTCTATACTTTTTCATCTTATCACTCCATACTTTAATTTTCCCTATTTTCTCATCTTGCTTATAAGGTTTGTAGCCATATTGCTCTTTTTGCTCCTTCGATTCTATCATTCCGTCGTAAATGTTGTATTTATTTCCCAACAGATCTTGTTATTTTACATTTTAAGAATGCTCTACTTTAAAGTTTATTCAACGTTTCTATTTATTATTATTATAATAATTTTTTTTACTTTTTTTCATTTAAAATATTGTTTTGTTTTATTCCATTTTACTGTGTATTGCTTGTTAAATCATAATTTAGTATTGTATTGGAGGGTTAAGTGTAAGAGAGGGCTGACTGCGCCCTAACTTCGCCCTCCCAGGTATAAAATAGAGGCAGTCATTCTATTCTATTCTACTCTCTCTCTCTCAGGATTTTCTATTCATCTACTTTTTTACACTATCTATCATTGGTGTACTTGTGGACTAGCACTCACTTCCAACTTGGTCAAATCATTTTACTAATAATGTACATTCAATAAACATTTATCTACATATCTTTTGGGTATCGGAATATCGGAAGATGAGACATCGATGCTTTGAACATCGATGTTTTTTCACCTTAACATCGTTAATTGGAAAACATCAAACAGTAAACATCGATGTATCGATACCCATCCCTAATATCTATACTAGAAAAATATTAGAACAATGAAAGAATGATATCCTTGAGAATTTGCTTCAGCCAACAAGATTGCCGACGGCGAAATTATATTGAGGAACTCAGAATCTCCAAATTGGATTATCTAATTCAAATTCTAATTCTAATTCAAATTTTTATTCTCTCGGAATTCATACAAAATATTAACGAAAGTATAACACGAAAAGTTACAAGTGAACAAGATACTACTCACAAAAAGTACAGTATGTTACTGGAATTTGTCCGCGAATAGGAGTCAGATACAAAGTGTTATAAGTAAGATTATTAGGAAAAGGAGTTGGGAAGAAGAAAGATTTAGAATTTAAGTATGATGTAATGAAGATGAAATGAAGATGATTGAGTGGAAGCTCGCACATACATACAAAACAAAGATTTCTAGTATCATTTACCATTATAAATGACACCCATTTGTAGAGAAAGAGCGATAATACCTATCAATCTGCAGAGAAATAATATAATTAAAATATCAATCAATTCCATAGTGTAGTATAATTCAACAGAAAGACAGTGTCAAGCTCACTAGATAAAAATCACATCATTTAAATAATGATTAATCACTACGTTACTCATTTTTTTAAAGACAAGTGGGACCCAAGAATCATTATGCTGATAATAATATCAAGTGAATTGGCTGGCTCAGGTCATTATGGTGATGACAACTACATCTGGATATTGCTTGTAATTGAGCTATATGAACTTTCTCATATAGAGGACTAGTAGGTAACCCGTGCTTCGCAAGGGTCTATTTTAAAACTGCAAAATAAAAACTTGACGTAATAAAATATCGAAATCAGAAAATAGGCCTATAACCATCCTCGGTTAACGAAGAATCTATATGCAAAATTTCAAATCAATCAGTTGAGTATATTTCAGACGTGATGATGCGTCAAACATAATTCCCTATTCCTTACGTGTTTAAGGCAGTTCTTTCCTTTATTATAGTATAGAAAACTGAAGAATACATAATACTTGGAAACCTCACAGAATATTATTGATTTTTCCAATACATCAATAAATTTTAGTTCGATTAGGATCCTCCTCAATTTGAATCAGGCAGCCTTTTATTTTCCCAATTCCAAACAAAATACCTAAAATACTCGTTTCACTGGGAATTCGTGTCTGATAGTACATTATAACTGAAGAATATAAATTA